>NC_074722.1:6223638-6574263 GCF_947242115.1 Biomphalaria glabrata | reverse complement strand
AACCTAGTGCACTCTAACAATAACATTGAGGTTTTGCTATTTCTTCTCTGAAAAAAAGAAATTGATGTCTTGTAGGAGGCTATTTGTAGGTTTTCAAGGTTTTCAACAAACCAATGTCAAGGACGCTCAATTGAATTTCACTGTTGCCAACTAAATTTAAAAAAAAAAAGAATTGAACTCTAATTGTAACACTATCTCAATGCTTGGCAGTTTGTTTTCGTATCAAGTCTCCTTAATTACTGCTACAACACCGGAATTTTAAAACTATCATGTCGAGATTGATGCTATTATTACATGAGTGTATTTTGTTTAGGTTTACACCGTTTAGTTTTACTTTAAACAGAGACACTTAGTCTCTGGGCATGACTCATTCATTTAGATTTAGGCTACAGTCTTTCTAAAGTACTGAGGGCGGGATACTGTGAGAGGTGTCAGTTTTGTAATAGCTCTAGCACTTATATTTTGTGATTGACAATGACTGCTGTTATCCTAAATACAGTACAGCTCAAATGTGTCCAGTTTGTCTTATCATGACCAGCTCCTCTAAGTATGTCCTCTAGAACTTACCATGATACCCACCATTCTGTAGTATGATGTACCATGATACACACCATTCTGTAATATGATGTACCATGATACCCACCATTCTGTAGTATGATGTACCATGATACCCACCATTCTGTAGAATGATGTACCATGATACCCACCATTCTGTAGTATGATTTACCATGATACCCACCATTCTGTAGAATGATGTACCATGATACCCACCATTCTGTAGTATGATGTACCATGATACCCACCATTCTGTAGTATGATGTACCATGATACCCACCATTCTGTAGTATGATGTACCATGATACCCACCATTCTGTAGTATGATGTACCATGATACCCACCATTCTGTAGTATGATGTACCATGATACCCACCATTCTGTAGTATGATGTACCATGATACCCACCATTCTGTAGTATGATTTACCATGATACCCACCATTCTGTAGTATGATGTACCATGATACCCACCATTCTGTAGTATGATGTACCATGATACCCACCATTCTGTAGTATGATGTACCATGATACCCACCATTCTGTAGTATGATGTACCATGATACCCACCATTCTGTAGTATGATGTACCATGATACCCACCATTCTGTAGTATGATTTACCATGATACCCACCATTCTGTAGTATGATGTACCATGAGATCTTTCAGTAGCCAGGAAAACTAACCCTTTAGCAGAGTTCAAGTCACTGATTAACATGGATGACTAGATTGACACATGAAATGCGTAGGACGTAATTATCTTCTTATTTATAAGATAGATTTAACAGTGTACATCTGAACTTAGGATAAACTTCTCCATTTTAAGTAACCTAGCCTATGAAAAATCTAATTTCTTCTTCTTCTTCGTTCTCTTTTTACGTTGGAGAGTTCTAATCAGTAATCCTATATCTGAGATGAACTGGTTTCCAGATCAGGCAGTTCTCCGTATAGTTTTTGTTCTATAGGAGGGTTTTGGGGCCAGAGTCTTGTTCGGGCCTCTTGATATAGTATGCAGTTTTGAAGGACATGGTCAGCTTTCTCTGATGATGCTCCACAAGGGCAGGTTTCACTCATCCCGACTTTAATCTTCCGGAACATATGTTGTCTCATTCTGTTGTGTTCGGTTCTGAGTCGAAAAATTATGCGTTGGTCATGTCGAGATAGCTTATAATAGGCGTCTTTTTCTTGTAGTTCTGATGTGAGCTGGTCCAGTTCTTATTTATTCTACAAAAATCTCATTGAGTTTCGATCCCTGGGTTACCCTAGGACGTCTCTTCACCAACTCCGATCTCCTACGCCCAATCAGCATAAGACCATGTTCTAATCTTAGTTCGTAAGTTACCAACGATAATGTCACACTTTCTGTTCTTACAGTTCCGGAGAGTTACATTACTTCAAGTGTAAGCACCGTAAGAACTGGTCAATCATAAAATATCCAACAGCATTGATCTTCAAGTAGCTAACCTTTGACCCTCCCCCCTCCCTAACGCAATTAGAGTTCCGTCAAGATTTGGTCGTAAATCCGCTGGTACGCTTGACTCAGCGACACTGTAAACGTGTAGGCTGTAAATTAGGACACGGTGTGTGTAAATCTGTTGTAAATCAGGACACCTTCCTGCTCCGTACGACATTAAGTCTGAAATTCTTTCCCTAAGCTTATAGTCCTCAATACCACGTGACCTGTGCGATAATGTCATTGGCTTAAAACCTACTCGTGTCACACTTGTGTTATGCCACAATAATAGTTTCGTTGTTTTTTAAATCGGACTTTTACTTTTTAAAAAACGAAACAAAAACTTGCTTGTGGGTTGATAGGTAAAGAAAAGGTTTGGCTGCAAAACTAAAAGTCATGGGGGTTTTAATTCCGACGCTGGATTGGTGGTTTTAGTCCAGAGCGCCTCTGAGAAAATACCTCTTATGGGGGGGGGAGCATTTATTGAAGAAATATAAGGTGATAGGTCGTTGAGCTGACACCATGACATCATCGTGAACGCTGTTTCCCTGTCCCACTTTCTTTTCTACTTCTTCCCCCCCCCCCTTCCTTTTTCCGTTTTTTCTTCATGTTAAAATATGACGAAAATATCTTTAAATAAAAATGGTTGGTCCTAGCCATTAACTGTAAATTTATGTGTAGATAGCTGTCTCTGTCAGCAATAGTCTGTAGGACGTAATCATCTTCTTTTTTTGAAGTAACGTCTGTATTACATAAGATAAGATTTTCGATATTTTGAGAGCCCACGGGCTCGTACTGAGACTCAAGTCTCTTTTGCAGGATGCTCCAGTTTTCTTGGCATTGCTTTTCGGGGAGTCCCAGTCTCCATACAGATTGACACCCCCCACCAGTTCAACGTTCTTAAGTCCTCTGACAAATGTGAACCATCTCACGTTCTGTTTGAGCACCTTGCAATCGTAGAGTGTGAGCGTCTGGTAGAGGCGGCCTTAACAGTTAGTGGGACCCTGAGCGAGTGCCCCCCCCCCCCCCCACTAAGACGCGGGGGCCTGGTGCGATTTTTCTACTAGCCATCCCGTAGGGCCGCCTCTAATGATCTGGGATTGAAGGTACTCGATATTGTCAACATTTGACACATTGAGCCAAGGGAGGCAACCCATGTTTCTAGCTTGTCGGTAGCTTGTGACAACTCATTGAGCCAAGGGAGGCAACCCACGTTTCTGGCTTGTCGGTAACTTGTGACAATTCATTGAGCCAAGGGAGGCAACCCATGTTTCTGGCTTGTTGGGTGCGTTTGACAACTCATTGGGGAAGTTCATTCCCATTTGAACTAAAATACACAGAGATAGTGACCTGATTGGCCACCCTACTCCGAACTAGATGAGCTAACACTATGTGAGCTGACACTACAGGAGCTAACTCTACATGTGTTAAAACTACCAGCTCTCTCACACTGCTATAAATGTATTTCATTCCTTTCATATCCCCTTATACTATAGTATACGTTTAAACTTACAAAGCTTTATGCCCAAAAAAACTTGTGTGTATAAAAGCAAGTTGATCTTGATAGTGCGTTGTCCCTATGTTTACCAGCATTTAACGAACAATCTATTAACGGTTTAAGTATTTGATCAGGCGAGACTCTCGTTAAACGGTTAAAGGCTTTATCATAGGATTTATTTAAGACTTGACCAAGCTGGTTCACCGTACATTCACATTTCTTTAAAGCTCTTCCTCTACCAGAGATTAAGAAGCTATTCTGATACTCGATTCTTTCAAAACACTACCACTGCGCATGTACACAATCACGAGTAAATCAACAACCCTTATATAAAATGTTTAAATGATTTTTAAAATTCTATTAGACATTTTCACCTACTTACTTCTTCTTCTTCTACTTAATCCTGTGCACTCCCAGGGGAGCAACCACAACTCTCCACCGAACTCGGTTCTGAGCAGCTTTCTTCATCTGCTCCCATGTCATTCCACTACCCACAGCTTCACTGATGACTGACCTCTTCCAGGTTCGCTTGGGTCTGCCCACTTTCCTCTTTCCATGTGGGTTCCAGTCAAGTGCCTGCCTTGCAACATTGGTAGCTGGTTTTCGCAGGGTGTGTCCTATCCAGCTGCATTTTCGTTTTGTGATGTCTTGGGCTATGGGCTTTTGTCTAGTTCTCTCCCACAAGTCGATAGTAGTTATATTTTCTGACCACCTAATTCCTAATATCCGGCGTAGGCATCTGTTAACAAAAGTCTGGAGCTTTTCCATATTTGTGCTAGTGACTCTCCAAGTTTCAAGTTTAGGGTTAGGGTTAAGCTCCCATTGGCTATAAAATACTCCTAAAGGCTTGCGTCTCAGATAGCCTCTGACAACTAAGTCCAGCACCTGGCCTGCTCGTGTGGCTTAGATACTAAGCCTGGCGAAACTGCTCTTACTAACAGGTGAAGGGGTAAAGGAGTATACCAGGCAGGGGCGTAACTAGGGATTTGGGGGCCCGGGGGGATTTACCTCTTTGGGGGCCCCTTGCATTTTGACATTCGACATATGACATGAGATAATGTACGCAAAAATAAATAAGCCCCAAATCAAATTGGTTCAGTATATCAGTAAACTTAACAAAAAGTAATCATCAAGACTATTTTAATGAATAATACCGTTGTTTATTAGTTAAATAATGCACAAGTGACAAATTTAAATTGATATCGCTTTACGTCGTGCATTCTGTGCAGCAAAGACATCTATAACATCAACTACATCGATACTTTCTAGTATTTGTGACTTCACTGACATTAAAACCATGATAAACCTTTCTTGCGTCATTGTGCTCCTGAAATAGTTTTTGATGAGTTTGAGCTTTGAGAATGATCTCTCACATGACGTAATGGAAGTGGCCTGAGTTAGCGGTATTCGGAGGAGGTTGCAAAGTTTGAGCACACGCAATTCCCATATGAAGCCTGTTTCCTCAATATGTCTATTGGTGATTGCATTACTGGTTTGTTGATGAAAAGTGCTCGTGCATCAATGACATCATTGAAAAAGCGATTTTCCATTTATTTCATCATACAAACAGGAAAAGTAGCACAGTTGTCTTGGTTCAAGAAGAAACCCAAAGGTATTCATTTTCTTTCCAGCCTTTGGAATCTGCCCTTCATCTCCATATGAAATTTGTCCAGCACTTCTGTTGTATTACGTTTGAATTGCAGTTCTATTGACAGTCCTACATTAGAACTCAACTTCCCATCAAGTCTTTTCTTTCTTCTGGTTGTTTTGATTACTGGGAATCCATAGTATTCACTACCTTCTTTTGCTTTTTCGATGGATTGGGTTTTTATCAGTTTGTCATCATTTTACAGAAAGCATGAAAGGGTAGGCCTACTAATTTCTTTAGCAGCTTCCCGTATATGCTGTCCAGACTTTTGTAGCTTCTTCCGAACTATATTAATTGGGCGCAGGAGCTTTGACCAGAATTCAAGATAGGCAAAAAATTCTTAATTTTCCACTGCATGAAGAAGATTCTGTGCTAATATTATATGGTATTACGTCATTGTTGGTTGTTTATGTTTTGTGCGAAAGCAAAAGGATTCAGAGCATACAAAAGTGGGAAAGATCCATATCTCGTTATGCTCGAGTATAGAAATACTCCGATAAGTAGACTGCCGTATTCACCATCACAACTGCTGACGAGTAGAAGGCTCAGGGAATGATTCCAACTGATCACAAACTATTGAAACCATCGGTAGCTCAAAATGCAAAGACATTACTCAACGAACGACAGATGAAAAGCAAAGTGAAATACGATGCAAAAGCAAGACTACCTAAAGATTATTCTGTCGGAGAGTTCAAACATGTCAGAAAGCAGTTGTCATAAAAAAACATTCAGCACTCAGATCTTACATCATAAAGACAAACGGTGGAAAAACATACAGAAGAAATCAACGCTTTTTGAATAAGAGTTTCAATGAAGACATCTCTGGGTACTATGATACCGATGAAGACAATGAACTGCAAACTGTTGGAACAAACGAAACAGACAGTTATAGACCAACGTCTAGAGAACTTGTTGTGCCAGTCAAGACAACCAGAAATGGACGAATTGTTAAAGTTCCTAGTAGAAAGGGCCGGCCTTAGGCCACTGCAGCCTATGCGGTCGCAGTGGGCGCCGTGCTTTTATAGGCCCCGCGCTAATTCCAAGTGTACATTATTAAATTAAACCATTATAACGTATATAAAATAACAGGGTTTTCGCGACCTCCTGATTTTCCAGGGCTCCAGGAAATCTCATGAAAAGGCAAAATATACGATAAAGTCCTGAACTTTTTTTGAATTTATTCAAATCTCCTGAAGAATAGACGAAATTGACATTTTGGGGTGATAATAAATAAAAAGTGACATTGCGAGCTTTCATTTGATAAAAATTTATTGCAAAGACGAAAGTAGGCCTATTTTCTAATTCAAAAAAAACATTATTTTGACATTATGCTTATCCCTACCCAGACTAGGCCCCGCTCGATCTGTTTCGCATAGGGCCCCGAAAATGCTAGGGCCGGCCCTGCTAGTAGATATCACTCTTAAGAACTTTTAAAAGGAAGGGTGTGATAATAACTTCAAAAGGAAGGATGTGCTAATATTATATGATATTACGTCATTATTTTTTGTTTATGTTTTGTGCTAAAGCAAAAGGATTAGATGTAAACAAAAAGAGAGTTTCCATTGGAATGAGGAAAGGTGAATAGAGGGGTAATAACTCGAGTGTGAAGTTTAATTCTGAAATTATAGACGCCAAACCCGAATAATGGACTATTCTAGCATTATTAAGAATAACTTTTAGATCTGTTATACTTGATTCTGTAAATTTTGCTTCAAGGTTAATTAGTGTAGCCATATAATACTCGCCATTTAGATCTATTATTAGTAAAGGTAACAAGATACCTGGAATTCGCTGTATATCATGCAGTTTTATTCGTGGCAACAAAGTTTAAAATGTAAGACAAATTTTAGTTTTTAAATTTGATCTCTGTGGGAAAAAATAATTTTAAAATGTCAACAAAGTCAACGTACTGATAGACTTAGATCTAGGTTTAGTCTTTGTGATAAATTAAATCCATAAATGTTGAAAAAAAAGACACCCGTTGACACTATTTGTCAATCAAACATATTAATTTATGTATTTACAAATAAATTTCGGACACCCATTTGGGGGCCCCCCCTAGGGGGGGGGCCCGGGGGGATTTTAAAATTCTCCCCCCCCATCCCCCCCCTTAGTTACGCCACTGATACCAGGCGCCACAAAACCGGGAGCTTCGGGCAGATGGAGCTCGTCAGCCTAGTAAGGCAATTCATCTAGGAGATGGGTACTCTGACTTTGTACTTACTACATTTATTTGTTTCATCTCAAGCTGATACTGTTTATATTGTATTAAAAGTTATATATGGTATTCAGGTATTGTTCACAAAAAAGTTATATATGGTATCGTTCACAAAGAAGTTATATTATAAGTTTTTACGACTAATTCACGTGTTATAACATAATACGCCTACAGCGGTTTAGTTGTCTACCAGTAGTTTAGTGCTATAAGTCGATGACCGTCTACAACATCCATAAACACTTTAACAAGTACATTGTGTTTCTATAAATAGAAACTATTTTGTGTCTGCTTGTTTACTGATATTAAGTATTTCGACATTCAACATTCCCGGCTAATTTCTCGCGCTGTGATTGTATGTAGGTTAGTGATGTCAATTATGGTCAGTGTGGATGTGGGTTGCAGCAGCGCCCCCCTGCCCCTGCCCCTCCAAACAGCACTCCGTATATATTTTGCTCCCCATAACACTTACAGTTAACCAACATTAGCGTGTAAGGGTTTTTTCTCCATGAATAATGTATGCAATTTTCCTTATTCACATTTAAGAGAAGGGTTTTGAATTGGTGGCCTGGGTATGAGTCAAGGGAAGTAATTGCTGAATACTTCGAGATAATGTCCCCTCTCCTGCCAAAAATAAACATCAGGGACTTGGTTACACAGAAGTTTAAAAAAGGTTTTCTAGACTTTGATGTTCAACATCACACAGCTAAACGCTCACGTGATCTTTGACTGCTCACGTGATCTTTGGGAAGTCTACAGCGCGTTTTTTTGCCGTCGATTCAAGCTATCAAGTCTGGGTTATTTAGTATGTGTTTTTATTTTCAAATGCCTTGGGTTTTTTTTTTCTTTTGTTTTTATAATCTAATGTTGGCATTAATAAATAGTATCGGCAATTAACCACTGGCATGCAAACGAGTTTTAATAAGGCAGTCTTTCAGAAACTTTTACTTATGCACACTGTAAGCGGGATCCCGCGCTTCAGAAATGCATTATAATGGCGTCTACGGCGGATTATTCATTATGGTCAATGAAGTGATTTAGTAAATAGAAGGCCTTAGGATGGGCCGTTACTAAATTATTAGAAAATTACAGGCCTATGTGCGATTGTAATGGGCTGAATCATCTTAACCCTTAAAGTGCTGAGAATTTTTACACTGAGTGCATACAAAATGGAATTACAATTCTGATGTTGAGAGGCTAAACTACCACACAGTGGCGTAGCTAGGGTGGAGGAGGAGGGGGGAGAATTTGAAAATCCCCCGGGGCCCCCACATGAAAGGTGCCCCCAAATGAGTTTTTTTTTTTTTACATTAAAAATTTAATATTACGCAAAATGCAGGGGCCCTAAAAGAGGTCAAGCCCCCCCCCCGGGCCCCCAGACGATGGAAAATTCCTAGCTACGCCGCTGCTACCACACGCCTTTTAAGATGAGTCTCATGTTCAGTAACAGTACTAGCAGCAGGTTTGTTCCTGTTCAGACGTCACCACAACTTTTGGTAGACAACGAGAACATTGCAACCGTTCTAACACAAGAAAGGCGGGAAGAATTGCGTTGGCAACGAAGTGTTAAAATGTCTTCCAATGAACATTATGTAATCCCCAATCTTGTTGCTGACGCCTCTCGCGAAAACTCTATGAAATATTTTGAAGCTATAATACTGACCTTATGTACTATCTATTTGGCTACTTCCTTGCCCTCTAAACCTATTCTGTCCTACATATATTAATCTTGTATTATTGTAATAACTGTCTTATGTTTCTCTTGCTCTGTTAAATGCTGCCACTACTTCCGTATAGCTCCCTCTGTTTTAATTTCGTTTTATTTGATCAATATTAAAAAATGGATTTATTTCTGCAATTATAATGCAATAGATTTGTTTCTCCTGGAACAAAAGAGTTCTGCACTTTTTGTCAGCAAGTTGCCCCTCCCCTTTCTCACACACACACACATACAGACACACACTCACCAAGAGGGACGCACACCACAGTTTGAGAAACGCTGTACAAAGATAACATAGACCAGTTTCCAACCTTTTTTTTTTCGACTCACAATTCCACGTTGAATTCATATTTTGTCGTTACATTTTAATCTCATTAACTCTTTCTCTCCTAGCTGACGATGACAGCGTTGATTCCACCAGAATGTAGTAAATAATTACGGAGAGAAAGAGTTAATGGTCTAACATGGTTCAATGTCGTAACTTAATGTGGTAAAGAAATCTATGTAACATTCGTATTTTATCATTTTGATTTTTTTTAAAATCTCAGTAACACACTTGTCCTAATGACTGAAACTGGCTGTATTAATTACAATTTTTGTAATCTTGCTACAGGTACAAGTAAATTGGTCAGTGGTCAGCTGGGACGCAGAGCCTCGGAGTATTCTCCTGTAATTGGTGGACGCAGTGGGCCTAAGATAAGTCCAGCCCAAAGTGCAGTCAGCTACAAGGGCATCACAAGCCTAACAGAACTCCAAAATCTGGTAAGTAGCCCAGCAGTTGTCGTGGTCACGTAACATAGTGTGTTGGAATGGTCAAAAGTCTTGAACTTTGGATGGCTGTCTGGTCGTGCGATATGCGCGCTGGGCTGTCGTTCGGTCATCTCGATGGTCCCTGGTTCATACCCTGCTCGCTGCCATCTCCCGTCGTCCTGCGGGTGGTTTGGGTTAGGATGTAGATTAACTCTGTAGGAACATCCGAAACATGTTAAACATTTTACAAACAAAATCTCCCCGTATAAAGTGGGACAGTATCACTGCTAATGTTTAAAGTTATGTATATATTGACCTGGATCTACTTAGTAAATACACGAGGTAATGGCGTACTGAGATAAACAGTAAAAGATGATCTAAATGCGTCAGTTAACGTAGAGCTTTGAAAATACAGATCAATTAATAAAGATAGATAACTCCAGTGCATTAAACTTAAAAGTATTTCTTCCATTGCTGACTTTAAACCGGAAGCAAATGTGTTTACCTGGAACATACATAACAGCATATCAGAAGTGTTCCAGCATGCTTTCCCAACAATTCTCAGATTTAAATTACGTTGATAAACAAAACAATGGAGACCCAAAGCAGCCACGCCCACTTATATAGAGGACAAACATGTTTAGTTTAGGGAATAAACTAGTCCACTTGTTTGCTGGGTTTAATTGCTGGGTGCTCTCCCTCTTTGAAGTCGACCTAACGAAAGTTTAAAGCATTATGGCCGTGCACACATTTATGTCTGGAAATCCTTCCTTTTCGCTCGCTGTGTTTTTTTCTGTTTTTTTTTTAAATTAGAGATCACTTACAAAAGCCGCGAGATACATATTTGAGACCTAAAGAAAATCCGCTGCCGAGGACAGGCGTAGACTGCGAAAAGAAAATCTAAATCGACCCCCGGCGGACCATGGTTATGCCTGCGCTAAATATCTCAGGTCTCAGCTGGTGCTGCGCAGCCACGGGAATGTCGGTTGGTATTATGAGTTTATATCGGTATTATTAGGTTATATCGGTATTATTAGATTATATCAGTATTATTAGGTTATGTGGGCTCTATTAGGCTATGTCGGCACGCTTTGTTTATGGTACTATAACCATCTTGTGCCTAGTAGTCGGTGGTTTAGCCTTTACCGTGCCTAATAACGGCTGATACACTCTTTCTATACACTCTTACTCTGGTATAAAATAGATAAACATGCTGAAAAAATATGCTGGTCGGAATCTCTAACATTTGCATAGTCATGTGAAACACTGCACTCATCCTTAATCTTCGGGATCGAAGACAAAGCCATTAGTATTATAAGTTATTATTATGCTACAAATGAGCGAGTATTGATTCTCTGCCAAGGTCAAGTTTCGTTAAAGGGAAACAAAATTCATCGTAGTCTCTTTAACAGTTTCCACCGAGGAATTTTCTGGTGATGTGGCAGGTCTGCAGAAGTACCGCCATCTGACAGGCAACGATAATCTTCCTAGGGAAGCCAAGAGCCTTGAATGTATCTGTGAGGTCGGTTATTATTATCCCCTCGGATGATATAACAACATGGTATATTGTTATTTTGGATAGCTTCCATAAACGCTTAATCTCCAAGCCTAGGTTCCCATATTTCTTTGTTTTTTCCATTTCAGTTTTTCTAAATTATGAGACAGTGGTACGGCGATGTTAATAGTGGTAGCGTTTTTTTTTCTTTTTTATCAATGAACAGCAGGTCCGGGCGATTAAAATCTACCGTTTCGTGGCTCAAAATTGACCTATCCCAGTACAGCAGATGGTCAGTAGACTCGAAAGCCTCTTGTAGCGAGTATCTGTAATAAGGATTATTATCAAATAAGTGTCAAAGCCAAGTGTTGATGTATTCATTTTGCAACTTAGTTATGGCGACCTATGTGGGCATATTCTGATAAGTCTGAACAGCCTGCCACATTTCCACATTCTCAACATTTGTCAACAACATCAAGTTTTAAGATATTCTTCTTTTAATATTTTGTCCTAATTACTAAGTCTGTATTGCTGTAACAAAGCCTTCTGTTTCAGGGTAGAGACGACCTGCTTTGAGCCATGTTAAAGCCTTGTCAATGTTGCCCCATCTAATAAAGCCGTGAATATTCCGTGGAGTGTTTTTTTCTTCCCATTGGCGAATCTCATTCCCCGCGTCTTCCAAACCAACATTAACACCAGCCTTTTTTTTTATTCAGAGGGGTTGCTTCGGGGTCATATTTGTGTAGGAACTTATTATTATTATTAAAAAATAAAACTACTATTTAATAATGTAAACTTAGTCAATAAATGTTTACCCTATTTACAAAAAAATAAATTCCATAATTTGAAAAAAAAAAAAAAAAACTTGAATGGGTTGTGCTTGTATTACAGTTGACACATACGGAGGATTCTAACGAACGTAACAACATACGAAACGTGATCCGACATCTTCGACAGCTGCCTGAAAGTGGTGAGTACATTCTAGAGCATAGGTTAACATGGTGGACTTAAAATATAGTCGTCAGATAGTAGGCAGTCTCTGTTCATGTCATAGTGATCACAAACATGCTAATTGTAAACACACACAGGTCATTGTGAACACACACATATGTCATGTGAACACACACACGTCATTGTGAACACACACACGTCATTGTGAACACACACACGTCATTGTGAACACACACATATGTCATTGTGAAAGCACACATGTTATTGTGAACACAAATATGTCATTGTGAACACAAATATGTCATGTGAACACACACACGTCATTGTGAACACACACACGTCATTGTGAACACACACACGTCATTGTGAACACACACATATGTCATGTGAACACACACACGTCATTGTGAGCACACACACATCATTGTGAACACACACATATGTCATTGTGAACACACACATATGTCATTGTGAACACACACACGTCATTGTGAACACACATGTCATTGTGAACACACACACACGTCATTGTGAACACACACACACGTCATTGTGAACACACACACACGTCATTGTGAACACACACACACGTCATTGTGAACACACACACGTCATTGTGAACACACATATGTCATTGTGAACACACACACGTCATTGTGAACACACATATGTCATTGTGAACACACACACACGTCATTGTGAACACACATATGTCATTGTGAACACACACACACACGTCATTGTGAACACACATATGTCATTGTGAACACACACACACACGTCATTGTGAACACACACATGTCATTGTGAACGCACTCGCGCATGTTATTGTGAACACATATATGTCATTGACAACACTCTCACGCATGTCATAGGAAACACACACACACATGTCATATTGAGCACACTCACACCCACATCATAGTTTGTGGGTTGACTATTGATATGGCCTTATGTGTTGGCCTTAAGACTACAGACTTGAACAAGCTAAGGTCAGAGTGAGTAGAGTCTAAACCTCTATGACAATCAGGTCGTCTAGGTTCAAATAAAATTCATCTAGCTGTATAGATAAAATTAATCTGTATCAAATAGGGCAGATGACCTGAGGACGCATGGACTTTACACAAGCTTGATAGACAGATGATATTTCTAAACCAAAAGATAATAATAATCCATATATAATCTGTATTTATTTAAAAAAAACAACAGATTTTGATTTTTTAAAATTTTGTACAAATGTACTGGTTGCTCGAACGTAAACATCTACCCAGACGTCATACTGTCAGGGAAAATGTATATTTGATTGTTTTGTAATGCGCCACCTGCTACCCGTCACCTGTATGTTGGTGACAAATAGCGTCTCACATTCTGTTTTCTTATGGTGCTGCTAGGTGGTTCACCTTTTGTTCATAAATCCTGCAACCACCATTTGGAGTCCTCACGTTTCACTGAGACTTGCGACATTTTGATCTTAGCTGTTTCATTAGGACTCAGGGCACTTTAAAGACTTAAAGAAGCCTGGCCTAACAGACAAAATATGTGTGGTCACTTTTAGTTGAAACAATAGGTCATCATTTTTTGTCCGAAAAGATTAAGTTGTTTTAATGGTATAGAACGTATGGTTACAAGTATATCGCGTGGCCAGTACAATGATCGAGTTTCTCAACTTTGAAAAAAAAAAACAATTTCCAAGATGTTTATTCAACATCTGCTGTTGACTGAATGCACAGTGAAATAAGCAGACATTAGGAGTAACGTGTCAAGACAGTTCGAGGGAAAAAAAAAAGTGCTCGTAATAAAACTGCAACTTAGAATACTTCTCCCCCCCCCCCCCAAAAAAAAAATTAAATGAAAAACTGTTCGTAGTCTTTAGTACACTCTAATTTGACAGAAGGGTATAGGCACATAAGACGCTGGAACAGAGATTAATACTTTCGAATAAGACAGCGCAGACAGAGGTAACTAAATTAGCTCTTGGTAGGCTGACCAACAGGGCTTCGCCTCAACGTGGCGCCTTGGTGGAGACGGTGGTTAGAGGAGGCGGGTTAGCAAAACAAGTCTCCAGTTGGGGGGGGGGGGTGCCTATAAACGTCATTACACTGGTCGGAGACCGAAAGAGAGTCGCAACAGCACTGTCACAATCCACAGGTCGTTCCTCAAGGGGGCCGTTCTTTGGCATGCCCACACAGCCACTGTGTGGAACTCTGAAGGAAAATGGAGGGGATTCCCCGGTGTGATCAGCCTTCGGCTTCGCCTCTAGTTCCGAGCGTCTTGGGATTCGTGCCACTGGAACTAGAGAAGTGGTCTGTTGACATCTTCTTGAATCTCAACCAGACACAGCATTGATGTGGCCTAGAGTTTCAAGAGTCTATAACTCAACTCATTTGACAATGACAAATTTGATGCACCCCAAAAGGACTGCTTTTCAAATTCTGGACCTTACGGTTTCGGAGGTCGAGACAATCTTTGCGTGCGCAAATTATTTTTCAAACTAATGAGCATATTACAAGACTATAAATTAACTGTTAAGGCTTCCCGTCACTTGAATTGTACAGTAATTATTAAAATTAATTATTTAAACTCTCTGATCTGCATAACCCAATTAAATTAAAAAAAAAAACAATCTCGAATTCAGGTGACGTCACCAAACGCCGCCCCCCTTCTCTTCAACTACTACTGAAGAGGAAGGTGTGTCCTATAAGCTGTGTGTTTTGTACGTGTGCTAATGTAGAGGCATGTTTTACGAAAAGGATCAGCTGTTTGGAATGTTACACACAACATGTGCACCTTCACTCACTCACTCACTCACTCACTCACACACACACACTCACATACACACACAGAGTGGTGTGTTGTAGTCTCGCCCGTTCTGTAACACACTCGTGTCTCCGCCACGCTGAGACAAAACGAATTGTATTCAAAGAAACAGAACTGGTATCGACGTTTCGATCCAATAGTTTCCCTTTTTTATTCCACTGTTCAATTATTTCTCTGCTGATTTCGTCATTTGTAAGAGTGTGGGGATGTATCTGTGAGGACGTGTGTGTGTGTGTGTGCGTGCGTGCGTGCGTGTGTGTGTGTGTGAGGAGTGAGCCTTTGCGTTCCAATAAAATCGAAAACTAAGCTCGATAAACAGCGTGGCGAGTATCGTTCGCAAATAAATATTTAATTACGTAATTACGTATCGCGTGAAACGTATTCGATCATACATGTCATCAGACATGACCTAGATACCTGTATTTGGATGTATTATTTGCACGTGAGTACATGGCATCTGAACAGAAAGACAACTTCTGTCATTTTTTTGCCACATTTAATTTTCATAGTAATGTTTTTAATACATTGTGATTCTTTCAGAGCAGTGAAGGATGACCTTATTTTTTTTCTCTTCATATGTGTAGGATTCCGTGTTTGTTCTTGGTAATTCTAAAATGTTTATGTCGAATATCCGCATTTTATCCTAACATTTGTTGATAAGGAATAGCGTCTGTTAAACTCCAAAAGCTGCGCGGGGTAGGGCTTCTATCATGTAAAGGACCAAATGGGAAAGGGATTTATTTTTTTTTGGAGGTTCGGGCGATCTTTAAGGAGGCTGACACCAATTTGGATCTCAGTTTTCAATCAATGGCACAGAAGAAAACACACCTAACAGCAAAATGTATCTGGTAAACTCTTGTAGTAGCCGTGGAAACTAGCGGATCCAGAACTTTGGAGTGGGGGGTGGCATTTTTTTTCCAACCCTAACCGTAGCGCCCAGTAAATAATCATAAGCATAAACGCGCGTACAGCATATATATTAAAATTTAAAAAAATAGAGCATTGTTTCTCAACCTTCGGCGAAAAAAAAAGCAGCCTTTCGCGTGACAGCTAGGGAGTATGGGGGAGCACTGTAAGCTCCGGCAGTTGGGTCCGGGGCGAAGCCCCGAAGCCAAAAGCGTTTTCTTGCATTCTTCACTGCAGAATCACAATCTCGTGAATCTACCGCTCATTATTCATCCAATTAAAAAAAGAACCTTTTGAATATTTTTTTTACTTGAAAAATATTCTAATATGAATTTACAGGCCCTTACTACAATTTAAATTCAACCGATTTGTTCCTTGAAAAGATAAGATACCCCACATATTTAGATTAAGACTTTGAGGATCGCCGCCCAAAAAAAAAATAATTCAAAAAATAATTTTAAAAAAAAAGCTCATTTGTAAGTGATACAATTTGTTCAATAGGCATTTTTTAACTTTATTTTGTTACAGAACTGTAATTCAAAGCTCTTAATATAAAATTTTGGAAGTGGGAGGAGAAATTAAGTGGACCAATTAGAATCTACTCTAAATTTTTTGCATTTTTAGTATTCAAGTATCTATCGTCTCAAAATTTTTTATACAATAGAAAAATATCAGTACCCGGTATGAGTCAAGGTTGGAAAAAGGTGACAATGAAAATAATATATGGGTTCAGAACTTATTTTAATTGTTACTCTTATAATGAAAAATTTCGTATGAATTCTAAATTTTCCAAAACAAAGTTTTTCTTAAAATAACTAAGATAAATTCGTGTGCAATTACATAAACTCTGTCGCCATATTTGACTATTCTGTTTTAAAACGTCTTGTTTTCGTCTGGAAAGGGAAGAGGGTGGTAGAGTGAAAACGTTAATCCTCGCTCCTTTTTATAGTTTCTGCTAATGATTGCATTTAAGAATACTTTGATATAAGAATTTAATTTATAGCATGTATAAATTATATAAGTGACAATTTTTTTTTTACATTTTCTAATTTCTTAACTAAAAAAAAAAAAAAAAACTATTGGTTTGTCCGGTGGGCGGAAGGCGATTTCATGTATCGCCACTCCCACTTGGTACAACCATTTTCAATTTATATTTACTAATGATACAATTTGAGATCAGAGTCTGTGTGCGACATAATATAAAGTAGGGTTTAAACAACAATATGTAGCTTATATTATATAGATATTCAACTAATTTTGTTCACAAACTATGATTTCTCCATAAAAATATGACCGCCCCACCCCCACTCAAAGGCTTAGTTGGGAAGGCCAGTATTCGCCCCCCCCCCCACTCCACCCTATCGACTAACAGAGGAACGACATAATATAAAGATCGGTTAAAATATCAATAACAAGTTTTAATTACATAGATATTTAATTGATTCTCTAAACAAGCTGTGATTTCTACAAATAAATTGGACCTCCCCCCCCCCACTTAAAAAGTTTATGGTTTGGGGTGAGGGGGGGGAGGGATTGATGCCATCGCCACCTCCCCATCCTACCAAATCGGCCAACATACTAGAGGGGGGGGGAGGGCGAAATTATCTAGAAATAGGTTGAAATATAAATATTTTGTATATATTATTAACACAACTAATACAAATTGGGTCGGGCGATCGCCCCTACCGCCTCCTCCCCCCCCTTGGATTCGCCAGTGGCCATGGAACAGTTGAGACCAAAAGAAAAGCTACAACAGAAGAAGGCATGAACTTAAAGCAACACCAGACAATGGGCTTGTCTGCTAAGTTTGCTGGTCAGAATCGGGTCTGGGCTGCTTCGTAAAACACTGTGCCTCCTTCCTTCATTGTTGACTCGAAGCCATTCTAAGCATTGCACTGTTTGAGCAGGCTTTTCCCTGAAGTCATACCAAATAAAGCAACCAAACTCTAGATCTATAGAGATCCACATGGAAGATGTTTTGTGTCAAATATTTGTTATCATGCAAGAGCAAGAGGCTATTCTATAGTTTAATTTTCGTTAAATATTATTTACTTTTTTTTTATCTTACCGAGAAACGTGACATGAAATCGTTACGGGATCAATGTGATCCTAAAAACCAGAAAGAATGGCTATTAACAAAAGACAATATTTGCAGAGACATAGATGTTCATGTCTACTTAACTAGTAATGTCAAGTCGTTTCCATGCGATGTGAGGCAAGTATTGACATGTATAAAGTGTTGACTTGTATAAAGTGTTGACTTGTATAAAGTATTGACTTGTATAAAGTGTTGACTTGTATAAAGTGTTGACTTGTATAAAGTGTTGACTTGTATAAAGTGTTGACTTGTATAAAATATTGACTTGTATAAAGTACTGACTTGTATAAAATGTTGACTTGTATAAAGTGTTGACTTGTATAAAGTGTTGACTTGTATAAAGTGTTGACTTGTATAAAGTGTTGACTTGTATAAAGTATTGACTTGTATAAAGTGTTGACTTGCATAAAATATTGACTTGTATAAAGTATTGACTTGTATAAAATGTTGACTTGTATAAAGTGTTGACTTGTATAAAGTGTTGACTTGTATAAAGTATTGACTTGTATAAAGTGTTGACTTGTATATAGTATTGACTTGTACAAAATATTGACTTTATTCTCTTTCTTTCTTTCATTGGTTGAGTTTTTCTTGTAGTAACATTTAACTGAACAATTGACTGCGTGCTACATGGGGCGATCTTTTTATCACAATTGAAAGGGAAGTTACACAAATAAAATTTTAATTCCGAATATGTCCCTATATAGCCTGATTTCTATTTTATTTTATTGTCACATCCATGAATCTTTCTGTTGGTCTTCTTGTGAACATTTTGTGAACAATTTCTGGAATTAGACTCAAATATTGAGGCACATTTCTTATTCCATATGCTAGAACAAATTCGTGCAAGTGTTCCTTCTTCCTTAGTGGCATCAGAGAATGGAATGGGTTGCCTGAATCAGCCAGGAAAATATACGACTTAGTGGAATTTAAGTCAGTGATTAACATGCATGACTAGATTGACACATGAAATGCGTTGGACGTAATTATCTTCTATTTTGAAGTAACGTCTGTAATATATAAGATAAAATAAGATAAGAATAAAATGTACGCTTTGGTTAACTTTCTTTGTCCATCGGAATAGTCACATCAGCTCATGGGTGCATTCCATCGCCCTGTCTCCAGTGTTGTCATCCTTGATTCACAGTTCGAGCTGACCTACACAGGACACGCGTCCGCTTGGTCATTAGCTTTGTGTCAGAGTAGACTGGCGTAGAAAAAAGCTAACATTAAGAATAATAATTTAATTTATAAAGCGCTGTTAACAAACAAAATGTAGGCTCAAAGCGCTGTGATAACATTACAAACATAAACACGAGAACAAGAGGGACAAACTAATCTAAACAAGTTTTAAACAGATAGGTCTTAATGTTCTTTTTGAATAGGTCATAATGTTCTTCTTGAATAGGTCATAATGTTCTTCTTGAATAGGTCTTATTGTTCTTCTTGAATAGGTCATAATGTTCTTCTTGAATAGGTCTTAATGTTCTTCTTGAATAGGTCATAATGTTCTTCTTGAATAGGTCTTATTGTTCTTCTTCAATAGGTCTTATTGTTCTTCTTGAATAGGTCATAATGTTCTTCTTGAATAGGTCATAATGTTCTTCTTGAATAGGTCATAATGTTCTTCTTGAATAGGTCTTAATGTTCTTCTTGAATAGGTCTTAATGTTCTTCTTGAATAGGTCATAATGTTCTTCCTGAAAAGGTCTTAATGTTCTTCTTGAATAGGTCATAATGTTCTTTTTGAATAGGTCATAATGTTCTTCTTGAATAGGTCATAATGTTCTTCTTGAATAGGTCTTATTGTTCTTCTTGAATAGGTCATAATGTTCTTCTTGAATAGGTCTTAATGTTCTTCTTCAATAGGTCATAATGTTCTTCTTGAATAGGTCTTATTGTTCTTCTTGAATAGGTCATAATGTTCTTCTTGAATAGGTCTTAATGTTCTTCTTGAATAGGTCATAATGTTCTTTTTGAATAGGTCATAATGTTCTTCTTGAATAGGTCATAATGTTCTTCTTGAATAGGTCATAATGTTCTTCTTGAATAGGTCTTAATGTTCTTCTTGAATAGGTCTTAATGTTCTTCTTGAATAGGTCATAATGTTCTTCTTGAATAGGTCATAATGTTCTTCTTGAATAGGTCATAATGTTCTTCTTGAATAGGTCATAATGTTCTTTTTGAATAGGTCATAATGTTCTTCTTGAATAGGTCATAATGTTCTTCTTGAATAGGTCTTAATGTTCTTCTTGAATAGGTCTTAATGTTCTTCTTGAATAGGTCATAATGTTCTTCTTGAATAGGTCATAATGTTCTTCTTGAATAGGTCATAATGTTCTTCTTGAACGTCATTGCAATGGACAAAAAGAAGATTTATGTTAAAAAGTTGAAGTTCTGTGTGTTTTTATCTTTGACTTTTCATAGACAAAAGTTCTTCTCAGACTAAGAGTTACGCAATACTAGGCATCGTTTGTTGCTAATAACAACGGATAGTGTTTGGTGACATCACAACTTCCGGATGTCATGTTGTAACAGTATCTGTATCTGTAGGTCAGCATAAGTTCATTTCCACCAAGTAGTGCCCATGTCCCAGGGCATCTCATCCAACTCAAGTGTTGTTTTCGTTTGTTTCTTTTTTTAAATATTTTTTTGTCTTTTAAGATGATTGCTCGCCCCTGATAAATAAACGAAATCTTTCGTCGTCTGCTCAATGTTGAGCTAAAGGGGAATAACTTGGTGGCAGATACAGATTTGTACTATTTTTAGCCACGCTGTTAACGCTTACTGTCACCTGGAAGGTCCTGACATTTAATTAAGCTCAAGAAAAGTTCCGAAAGTGTGTGTGTGTGGGGGGGGGGAGGAAGAGATTTCTACCTCTTTGAATTAATCCAGCAGCAGAATTTGGTTCTTTATACATTTTTATTTAAAAAGAGACTTTATCTGCTTTCTTTTATTACAAAGCTTACTGTGTCTGTCTGTCTGTCTGTCTGGTAAAAAGTTGGAACATCTTGTTTTTCTCTCTCCCATTCCCCATTCTCGGATCAAGTTAAAACTTTGCACAATTATTCAATTAACCTGACAAGACATGAATCAATTAAAAAAAACAATTAGTTCATTAATTTTTGGTAATTTATTATTTTGTTTGACATTGAAATAAGGGGAATAAATGCTACTTAATGAGAGATGTGGATATATATATATATGGATGGATTTAGTCCCTTTATTACTTTTTTTACACGTTTATCTCTCCCACTTCACATTCTCAAATCAAGTTGAAAATTTCATAATTATTCATAATCGACAACAATCCACGAATCAATCAAAAAATTAACCAATTAGTTAATCATATAGCACTAATTAATTAATTTACTTTTATATTGCAGAAAGGGAGCTAAACCCTGTTACTTTCAGATAAATGACATTATTTAGCGGTTCTTTCCCTTGGATAAGCTTTGTTTGTTTTAAAGTATTCTTTTTTTTTCTATTGATTGAATCTTATTTAGACAAAGTTTCTTTAGTTATTATAATTAATATTAGGTAATTATAACAAACTCAAAGAGCAATTAAATTGTTCTCTACAAACAAATACATTTAAAAAATGGACATTTTATTCTAGCAGACGACATTCTGTCATTGACTCCAAACAATCATTCTAGAAATCAGAGCTTTGCGCTGAAATGTAAAACAATCATTCCAGCACACACGGCTTTGTCATGGGCGTAAAACAAAAATTCTAGCCACAAAGTTTGTCATTGTCGTTAAACAATAATTCTAGCCACAAAGTTTGTCATTGTCGTTAAACAATAATTCTAGCCACAAAGTTTGTCATTGTCGTTAAACAATAATTCTAGCCACAAAGTTTGTCATTGTCGTTAAACAATAATTCTAGCCACAAAGTTTGTCATTGTCGTTAAACAATAATTCTAGCCACAAAGTTTGTCATTGTCGTTAAACAATAATTCTAGCCACAAAGTTTGTCATTGTCGTTAAACAATAATTCTAGCCACAAAGTTTGTCATTGTCGTTAAACAATAATTCTAGCCACAAAGTTTGTCATTGTCGTTAAACAATAGTTCTAGCCACAAAGTTTGTCATTGTCGTTAAACAATAGTTCTAGCCACAAAGTTTATCATTGTCGTTAAACAATAATTCTAGCCACAAAGTTTGTCATTGTCGCAAAACAATCATTTTACAACACAAGGCTTTTCGCAAAACAATCCTGCGGTTTGTTACGGCCTTGTTACCAGTGACCCTTGCTCCCAGTGACCCTTGCTCCCAATGCTAACGTAGTGTTACATATTAACGTCTAGTTCTGTAAGTATGCTCTTTTGGCAGACGTTACGTTTGACTAATTCGGCTATGTCAACACGACCTCCTGAAGGGGTAGAAATGAAAAGACTTAACGCCTGCAGCATTTTTACTTTTTGTAAGACAATCCACCCCTCCCCTGGACGGGCTGCAGATTAGTATGACAAGCAAAGACTGTTCACTTTGATGTTGTCAGCTGTGAAGTTTTAATCTACGAAGAACTGAAGCGCTGAATCGTGTGTTGGGTTAGAAGTGTGTCAGATTTTTTCTTCTTTCAATGTCCATTTTATTAGGTCATTCATTACAAGTAGGTCTTACTTAGGGTACCAGACACCTGCGAGCTTAGAGGAGGACAAAAATGAGTAAAAAGTAGGACAGTCTTACAAAGGACAAATAGGAGGATAGAGCCTTACAGATGATAAAAAGAATAACAGAGTATTGACGAAAAGGAGGGCATAGCCCTACAAAAAGAGGACAAAAGGAGGACATAGCCCTACAAAAAAGAGGGCATAGCCCTACAAAAAGATGACAAAAAAGAGGGCATAGCCCTACAAAAGATGACAAAAAGAGGGCACAGCCCTACAAAAAGAGGACAAAAAGGAGGGCATAGCCCTACAAAAAGATGACAAAAAGGAGGACATAGCCCTACAAAAAGATGACAAAAAGGAGGACATAGCCCTACAAAAAGATGACAAAAAGGAGGGCATAGCCCTACAAAAAGATGACGAAAGGAGGACATGTTCCCTAACCCTACAAAAAGATGACAAAAGGAGGACATAGCCCTACAAAAAGATGACAAAAAGGAGGACATAGCCCTACAAAAAAATGACAAAAAGGAGGACAGAGCCTTACAAACGACGAAAAGGAGAGAATATTACAAAGGACAAATAGAAGGATTTAACCATACAAAGAGGACCAAAAAAAGAGGACAAAAAAAGAGGACAAAGCCTTACAAAGGAGTACAAAAAAAGCCAATAAATTATGCTTACGATGTATTTAATGAAACATGGCCAAAATATCCAAGCTGATTCAGCTACTGGGCTATATTTCAATTATGAACAACTCTATGCTGGTCATTTCCTTCTGGTTGAGCTCTGTGAGAACATGCTAGTCACTGAGTCTATAGAGAGTCCTTTTTTTCTTTATTGACCTCTGCATTGATAATATAGAAATTTGTCATCGCTAGCACTATACCCGAAACTGCTAAAGAAAAAGATTATCAAGATCTTAATGAGCTTTGAGTCTTGGTTTCTTGTGAGCAGGCTTGAACATCTGTTCCTTTCTGCTATCTATCAGTGAGTTGTGTCGTTAAACCAGAAAATTTGATGAATTGAATTCGATTGGTGGATAATATTCAATAACAGTTTTAAAAAAACAACAACAGAATAACAGCCGGACATTGTCACATTTTGGTCAATGCCCGGCGGACGGAGGACACGACCCTAAAAAAGAGAATATGTCCTCCTTTTGCAGGGCGTCTGGTAACCCTAGTCTTACCTGCAGCGTTGAACACATTTTTGGTCAAGGAACAACATACATTTCTGACGACATACAATTCCCATCATATACATTTCTGACCATATACATTTCTGACCACAAGAGAGAGACCAGTCCATTATTTTATGCTATAAAGCCAGAGTTTCTTTGGACGACCCTTTCTTCATGCTCTCTCCACTGTACTTCAAATGTATCCTAGCATTATTTAGATCTAAACCTAGTTGTTGTTTTTTTTTATTTAAGCCTTCAAAATAAGGGAGAGGACTCCAAATGCCTCCAAAACAATGGAGAGGACTCCAAATGCCTCCAAAACAAGGGAGAGGACTCCAAAGTCTTCAAAACTAGGGAAAGAGTTCTAGATATATATTCTGCTCAGGGCCTCATCTTACTTAAAACCGGCCTTGGTTGTATCAAGGGAAGCTTAGCAACAGGAAGGATGTGCCAATTATTTTAGAAAACCCATTCTTTATTCTTTCACCTATTCTGTCTTAGAAAACCATAGTTGAGGCGATTCCCTGGAGCATGAAATCATCTATATTTTCAAATCTGACAGCACGCCATTATGAAAGGTCAGACCCACCCTTACTTAGTAGGTCTATTTCTTAACCAATTGCGCTCGATAACTCTTCGCTGCTTTTCAACCGAAGACAACTATGTACCAGGTGAACTGCCCCTGCCCGCGATCCTCCCCTAGGTCGACATTGTCCACGTTTCGTCTGCTGACATCTAGGTCTATAAACATCTGACATGGCGGCTGTCATCATGCTGTGATCTTATTCGGATATGTATTTAAAAAAAAAGGGGGTTTTGATATATTCTATCTTTGTGCTTCCCGCCATGCAATTGTGTCGGAAGCAGACGACGTCAAAAGGCAGTCACTCGGTTACGTCTCTATTTTTTTTTAAAGCAATCTTCTACGCATCGTGATACTCAGCCAAAAAAACCTGATAGAATATAGAATCTAAAGGGGAGTAATACTTTATGAATGGATATTATGGGAGAAAACTTAACATTTTGTAACTAGATACCATTGGGAGGAGGAAAGGTTGTATAGACCACTGAAAAGATTTTAAGTTAATTTTATATGTGGCTAAATAAATTAAAAACTAGACCAGTCGTCAACGTTTTGTTAATTATTTGTTTTTGACTAATTAGAAGAGAAATCTTGCTAAATATTCATAAAGATATTCATTGTCGGTCTATCACTAGCGCCATTCATAAAATTGTTGATGGCACTAGTGTATTTATATATCGTTATTGTATTATGAATGTAGTGGCGCAACCCAAAGCGTTAGAAACTAAAAATCTATATTGATAAAACTTTCAGTAAGACAGATAAAAAACAGTTTTCTTATTCTACATACTAGGAATGTTGTTATCAAAGAGACTCGGAGTACTATTGTATCTTGGGGACGCGGTGGCTGAGTGGTTAGGCGCTTGGCTTCTGAGCCTGAGGTCCTAGGTTCGAAACTCGGTGAGGACTGGAGTTTTGAGTTTCAGTATTTTTAGGGCGCCCTGAGTCCACACAACTTTGTTGGGGAAAGGCTTAGTCGATTGATCGCTGACCGTTGGCCAAAGAAATGGATGACCTTAACATCATCAGCCCTATAGATCGCAAGATCTGAAAAGGAACTTTACTTTCATAGATTGATCAGAGACTGTGATTAAACGTGAGCCCCCTAGTTTTCCGGCATCACGGCAGACCACAAGTTTCCCGCCTTTTCTATCCGACCAATAAGATGTACATTAGATTTCACTCCGTTCTCCTTTGATCGTATATTTTATTAAATAGTATTTCTTTCGTTTCTTTCTTGGCAGTTCATTCCGTTATTTTTATTCCTTCATTTTATTCTTTTCTTTTTTTTTCTTTGACGTTTTTTTTTTCTCTCCCTATAATGAGATTAACGATTGACGTTCTCTTGTCAGCAGTGGGGGGTTATCTTTTCTTTACCCCAGAGAGTTCTTACCCTTGGGTCCATTCAGTTCCCATTGAAAGCAGTTCAATAACGGAACTATTATTACTTACATTGAACCCGACATAAGCTTACACTACTAGCTCTCCGCCCCTCTCTAACCACGGATCTTGTTCCGATATGGATATACGTGTGTGTGTGTTTGTATGTAGTTGTGTGTGATTGTGTTTATGGTACTGGAGTGAGACCAGTCTGTCAAAGAAGGGCTTACAGTGACATGAACGCTGGTGGATCCCTGTTACCTTCCACTTCTTTAAGTCTTAGGGGCCCTAAATGTCACGTCTGGCTGTGCCCTTAGCCCTGGGCCCGTTGTGTCACAGTAATCATTGGCCTGTGGTATAACCTTGTTACCGGATCTATGAATGGTGTTTTCATGTTGGAATACTTTTTTAAAAAACTTGGAAGTCGCTGTGACTATGTGTTATAGGAACTGAATTCAGTTGTGATTAGCCAGAAATTCAAGTGACCATAGTACATGTTCTTGTTTGCCCCATGAGAGTCATCCACAAGTGACGACTTGTATCCGTTACTGAAGTACTTGATGGATATAAATAATGATAGATCTATAAGAGTCATCCACAAGTGACGACTTGTAGGCCTATCCATTACTGAAGTAGGCCCTACTTGATGGATCTACATAAATGAAAGATCTATAGGGTCATCCACAAGTGACGACATGTATCCATTACTAAAGTACTTGATGGATCTACATAAATGATAACCGTGTAAGGAGGAACGGTCTATGTGGATGACTCCGTTGGTCTCAGATGTCTGTCAGCTCAACACTTCTACTTTTGTTTGGAAACCCAAGGAGTTGTCTGCATGACACAAGCTAGTATGAAATCTGATATTGTGGCTGCACCCTAGCTGTAAAAACATGCAATGGTGTCATTCAGAGTTGGCAGTTAAGCTAATTAAAAAAAGCTCTACACGCCAACGTTATGGAGCCATGTTCATTCATTATGTACCAATACCAGCCCATAGAGAGTATTGTTTTTAAAATATCAAGTACACGCCTCCATGGAAAGGGTAATAGGTCACAGTACTAGTCATAAAATGGAGTTTACAACAAGTCTGGAAAGGAGAGGCTTGCAAATGTGAATTGATTCCCTTGCAAACTAAAGCCATGTTTCGATGTCTTGTCTCTCCATGACCACTGGGATATCAAACTGTTGTTTTTTATTTATAGCAAAATGAAGCTGGGTTACCATACTACACAAAATACAGGTATGAAATATCTATCTATCTATCTATCTATCTATCTATCTATCTATCTATCTATCTATCTGTCCGTCCGTCCGTCCGTCCGTCCGTCCGTCCATCTATCTATCTATCTATCTATCTATCTATCTATCTATCTATCTATCTATCTATCTATCTATCTATCTATCTGTCTGTCTGTCTGTCTGTCTGTCTGTCTATCTATCTATCTATCTATCTATCTATCTATCTATCTATCTATCTATCTGTCTGTCTATCTATCTATCTATCTATCTATCTATCTATCTATCTATCTATCTATCTATCTATCTATCTATCTATCTATCTGTCTATCTATCTATCTATCTATCTATCTATCTGGCTGGCTGTCTGTCTGTCGTTTATTTCTATATAGGGTGTATGAGATATGACTCCTACTACCCCTTAGAACGAACTGCTTCAGTGGTCTTGTTTATAGCTTAGTAATTTTTCCATGCTTTTTTCTTTTGCATAAACCACAAGACCGCAAAAATAAAAAGGTAAAATGATATCGTGTGGTCCAAAAAGGGAAATAGCAGTTATTAGTTTTGTGTTGTCTGTCCGTCCGTCTGTCCGTCAGTCCGTCCCGTTTCAATCTCATAAACCAGAAAAGATATTAAAGATCCAACATAATGATTTTTGAAAATTTTTCTGAAAGTGAAAGATTTAATTTTTAAAATCAACTATTCAAGCAGTGTTTTTCATTAAAATACACCTTTTTTTTTTTATTACTGACTACTGTTGATAGTATAAAAAAAAACACTGGAAACTTTTTAGTAAGGGAAAATTTGTAACACATTTATGCCAACGGTTTTTGATTTTTTAACAAAAAAAAAATGCTTTAAAACATTTGTATTACTAAATTAGGTATTTTCTGTCATACTAGCTAGTTGTAAATTTTTTAAAAAATATTTCCTTTCTTTAACTAAAGCGAAAAGTTTATTTGTTGAGGCTTTGAATGAGAGATTTTCCATTTACAAAAGAAATTAATTTGATAATCATTCAATAACATGTTAGGCCAGGTTCAAATTTAACTATATCTTCATAACTATCAGTTCATTACACACATATGAATATTAACAATGTAATAAAAATAACATTAATAAATCAGCACATTCTATGAAATGAAGTCATTAGTTAAACTAACAATGCAACAGTCTCGGCAACACTTTTGACACCAGCACGTCTCTTTGAATTGTATCGGACGGAGGTGGGGTTGTATGTGATGATACTTTGTAGTTCACAGTTTCTGATAGTCTTTGCCTTTTTTACCAGCCTGGGTGGACCATTTCGGGGACCTATTTTGAGTTTGTGTTTCCACACAATCTCCCTTTATAACCCTGTTTTAATTATTACAGTTTTTATAGTTACAGAACTTTTTTTTCTCCCCAAAGTTTCGCAAAGATCTATATGAAAAGTCACTATTGTATCATATACCATGGTGCCGTGCTGTAGCCAAGGTATGTTACTGGTCTATAGTGTACCAAGAGTAACTAAGGCTAGGTAAGTGATAGTGTTGACACCAGAGTGTAAATGACCTTGGGCACGATCTCTGAGGGAAATTGATTAAAGAAGATCATTGACGAAGTCATTAATGAATGAAATAGAAAATGGGAGCTCACTCTATAGACGGGGAAGGGAGAGAACTCTCTTTTTATGGTTTCGTTGTCTGGAACAGTTTTTTTTTCTTCAGTTGGACTGTGGAGTTTGTTGTGGTAGAGCCCACAGGTGGGCATCTCAAGTGTTGAATAGTGTTGTGTGTTGATATGTGAAGGTGTTGTGTGTTGATATGTGAAGGTGTTGTGTGTTTGTATATGAAGATGCTGTGTGCCTATTTATATTTCCTTCTGCGACTGACTTTAAAAATGGCTTTACTTTGGGTCTCAATTGTTTGTCCCGCGTCCTTTTTTTTTAGAGCTCTACGTATCTTTCAGAGGCCACCTGCTGCCAGCTACTTTCCTTTATGCCAGTGAGGGCGAAATGATGAAAGATAACAGTGCTGTTTATACATGATGATACTTGTTATACATAACGGTACTGTTGATGTATGCTGTTACTATTGATATATGAATCTACTGTTGATACACAATGGTGCTCCTGTAACTGCTGACAGACCTTATATATTTCAGTTGATTACATTCGATTAACAGTGCTGTTTATACATGATGATACTTGTTATACATAACGGTACTGTTCATATGTGTTGTTGCTGTTGATACGTGAATCCTCTATTGATACGCGATGGTGCTTCTATAACTGTTGACAGACTTAACATATTTCAGTTGACAGCATTCGATGTATGATGGCGTGTATATAAACATCTTTCTATTTTGGAGACGAATCGATTTATTGATAGGCTTATCTCTGGGAGAAATGTGTCCAGTGTGCCCACTGTTTACTGAGCAGCAACGCTGTGCGTGACCAGTACCACTGGTCATAGTTGCGTTTACCTACATAGTCCGTGAACAGAACGATTGGTCACACTGGATCTAAATGAAAGCACACTGAAAGGTCATCCTACTTGACCAAAGTAAGTTTAAGAACGGCATAGATTGATACCAAATTACTGATAACACCGAAGACAGCGAATGCTTGAGCAGCTGTTGTAATCGATTACCCCCACGGACGTAATCACAAATCGATAACAAAAGCCTTGATGTTCTTCCATCATATCGAAGCGGCGATCGCGCCGAGACACTCGATTCTGCCCTTCTAGCCCCCCCCCCCGACACAATAAATTAGCCATTCTCAGCAGGACTGGGGAATCATATAGTAAACTTCCGTGAGAGACTAGAGAACAGGTTGGTGATGGATATTTGTTTTTCCAACAATCTATGTTTACAGTGTTGCCATGGTAACGCCCATACTAGACATTACAACACAATCTTATTCATGGCAAACCAGTATCACAGACTAAAAACGCAAAATACCTAGGTGTTATAATAAATGAAAAACTGTCATGGAATCCACATATTGATGAAACTACAAAAAAATCAAACAAAGCATTAGGATTTATTAAAAGAAATTTCTATAAATCAAATAAGAACATAAAACTAAAATGTTACTTAACCTTGGTTAGGCCAATAATAGAATATGCATCCTCCGTTTGGGACCCCTCAACTCAAGAAAACATTAAGAAACTGGAACAGACACAAAATAGAGCAGTGAGATTCATAACAAACGAATATTCACATTTGACTAGAGTAACACCTTTAGTAAAATCACTAAATTTAGAAAGTCTTCAGGACAGAAGGCTCAAAAGTAAAGTAGCAATCATACATAAAACACTGAACCATAATCTTCAAATACAAAAACAAAATTTAATAAAATACTCTGAAAGACACAAAGATAAAGGCACATTCCTCGTCCCATATGCTAGGACAAATTTGTACAAATACTCCTTCTTCCCTAGTGCTATTAGAGCATGGAATGGGTTGCCTGAGCTAGCCAGGAAAACCAGTGACTTGGCAGAATTTAAGTCATTGGTTAATATGCATGACTAAATGCATGACGCGTAGGACGTAATCATCTTCTTTTTTGAAGTAACGTCTGTATTATATAAGATAAGATAAGATAAGACAATCTCTATAGAGTTCTTTCAATACTTATCGCTCACTGATGTTGATTATTCAACAACGTTAACTAGTGCCCGTTTTGTTTCATGTTTAGAAGGAACCAAATCGGTACCCGACAATAAACTAGATGTTACTAGATCCTAACTTTGGCGCATGTTAATAATAGCGGGGTTTTGTATTAGTTCTGCTTCATTGATTTAACTCCCCTTGTTTGGCTATTCGTTCTTCGCACAGGAGAGTAGTCTCCCTTTGTTAGTCTGGCCTTGTTGCTCATGTGTTACTGTGCCGTGGTGTAACAAGTGATTGTTTTATAATTAATGTCTGTTTGAGAAATTGAATTATCTGGAGACTGTGATCGCTGTATACAAACACGGATTCTTTGAAAGATTTTAAAGTTAATATTTATTCGATACAGATCATGGAGGAATAAAGATATTTGGTTTAGACATTGTTTTCACGAGTGACCTACTTTCTGAAATCTTCTGCTCGAAGGTCAAGGTTTACTCCAATTGATATGCAAATTTCTGTAGATCATGTCAAATATTTGTATTAAAGTTAAAATAAAAGCGTTCAACTACAAAGATGGTTATTACTATGAGAACAGTTTGACTAATGAAACACAAAGGCACTGTGTGATACAACATGACGCAAAAGTTGCTTGCATTTTATTATCTCCGTGAGGTGGCTAAGTCCAGATAAACAACTGGTCATCTTGTTTAGACCTATCACGTGGTTGTGTGTCCTGGACATCATCATGTTATCTGATCAGCGGCTTCAGAACTTGATTTTTCTGGGTAGGTTTTTGGCCTCAAATCTAGTTTTTGTTTATAACTATGTGCGTTATAGGGTGAAAAAAAAAGGGGGGGGTGTACTTTTCAGAGGACAAGCATTCTAGTGTAAAATGTACAATTCCTGTCACGATGTTTCACTGAAGTACATTAGCCTATATTTTGCACCTACTTTGTATGAGCACTAGGTTGACATGTACATCCAGTAGATTGGTCATTGTAGATATAGAATGGATTCGTGTCAATCTTACGCAATATGAAAGTATGCAAACAAAATGGCAGTACTGTAATAAGTGAAAAGAAGTTTCTATGTGAAGGAGTTTTTCTAGTTCAAATAAAAGAGCAGTTTGTTTTTCTCATCTGTATTTTTTTTTTCATTCTCTTACTTTTTATAAAGCTTATTTCAACTCAGTCTGTCTGACTGTCTGTCTGCTTTTTTCATTTACAAAAAAAATCCCCTTTTGATTCTCTCTCATTGACTTTGTCCCTCTCACTATCAACGTCTCTCTGTCACTGTCAACGTCTCTCTGTCACTGTCAACGTCTCTCTGTCACTGTCAACGTCTCTCTGTCACTGTCAACGTCTCTCTGTCACTGTCAACGTCTCTCTGTCATTGTCAACGTCTCTCTGTCACTGTCAACGTCTCTCTGTCACTGTCAACGTCTCTCTGTCACTGTCAACGTATCTCTGTCACTGTCAATGTCTCTCTGTCACTGTAAACTTCTCTCTGTCACTGTCAACTTCTCTCTGTCACTCTCAACGTCTCTCTGTCACTGTCAACTTCTCTCTGTCACTGTCAACATCTCTCTGTCACTGTCAACTTCTCTCTGTCACTGTCAACTTCTCTCTGTCACTGTCAACGTCTCTGTCACTGTCAACTTCTCTCTGTCACTGTCAACTTCTCTCTGTCACTGTCAACGTCTCTCTGTCACTGTCAATGTCTCTCTGACACTGCCAACGTCTCTCTGTCACTACCAACGTCTCTCTGTCACTGTCACCTTCTCACTGTCACTGTCAACTTCTCACTGTCACTGTCATTCTTTCTCTTTCCATTTCATCTTTCTTTTTTGTGTGTGCGTGTATTTTCTCGCTCTCTTTCTGTCTCTGTCTTTCTATCTCTCTAAATATGTTCACCCACACCTTAATGTACCCTCAGTCCATCTATCTTTCTATTCTTTTACGCCTCAATATTTTTTCTTAATACAACCAGTTCATTCCTATCTCTCTCTCTATCTCTCTCTTTTGCTGCCTCTGTCTTTCTGTCTCTCTAAATATGTTCACCCACACATTAATGTATTCCTATCTGCTGGACGGACGTTCTGTGAAACACCTTCCCATCCCCGACCAAACTGCGCGATGGCTGCGCCACTGTGACACAAACTCAATTGTATTGCAACACTTTAATTTTAAATGACAAATGTCAGATAAGTGTCACTAGCTCTCGTGTCATTCTCTATTAAATTTACTTTGGATAAAGCGGATGTATACTACAGTTAGCAGCGTTAGTACACCAGGACATGTTGTTATTATTTTTTTTTGAAGGAACTATTCTGTAACTCAGTTTGTGAAAATGTTTGAGCCAATCAGATCTTTAACTTTTTTGTAGCGATTTCCAATGTTACGTTCAATTTATTTAAATCAAACAGGTTGTTTTAAATCTTTCAATGCTTTTGCAAACAATGTTTTGCATGAAAAGTCGTTTTAATTATATTAAAATATGTGGGTTTTTTTTAAATATATTTTCCCAGAGGCGTAGCTAGGGTTGGGAGGATAGGGGGAGAATTTGAAAATCCCCCGGACCCCCACTTGAAGGGATCAAAATGAATGGTTTTTTTTTATTAATATTAAATACTACGCAAAATGAAGGGGTCCCCAAAGAGTTCCAGCCCCCGGGCACCCAAATGTTGGCAAATTCCTTGCTACGCCACTGTAGTTACCTCTCGTATATTATTAAACCTCCTATGTGTCAGATGTTTCCTGCTAAAGATTGAAACAGTCAGGACCAGTAACTTGGTTTTGTTGTTTCAATTTGATACTTAATTAGTTAGACTTGTTCATTTTGTGTAAGTTTCATTTCATTGTTTGCCTTTATCTTTCAACAGAGCAGCTCAAGAAAGGGAAACCTGGACTCGAGAAAAGCAGTGCTGGAGTAGGTCACGCTCGTGAACCTGGAGCAGACGTCAAACGTTCAACCTCGACGTTTCTACCCTCCACATCTTCACCGACACGTACACAAAGTCTAAGGACATCTGGGAGCAGGTCCAGCAACGGTCTTAAACTTGACAACGGCTCATCCCACGAGCCGGCACCTAGCCCATCAAGCGCATCAGTCTCATCCTTCAGCCTCACCACTAACTCGCCTTCGTCCAGCGTCAAAGCATCTCAGTCGTCTCCCAGGCAAAACAACAACAACAGCGCCAGACCTAAGCCCACTGTCCGACAATCATTGGCAGCCAAGAGTGATCACTCTAAATCACATGAGGACAAAACATATAATGATAACTTAGAGGGTAGCAAAGCTTCCGATGCTTCCAAAGTGTCACAAAAGACTGACCTCGGAGCAGAAAGCTCCAGCGTTTTGGAGCAGGTCAAAGCTAAACTTGAATCCAGAAGAAATAGCTCTAATAATGAGTTAAAAACTCCAGACCACCTAAGGTCCACTCTGACCAAATCTCTTGCAACACCTCTGGAAACCCCAAGCTCAGATGATGTGTTTAGCTTCCCAGAGTCGAAAAAGACACAGGACACGTCTGAGGATCAAAATTTACGACGAGGGTCAACCGGTGGTGAGCGATACAGAGAGGCCCGCCATCACATTTTGAAACTATCAGGACTAACATATGGACAGAAGCCTTCCTTGACCACAGATCATCTGTCACCTACAGCAGAAGTTAAAGCTGACATTGTACGTTCTATTGAGGCAGCAAAGTCTCCCCATGAAATTAAAACTCTTACAAATGAAAAATCCATTAAAAATTCTGATTCCCCCCTCAGCACTCATTCCTCCAAAGGGCAGTCCAAACAAGGCGACGACTTAGATGCTGAGTATAAAACATCTCCCCAGAGTATAATTCCAAAGGCTGTAGGATCGGTAACCGACAAAAAGGAGCCACTTCATAAGCAAATACCACCAGATGAACTTTTGAATTTATCTGACAGTTCGGGTAAACCCGTTTCTCATGGAGTTAAAGATGACGTAAGGAAGACTGGTCAACTTAGCCACGTGACAAATGAAGAACAGAAGAGGACTCCTAAAACGAGTACAATTTCTACACTCAAGTCTGGCGCCGTGCCGGAGACGCCAGTCAAGAGAACTAGAAGTCTTTACACACCTGGTAAGTCTTCACTGGACAGTAGAAACAAAAACGTTGACTTGACGGACATGTCCACCATTGAAAGTGTTGTAATCACTGCTAGAGCCATTTGTGAGAAACCAACGGAAGATCTAAAGCAATCAGATAGTGACACCTCTGGTGAAACGGTGATGCCAGTGTTAAATTTGGTTTCAAATAATCAGAATGACCATTTGGATTCTGTGAAGCCAGACTCGGTTCTGAATACAACGCAGAAGATGGAACCCATACTTCACACTGTGGGCGTTACCATTGCTTCAGAAACTGTGGAACTTCCTTCCAAACCGACGCTCACCAGATCTCGGCCAGTAGGTCGAAGTCTCACAGAGTCTCGTACGTCTCGTCCGGAAATGTACCGCGACGACCGTTTCCTTGCTCGCATTGATGAGAACGCGGAGCTCCACAAGGATAACAGCGTGGAGATGCACCAACATGAACCTCAGCAGGAGATCCTACAGCACCATGAGCCACAGCAGGAGATCCCACAGCCCGTTACAAGGCAGCGCAAAGTTGGCGTTATCATGACCGGGGCTCCACCAGCGATGGAGTCCAAACCTGACATCACAGAGGATTGTCAAGTTGCTAGACATCCCGGCTACGGTCTTCGCTTAGCACCTCAGGAACCAGAAGGCAGCCATCTGAACAGTTTACTACGAGATTTCCAACTACAGAAACCCGTGGACGAAGAATCTCTCGTGGCTAGAATGAAGCGATTCTCTGCGCCGGCTCCAAACTATGTCCAGATGCAGGTAGCGTCGTCACATTTGGATGACCAGTCTAAAAGGCGACACTCGGAGATCTACAACAAGCAAGAGGCCATCAAAATAGAGCAGGCGTTTTCTAGCCTGTTGGAGGACCTTGAAGTGGTCAGTGGGTCCGAGAGTAACATCTCAGACCACGAGCACTCCGAAAGCGACGATTCTTTAGCTTCCAGTCATGAATCGTCTGCCTCTCTGGACAGCTCTTACCAAACTCTTAAAACCCTGGGAAACAAAGAATTACCATCTTCACTTCCTTCAAAATCTGAAGAACAGAATAACGAACCTTTGACCTCTTATCAGCACCATGACCTCACCAGTACACACCATACGGATATAACCACATCTGACAAAGTCAAGGACTATCACAAGGATGGACTGTCCAGCATGTCCCAAGAAGACAGTGGAATAGCTCTATCTCCAGAGGAATTACCTCAGAAGCAGGTGAGTCACTTAAGTCAACAGAATTATCCAATGGTCAAGTGCTTTAGTGTAGGTACAATTACTACTGGCATTTCAAGTAGAGATGGGAATCGAACCCAGCTTTAAAAGTTCGGTTCGGTTCGATGACGAAGTATAGTTCGGGTTCGGTTCGGTTCAATGACGAGTATAGTTCGGGTTCGGTTTGATGACGAGTATAGTTCGGGTTCGGTTCGGTCAGGTCTAAAGTTCGGTTTCGGTTCGATGTTATGAAATTAGTTAATAGCAAATTTAGGTACATTTAATAATGGTTAATTCAGTTATTAATTAGATAAAACATCGATGTGAAACCTCGGCCGGTGGGCCATTTTAATTTCCGACACTTGTGTCGCGGGCCACATGGCAAAAAGGAAGAAAAAAAAAAACATTACATGAAAAAAATAAAACACTTTTATTAGAAACCCGTGGGTATAATTTTAAAAAGTTTCCCTTTTAGTTCGGTAGTAAGTGAAGTTCGGTTCGTTCGTTTCGGGTTCGGGTTCGGTTCGTTTCCCATCTCTAATTTCAAGCTTAGTTATCTTATCTTATATAATACAGACGTTACTTCAAAAACAGAAGATAATTACGTCCTACACGTATCCGTGTGTTAGTCTAGTCGCGCGTGTTGAATAGAGACTTCAACTCTCTGCTAAGTCATTGGATTTTCCTGGCTGATTCAAGCAACCCGCTTTCATGGCACATGTACAGATTTGTTAAATCTACTAGTTACTGCGAAGTAATATCTTAGTGAACATGACTAGTTTATATGTTCAACTTAACCTGTGTCTTTGTGAACGAATTGACCTCGCTATGAAATCGAGGCTGGATCGGACCTCATTAGTATCACACTTGAAAACTAACCGAAATCAGCTTGTGCTATATTTAGATATTAATGACGTAATCGCTCGTTTGATCTGACGGGTATTCTCCCACCCCCCACGAAAGTAATCGATCGGACGTGTCTTTTTTTATTAATTGATACGAATAGAAACCTGATTGGCAGGTGATCAATGTAAATAAGTCCTAAGTCGAAGAGGACTTTGAAGAGGCAATTGATCAGAAAAAAGAGGGGGGTTAGACAGAATGAGAAAGTGGACGAGAGATTAACAGAAGGATAAATAAATGTCCATGAAAATATTCATTATTTTTTATGCAATCGGTGCATTGTAATTATTATGTCAGTTATTTCTTTTCATAATGACCAAGACAATGTATTCTGAATTGGTCCCATCTTTATAAAAACCAGTATAACATACTGCATTATGCCTTGATAAAATAAGCTCATTTTTCTTTAACACAGTACACAGCATAGACTTAAAAGTGCAGACGTGAATAAATTAAATAAAATTATAGCCCCTGAACTAGATCTAATACTCTAAGATGGCTGTGGCTCAAGAAGAAGTCAATCTGACCTGAAGTATTTTGTAACGACACTGTTATCATTACTTAAGGATTCATAAGATAAGAGATAAGATATAAGATAAGATAAGATAATATTATTGATCAAATCAAATGGAAATTCTGTTTGACTACAATTAACAACATGAAAAGGGACATTATAATTTTTATCAAAGAAAAACAGTCTAAGAGTCTATAGCAGCGGTTCTCAACCTTTTAAGCCCGACGACCCCTTTTTACAATCCCCCACTCTGCCGCGACCCCCTCCCCCCTCCTCACACACACATACAGCAATAGAAGAATAGTCAAAAACAATCCATATTTTCGATGGTCTTAGCCGACCCCTGGCAAATTGTCATTCGACTCCCAAGGGGGTCGCGACCCACAGGTTGAGAACCCCTGGTCTATAGCATTACTTATTTTAATCATAGTTCTGTACGTCACGTAAATGTACCTCATCCTAACAGTTTTAAGCGTGAATATATTTATGTACTCTTTTACCACAATTAAAGTTATAATTATTAATATAATTTCAAGCTCAAATTCACTATTGATTGTTGGTTCTAAAATACATGATGAAAAGTAATTATTCCATCTCGTAGATACTACACTACAATGTTTGCTGTAACTATAATAAAGTTTTAAAAAAAAGGCAAATAATAGAGGCGACGAGCCCATGGATATACAAGGTGTATGAGCACAATGAAAAGCACTAATACTGAGGTTTCCTAAAACAAAATAAAAGAATAAATCATTGTTTTATTTTTAAGACTAAGCTAATGACTCCAAAATGTTAATAAAAACAAGGTCCTAAATAAAGATTAGAAGGTCTAAGACAAAACAACAACACAAAGTATAGATTCAAGATTGCAAACTGGCAACAATAAAAAAAAAAAAAGATTGCCAAGTATAACACCGCATAGATCTATATACTATTATGGGATATACAACTATTTAAAATTGTTGGGATTATTCATACATACAAATAACCTACCGATTGACGGCCGCAGACAGCACCTGGGACGCCTGCTTGGCCATATTGTCAGAGCATTGAGTGGGCAGTGGATTGACCAATAGACCAATTCCTAATAACAAGATAAGGATTGGAACCTGAGATCCTCATTTCAGCATTATGGGCTTAACCATTCAGACAACAAACTTCATGAGGGTCCCAGGGATGTTGACATTTACACAGCATATCTCCACTGGCCATCAGCTTGTGGTGGCCATCAGCTTGTGGTGGCCATCAGCTTGTGGTGGTCATCAGCTTGTGGTGGCCATCAGCTTGTGGTGGTCATCAGCTTGTGGTGGCCATCAGCTTCATGGTTGTGACTCAAACCCACGTCGTTGTTTTAATAACTCACACCTCAATGTCTTGACCACTTGTGATCAAGATCTCTACAAAAAATGGATCTTTCTATATAGACATCTCTCTTTTATCGTTATATAACCTGGCTCAAAGTCTACGCTGCTGTTTATAAAACTAAAATCTTCACAGCTCCGGGTCGAGGCTAGGTGTCACTATTGTCAAGAAAGACAACTCAATTTACTTTTGATGTAAAGCCCGGGTAAATCCACGGTTGCCCCCCGTGGTTGCACAACTACTAGCCAGAGATTTTTGTTTCATTTTTTTTAGTACACATTGCTGGGAGGGCGTCTGTCTCGTGTGTCACACGCTCTACAATATATACAATAGAACAAGATTAAGAATGTCACAGCATTCTTCTCCTACCCTAACCCCTCTCTCTTTCAGACTTCTTGTTTATCTTTGTTATTACATGTTAAATAAACGAAATCTCTAAGCCAAACGGTGTCAATATTAATGGAAATCTTTAGGTCAAGGGTCCATATGAATACGCAAGTCAATAAAACTATATCTCCTAACCAGTCTATGTCAACATTTGTGCAGGTCCTCGGGCCCAGGTGTCATATGAGTATATTAATAGGAATTATATATATTTGTAATCATATATATAGATAGATATGTGTGTGTGTGTGTGTTAGACTGTATTTAATAAGTAAATTCCTATATAATAAATATTTGTACAAATCATTAGGTCCAGCGGACATTTATACATTTGACACTAACGTCAGATGGCAAATTAAATGACTTGTTAAAAGATATTAAAGTCTACATTTTGTATTGTTATAGTAGTGATGCATATAGGTGTGTGTGTGTGTGGGGGGGGTCTTTCCACATCCACATCTTGTTCTGGAAACATGCTTATGCAATGTTTCTGATGAGCTTGACCTGATGCTTGACCATTTGTTGTACTTTTGTAGTGTTCAGAGCTACAACGTTGACTAACTGACCCCTACAGGTTACGTCATTTTTTATATACACGATTACTCCAAACTTGGACTCACTCGGTTGGCGCGGTGGCTGGGCGGTAAAGCGCTTGGCTTCCGAACCGTGGGGTTCCGGGTTCGAATCCTGGTGAAGACTGGAAACTTTGGGCGCCTCTGAGTCCACCCAGCTCTAATGGGTACCTTAAATGTGTTGGGAAAAAAGTAAAGGCGTTTGGTCGTTGTGCTGGCTACATGACACCCTAGTAAACCGTGGTTCACAGAAAAAGATGACCTTTGCATCATCTGCATTATAGATCACTAGGTCTGAAACGGGAGACTTTTTTTTTTAATTTATAGACAAACTCACACACAGGCTTACACAAAATAAACATCACACAAGCACATGCACATCGCACGAACTCACGCCTTCAAACATATTTCCACGGGAGACAATATTCTTATTGTTAGAATGAAAAAAATGGAGGCGGCCAATGAAGTTGAATCTGTGCTAGGATGCCAAGGGAGAGTAATGTGTATATCTTGAAACAACATTCTGTGGAACATTTTTTGCATGGACTATGGACTTATATCGATCGTATGTTATTTTGGTGAGATCTACATTTGTTATAGTATAACATGTAACCGTAATATCGAAAACTTTATGACTAAATATCTCTATGCATTCAATGTAGTTTTACTTATGTACCGTAGACTTAATAATACTTTATATGCGTCCTTTAAATCTATATAGATAAATTGTTTACAGATCTCGATATAATGAACTCTCAATATACTATTGTCAATTGCCATTTCAAAACTTCGTAAACTCCGCACTAGACAGATGTTGGCTCCAGTGGCGTCACTAGGCTCCATTTATCGGGGGGGGGGGGATTGTGTGAGATGGGGGTGTGGTGGCTGAGTGGTAAAGCGCTTGTCTTTCGCATCGAGTGGTCTCGGGATCGAATCGCGGTGATGACTAGAATTTTGAATTTCTGGATCTTTAGGGCGCCCCTGACCTCCACCCCTGGAATTATTTAGGGGTTTTGTCGTTATGCTGACCACATGACACCCTTGATAACCGTGGACCACATTGATGGATGCATCGTTGATTGTCCCATAGGTACCTTACTTTTTGTGTGAGTACAAAGCTTATATCAATTCACTCTGTTTGTCTGTCTGGTACAAATCTTGTACACGTTATTTCTCCCACTTCCCATTCTCGGATCAAGTTGAAACTTGACACAATTATACATTGTCGATGACGACAAATGAATCCATCAAATAAATTAACAATTCGGTTAGTCAATTAGTGGAAATAATAATTTTTTTTCTAGAAAAAGGGTGATTAATTTTGCAATATTGATAGTTATGGATATAATAGTGTGGTTCTTCCCCATATGTAAGCTTTATTATTATTTTCTAATCTACTTGCTACTTTGTGAGATCAGTGGCTGAGTGGCTTCAAACTGTTGACGTGAAAGAGCAAGAGTTCGAGCTCGATAATTTAGATTGAACCCGAGCTGATATCCCCCCTTCCCCACCCCTCATGTCCACTGTAGAGACCAGAGCTCTCAGCTTGATAGAGAAACATGGAAGACGCTCTTTACAAAAGCAATTATATAATAATAATAATAATAATAATAATTTAAGAAAAACTGAGATAGAAAAACAAAGAAAATATGGGAACCTAGGCTTGGAGATTAAGCGTCTATGGAAATTGTCCAAAATAACAATATACCCCATTGTTATATCAACCGAGGGGATAATAACAACTGACCTCACAGACACCTTCAAGGCCCTTAACATTCATAGGAACATCTTCGTCGCCTGTCAGAGGGCGGTACTTCTGCAGACCTGCCACATCACCAGAAAATTCCTAAGTGGAAACTGTTAAAGGGACTACGATGAATTTTGTTTCTCTTTAGCGAAACTCGACCCTGGCAGCGTCAGAGAATGACTACTCGTTCATTTCTAACATAATAATAATAATAATATACTAAAATGTGTTGATGTAGTTTACGTCATAGTGGGAGATTTACATTGGCGTTGTCATATAAGGGGAAATCAGGGGCGGTGTTGTTTTTTTTCGAAAATTATTAACGAAATGAATGGAGTGGGGGCGGCGGGGGGGTGTCAATGTCATAGAAAATAGTTTGATATTATTATTTCCAATTTGTCTAAATTATGAAATACTTTTCAATAGGCCCTAAAAAGTCTTTTGTTCCTCATCGATAGAATAGTTGGTAGCTGTATTGTAGATATTGTATCTGCCACGCTAAGTCCAAGCTGTAATGTATGACCTGGCACTGTAAGACTGTAGAATTCTCTTCAAGTTAAAAACAATTATTGCCTGGATTTACTTCTTGATAAGACAGTTACATAGCGAAGAGAACAGCTTACGTGTCCTTGCTGAGGAGAGAGACAGAGGGAAGAAGTCTATGTAAAGTGGGAAGGGAGGTAACTCTAAAAAATATTTCTGACTTCTGCTGAAAAGAAAACAGCTAACACTAAATCTCTTTTTTCCAATATGATTTGTCTGTGTCTTTTTCCCACTTCTCTACCACTAAAATTCCTATTTACAACAATGAAAAAAAACATGTCTGTCCACAATAACAAATAATAATAACAAATAATAATAATCTAATATCTTGACGACATCTCGGATTATCTAGCACTGTTAAGTTTTGATTTATTTGATACTGTCAGACTGCACCGTGTGTGCGCGCGAAGAAATGATTACCTGGGATCTTGCTTAATGTTGGTATCTATTGATATGGTGGCAGATACTACCTCATAACAATAGTACGAGATTAAAGGGACCAAGTATTGTTATCCCTTATCCTCCACCACCCCCCTCCTTCCAAGAAAAAAAAAATACAGTATCATCTGTTTGTGCAAATAAACACACACACACACACACAAAATAAATACAGGTGGAAATAGAGGGAAGAATTGATTAATTACATCAAACTACTTTGTCCTAAAGTTTGGATACAAATTTAAAAATCCACTTGTATAGACCGAAGCATTATCTTATATATAAATAATTAGTACAGACGTTACTTCAAAAAAGAAGATAATTACGTCCAACGTATTTCATGGGCATTATAGGGCATGCGTCTAACGGCGGTTTTTCTTTTTATAGAGCTTTTTGATTGTAACGTTTGTGTGTGCCTAATGGGTTGCCTATTTGGGCAGATGTGTTCTGTATGATATGTCTATTTGGGCAGATGTGTTTTGTATGATATGTCTATTTGGGCAGATGTGTTCTGTTTGAGTTGTCTATTTGGGCAGATGTGTTCTGTTTGAGTTGTCTATTTGGGCAGATGTGTTCTGTATGATATGTCTATTTGGGCAGAGGTGTTTTGTATGATATGTCTATTTGGGCAGATGTGTTCTGTTTGAGTTGTCTATTTGGGCAGAGGTGTTTTGTATGATATGTCTATTTCGGCAGATGTGTTCTGTATGAGTTGTCTATTTGGACAGATGTGTTTTATATGATTTGCCTATTGGGGCATATATGTTCTGTATTATTTAACTATTTGGTAAGATGTGTTCTGTGCGAGTTCCCTGTTTTGTCATGTGTTCTGTAGACTTGTTAGTTCTAAATGTTCATTTGGGTATCTGAATGGACCTCATTCCCCAATCGTAAAACAAACAACATTGAGTCACATGCTTCTCTATCTCTTCTATACAAATTACGATCTAATTTTAATCACCAATGATTATCACGTGACAGTTTTTTTCCGTTGTGTTAGCAATTTTATCACGTGACCGTTCGTTTTTTGGTGAATGAGGTCCATTGTGAATGACTTGTCTATTAGACTAGAAGTGGTCTTGGTGGCTTTCTTTTTTTACACCACCTTATGCAGTGATAAATCGTGTATCGTATCTAAAGACCATTAAAATCCTACGTCCTAAGCGTATCGTGTGTTAAACCTAGATATATAATTGGTTTTATTGACTATAAACGAAATTGGCGGCTTTTCAAAGTCTGAATGAAGACCATGTACATTGGCATTGTTAACTTTGCATTCACCAAGGCTCGGATAGCAAGTTTTAATTGAAACACTGCTTGGGTCACAGCTACCACATTTGTGTCCCTCAAGCTACTGGTTATACTGACCTTTCTCGTGTCAAATGGAAAGTGAAATGACCCCTTTCAGACCTTGCGATCTCGAGGACAGATGATGTATAGGTAATGTGTTTCTATGGCCGACGGTTAACGAGGGTATCATGCGGCCAGCACAATGACCAACCGCCTTTATTTTCTTAACTAATAGCTCTACTCATTAGAGTTGGGTGGACTCGGGGCGCCTTAAAATCATGAAAAGGCTTCACTGAGATTGGAACCCGGGACCCATCGGTTCGGAAGCCAAGCGCTTTACCACTTGGCTACCCCGTGCCACACATACCTTCTACTTAAGGTCACGTGGTCTACATTTGAGTCTCCCACAAACTGACCGCACGCATCACATATATGTCAAAATGTAGAGACTGCAACTAGCATACACACTGATCCACCGACCACACAGACTCCCACAGCCCACACACTGGTCCACCGACCACACAGACGCCCACAGCCCATACACTGATCCACCGACCACACATGCCCACACAGTATGTGCAAGCCGCTGAAAGCTTGTTAACCTACGCCCAGATCAACATTAGATCCTGCTGTGTCACTGAGGTATTTGGAGCCAACTTATCAACTGGCTATCATCCTTTTAAGCCTTTGAACCTGCAGTTCTTGCACCTGTGCTCATTCTGTAGGTCATTAATGGTGGTCAAGGGTTTTAGTTTCCTGTACTTATATTACGAACTTTTGCTGCTTGATCTGTTATTTATCTAGAGATTTAAATCCCTGTTTCCGTGTCAACGGAGACAGCCTTTGTTACATTCTACGGACAGATGGACCATCTCTAGTTTATTCTATGAATTTCTTTACCTCATGTAGGTAAAAGTGGTATTCAGACTACATTTTGAAACACCAATAATCAAGATTTTAATTGCAAGATTACAAAATTAGAAAACATATACATATCTCATTTGGACACACTTTGCTCACACTATAACACTATTAGACACACTATATAACACTGTAAGACACTTTAGACACACTGTGACAGTGTAGCACTCTTTGGACACACTAAAATGCACCAACCAACGAATCCAATGCATGGCTTACAATTTCGTAAAGCGGTACTATCTTTCATTTAGTTATCTTGTTTGCTCACGACTTATCTCGACAACTTCCGGTGTCGTCTTGACCCCCACCCACCCCCTCCGCACCTATCCCCACAGCTCGACCCCTAAAAAATTGTAAACACGACAGAACGAGGCTAAACCAATTCATCTCAACCTAGATCCAGCAACCTCTTGGATCTGATGATAAAAAATACACCGCCATAAACTGTTTGGACTTTACAAACGTGTCCCCAGACATATGGATTAAGAAACCCATTAGGAAAGGTTTAAACATAGGCTCACAAAACTTTTTAAAGTATTGAAGGTAGGTAGACCCCCTTTTTAGGCTATGAATACCTGTCTACCTGGTTGTTTGGGGGCCTCATTGGATCATATTTGTTTTGTGGGAGATACGATATCTGGCATTCCTTTGTATTGATATCAGTCGAGATGTCGTTTAGAAAGAATCACAGATTTTTTATCTTTCCAAAGATGCCTTGGTTAAAAAAGTTAAAACGACATTTGGATATCAGTAGGTCTATTTGAATTCTGGGTAATGGCAAGTTGATATGTAGTTAATAGATTGCGTCTCAAAATTATACAACTTGTACAGGTCTTATCTTCTTATTATAAACATTACTGAAAATAGATAATCATGTCCTAACCCCTAACCTTACTTAGACTGCTAAGTCATAGGTTTTTCTGTCTGATCCAGGCTACCCGTTCCAGTGCTTTAACGGCACTGGGAAAGAAGGAGCACTTGTACAGAGTAGTTCAAGCCTGTGCACTTAGAAAGGTCTACTTATTCATGCAATTAGTCCAAGCTTGTGCACTTAGAAAGGTCTACTTATTCATGCAATTAGTCCAAGCCTGTGCACTTAGAAAGGTCTACTTATTCATGCAATATTTGTCTGAACTAGACATAGTTGACCTGAGCCAGTTGTAGAAAAAAGTAGAGATAGATCAACCTTGGACATAGTTGACCTGAGCCAGTTGTAGAAAAAGTAGAGATAGATCAACCTTGGACATAGTTGACCTGAGCCAGTTGTAGAAAAAAGTAGAGATAGATCAACCTTGGACATAGTTGACCTGAGCCAGTTGTAGAAACAGTAGAGCTAGATCAACCTTGGACATAGTTGACCTGAACCAGTTGTAGGAAAAGTAGAGATAGATCAATCTTGGACATAGTTGACCTGAGCCAGTTGTAGAAAAAAGTAGAGATAGATCAACCTTGGACATAGTTGACCTGAACCAGTTGTAGGAAAAGTAGAGATAGATCAACCTTGGACATAGTTGACCTGAGCCAGTTGTAGAAACAGTAGAGCTAGATCAACCTTGGACATAGTTGACCTGAACCAGTTGTAGGAAAAGTAGAGATAGATCAATCTTGGACATAGTTGACCTGAGCCAGTTGTAGAAAAAGTAGAGATAGATCAACCTTGTTGTGCACTTAGAAGCCAAAAACATTGAAGTGTGGTTTAATTCAAGAAACTAATTAAATCATATTTAAAACGTTCGATTTGGGCTTGGAAGGAGCAAAAGCTCTATCATTTTCAGCACTTTATCAAGGTAAAGAAACCACAAAATTGTCACCGCAGCGCCATTCCGGTTCCGGTACACTAGTGACATCTACGTATATTCAACATTCTTCCGTGTCCTGGTGTAGTCTGGGGAGTTAAATTTTTAGCCACCGGTTTCAAATGTAATGAAAGAAAAAGCGATATATAAATATATTTTTTTAAAGACTAATCTAATGGAAAGAACTTCACATTTACAAATATAAGTCTCAAGAATGTTGAAGTTATTGTCCTTTTCCGACATCAAACAAATTAACTAATTACCAAAGATTAATTGACTAATTGATTAATTTTTTAATGCATTCAAGTTTTGTTAGGTGCAATAAATAATTGTGCAAAGTTTCAACTTAATCCGAGACTGAGTGTGGGAGATGTTACGTGCTCAAACTTTGTACCAGAAAGATTAAATTGATTATAATCTTTGTAGAGAAGTTCCCCCAAAATGGTTTGTCCGTGCTATCCCATGTACCCCACTAGTAGGCTACTCCAGGTCATGTACCCCTCTAGTAGGCTACTCCAGGTCATGTACCCCTCTAGTAGGCTACTCCAGGTCATGTACCCCACTAGTAGGCTACTCCAGGTCATGTACCCCACTAGTAGGCTACTCCAGGTCATGTACCCCACTAGTAGGCTACTCCAGGTCATGTACCCCACTAGTAGGCTACTCCAGGTCATGTACCCCACTAGTAGGCTACTCCAGGTCATGTACCCCACTAGTAGGCTACTCCAGGTCATGTACCCCACTAGTAGGCTACTCCAGGTCATGTACCCCACTAGTAGGCTACTCCAGGTCATGTACCCCACTAGTAGGCTACTCCAGGTCATGTATCCACCCAAAGGACTGGCTTTGTTTATGAGATCTTTCGACCACTTCCCCGCCCCCAAATCCTTTACTTACTTAATTAGGTCCTCCCGCTCCGTTCGGTGCATTTGGCGGCAAACTGTCTCCAGAAAGATCTGTCACTGGCAATATCTGAAGCCTCCTCCCATCTGGTGTCCACTGTTCTGAGGTCCTCCGTGAAGATGTGGCGACAAGTTATATGAGGATGTCCTTGTTTGCGCTTTCCTCGTACTGGCCTCCATGTCATCGCAACTCTCGGTATGCGCAGTTCATTTTGTCCGAGAACATGTCCCTCAAACCTCATGCGACACTCTGTCGCTACCTCACTAAGTGTCCGACTTCCAGTTCGGCATAGGATTTCTTTGATTGAGACCCGATCCTCAAGTCCTACTATATTTGTTCACAACTAATCTGCTAACATGATGAAAGTAGTATTACTTACGTAGGTCTATAGGTAATGACCTTCACGAATTGTAAGTCTATGCGTTCATTTTAAATGAGATGAACAAATATCAGGGGAGAAACACAAGAGATGTTCACAATAAAGGAACGGATATAAACCATTACAGTTACTCTTGTTGTCAACCTGCGCTTTACTCATTGCTTTTTTCAGTAAGACATAACACACACTCACTCTCATGCACATGCACACGTTCATAAACCAAAATCAAAACTTATATTTCTAAGATAAAATACCCTTAACATACAATTCCATTATTGTGTACAATCTTAAAGTTATCATTTATTTTTAAAAATATAATTTAAATAAAATTATCATAGGTTGAGTGAAATAGCAATAATTATTTTATATCAATCATGTCATTAATTGTTTATTAGTTAAATAAACTTTAACTTTTTTTTTTATTAATTCATATTTGCTATTATGGACATCCGAAGTGGTCCACCCGGGCAGGTAAAAGGCAAGTTTCAATATTTTCAGAAAGCACATTAAATGAAATTCTATCAAAAACAAATGACAGAGAAGTATGAGGAAGAAGGTTGACAGATCCTGTGTGGTGCCCCAGCGGTCCAGCAGACCAAACGATAGGTGAAAGTGAATGTGAAGTTAGATGTGAACCTGGCCAAAAAAAGTTCTATGGCAATTGTAATACTCTACAATTCACGTGATAATATGAAAAACTACTTATTAATTTTTGTTCTAAATTATGTCCAACTTATATGCACACTAAATAGATTTTTTTTTCTTTAAAAAAAGAAAAGAAACTTTTTGAGTGTAAATACAGTAGTTAGTATGACAGAACTTATTTAACTTAGCAATACAAATGTAAAAAAAAAAAATTTTGACAAAAAATCTAAAAACATTTACATAAATGTGTTAAAAATATGGTAAATAGTTATTTCCCCTAACAAAGAGCCTCCCGTGTTTGTTACTATTAATAGTGATTAGTTGTAAAAATGGTGTATTTTTATGATAAAAAAAAAATGCTAGCATAAGTGATTTAAAAAATTAGATTTTTAGCTTTCAGATAAGAAAAAAAAGTAGCCGTTGCATCAGAACTTTGAATGGTCTGAAATATGATGTCGGATTTTCACTATCTTTTCTAGTTTACGAGATCTAAACGGGACGGACGGACGGACAGACATTCCACACAAACTAATAGCGTCTTTTCCCTAAAAAGCGTTGCTGGTTCCAAAGACGTTAAAAGGATTCAGTGCAAGTGTTGTTGGCTACTTTTAAGTTCTCGACCTCAATCTTGTTGCTCTGCTTCTACTTCAGAAATGTCCTCAAGTGAATGACCACCAAGACAGCTGACCTTGCGGACACGAATCACATTTTATTAGCATATATGTATTACTGTTATTGTATTCGTCTTGTTGACCAGCTCTCGTCATGACGTCATTAGTGGCGGGGAGGTGGGCGGAGCTGCCAAGAGCACACAAGACCAGGCTCCTAGCGTTTGATTGACAGGCCACTTCAGGACCGATTGGCTTTTTTGGATTAGTATTATACACTTCAGCGGTCAACTTTGACATCCGGCCATCATTAGCACAAGCCGGGGCCAGCGTATGTGTTAGCTCGTGTGCAGGTGTGTGTATTGCGGTATATTGTTATATATTTATCCTAATTTTTTTTGTTTCCTTTAAAATCCCAAAATGTGTATTCTACTGATAGTTTTTAAAAATAAAAAATATATGCCTGTTATTGTGACATTACAGGGTTCGTAGTTGATTGGTTGTAAATGGCTGCCTATTTTTACAAAGCTTATATCAACTCTGTCTGTCTGTCTGGTCAAAAGTTTGTACGTGTTATTTCTCCCACAGCCAATCTCTGATTTAGCAGAAATTGTGTACAATTATTTCATTTACCTGACAACACAAGAATCAATAAAAAAAAATTAAGCCATTAGTTAATTGGTAATTAAAATTAAATATTGTTTGATATCTTGAATAAGGGAAGAAAGTCGTACTTGACAGATGTGGTGGTATAAGTTAAATTAGTCCCCTTTAGAATTTTGTTTATGCATTTTAAAAAAAAAAACGATCTTGTAAACATTCACAAAGATACCCATTTCGTAGTTCTGTGGGGAACCAAGGTAAGGACGCCATAATCCTCATTCCTGAAGGAACTTCCAAAACGTGTAAAACTAAGGAACAAATTATCTTTTCTCTTCATGTGATGTACAATAAAAATCCCCTTCTCTTATTATCCTTTTATATTATCTTATAAAATACAGACGTTACTTCAAGCATGAAGAGCATTACGTCCAAGGCGTGACTCTGTCAGTCAAGTCATTCATGTTAATCAATGACTTTAAACTCTGCCAAGGCTAATTCAGGTAACCAGTACTATTGCTCTAATAGCACAAGGAAAGAAAGAGCATTTGTACAAATTTGTCCTAGCATATGGAACAAGAAATGTGCCTTTATCTTTGTGTATTTCTCTTAGAGAGACAAAGAGAGAGAGAGAGAGATGTTTACCAAAAAATATCCCAGTGAGAAACGGATCAAATGAACCAATCCAAATAGTCAACATTCTATTCCCTTAAAAAAAAAAAAACGAACCGACAGTAGACAGATAAATACATCGGTTTCAGTTATTACGAAATTGAAAATTTATACAAACAGTTGAAGACTCTCTGCACATACTCTCTTTATCTCTTTCTCTATATATATATATATTTCTTTCTTTCTCCCTCTCTCTCTTTTCCTCGTTCTACAAAAAGACTGTATCACTTTTATTTCTAAAGGTTGGTTAGATTCACTGAAGCGCGATATGCATCAGACGTAGCAAAAAAAAAAAAAAAAAGCTGACTTTGAGAAATTGGATCAACTTCAAAACAACATTAAAACAAACAGAATGTTATTTGAACTTTGATTTCATTCACGTCGGAGCTCTCCCCAACAGCACCCCTCCCTCGGACACTTGGCCTTCATGACGAGTTCTCAACTATCAAAGAGACCCGTTCTCGACCCACACCAAAAATACCGCCCCGCCCTCTAAGTCACATTGAATATCGGTTACAGCTTCATCTTAAAGTTTATATCATCACTGGTTGACAAACAGCTTCTGCCTTGGCACCTCATAGTTCCACTGTAGTATCTTATCTTATAAATTACGGCAGTGCTGAACAACTGAAAAGAGCATCAAACTGTTTTTCCTTGGCCACAGTCTGCAAAAGAGCTTTAAATGTCAGCAGCAAGCTAAAGAGAAGATTCATCTTATAAATTACAGATACGCCTTCAAAAGAGGAGATAATTAAGGCCAATGCGTATCTATGTGCTAATCTAGTCAAGCAAGTTAATTAATTGGTTGTCCCCCCCCCTGATTTAGTCAACATGTTCCATTCTCTAATGGTAGTGAGGAAAGGAGAACTTGTAGGAATTTGTCCTAGTATGTGGAACTAGAAATGTCCTTTTATCTTTATGTCTCTCTGAGTATTCACCCGGTTGTGTTTTTCAATTGTGTAAGTTATGATTCAGTGTTGTATGTATTATTGCTTCTTGACCTCTACCTGACCTCCTAATCTATTCGGACTTAGAATTTTTTCGTTGTTTTTTTTGCTAATTATATTTTGTAATTAATTCTTAACATTTGCCACAAACCTTGATGTAAAAGTTAACAATGCGATAAAATAATGAATTTCTTCAATAAAATGTCATTGGACGCCAAGCATCTGCCCGAATTTCCTTGTATGGCGCTGGCTTTTCAGGATTGCCAACGAACTGTAGATCTAAATTACTTTTTCTTGTTGTCCTGAAACAATGGTCGTGCTTCCGACCATTTGCTCCATTTGCGTTTCCTGTCTAGGGCTTGGGTTGTATATAATACTTAAAATATTGTGTACCTGTAGTAGCTATTATGTTCATCAATGCTAATGTATGTAAATATATCACATTGAATGTAAATATAGATAGATACATAGATACATAGATAGATAGTTAGTTAGATAGATAGATAGATAGATAGATAGATAGATAGATAGATAGATAGATAGATAGATAGATAGATAGATAGATAGATAGATAGATAGATAGATAGATAGATAGATAGATAGATAGATAGTTGAATGGATGGATGGATGGATGGTTGGTTGGATGGATGGACGGACGGACGGACGGACGAACGGACGGACTGACAGAGAGACAGACAGACAGACAGACAAATAGATAGATAGATAGATAGATAGATAGATAGATAGATAGATAGATAGATAGATAGATAGATAGATAGATAGTTGAATGGATGGATGGATGGATGGTTGGTTGGATGGATGGACGGACGGACGAACGGACGGACTGACAGAGAGACAGACAGACAGACAAATAGATAGATAGATAGATAGATAGATAGATAGATAGATAGATAGATAGATAGATAGATAGATCGTCCTGCCCCCTCAGTGCGCATGTCAGTCAGACACCCAACAGTCTATTGGGCGTGTGTCCCGTACATTACGTCAAGTCAACCGGAGTCTATTCAGACGTCTCCCAATAGTCCCATTGACAACAGATCCTGAATGAAGAGGAGGATGTTTCGCGCACCCCTCCCCCCCCCCTCACCCAAAGTACCTCGTCCCTCCATCCCGTTTGTCATATGTCACAGTAATCCCCCTCCCCCCCCCCCCCGACCCCACCTGTATTTGACTTCTCCCTTCTAGTTGATAGAAGCTCTCCACGGGATATAATATCTCAGAAAGAGGTCGCCAGAGGTCGCGTTTAGATTGTCGGAAGTCGGTTTTTTTTTTCTTACTGTAAACCTTTTAATTTTATCTTTCCATACGGTATAAAAAATCTAATATAATATATCGTAACTTAAGATTTTTTAAAACTTTACAGTAATACTATACCACTAAGGCTGCTTATACACTGACCAAACAAGTCGGAACTATTGTAACATTATAGTTATACTTTGTCACAGACACAGCACTAATAAAAATGCGGAGGTATGTTTCTTTTTTCGGTCAAAGGGATGTAACTCGATACGCTACGGTAGAGTTTGGGGGGGGGGGGGCGATGAGTTACGGTTGATGCCAACTAAAAGAGACGGGCTTGGACTGAGACTGTTCGCCTTACAACCTACGTCCTCTCCCCCACCTCCCATTTTTCCCCGCGCTAAGTGCATCGTGTGTGTGTGAGAGAGGGGGAGGGAACTCGAGAGATCTACTTGAATATATGAAGAGACTTTAAGGGGGGGGGGGGCGGCTAGATAAACAGAAAGAGTAACTTTGTAACTTCTATTTGTTTCAATGAACGTCAGTGCGGGATCAGAAGATCCTCGATGCAAGCCCCTGGGTCTAGATTTCATACAGAACAACGCTTGTTAGGAGACTGATATTCTAGAGAATTATTGTATACACATGTGCTCTATGTTTCATTCATAAAATTGGATTAATTAAAGTTAAGTGATTCCCCAGGTAATTAAAACATTTGATTCGCTTTCATTGTGTCTGAAATTGTACAATTAAGTTGAAGATCATGCTAGCAGAACGTGAAACAGCGTTTCCGTGGGCCACCATTTCAAAGATAGTCTGTGCAAGGACAAATAAAATATTTGATCTCATGGAATTTTCATTTTAAAAACAAAAGAAGAAAAGATTCACTGTTACAGTAAGGTTTTGAACCCCAAACAGTCGGTTTGTTCAACGATACCCTATCGTGTAGGTCCAGATCGTATACAGTAATTCAACTTGAAATCTCGCTTAGAGTCTAGACTTGAATCTTTTTAAAATATTTTTTACGCTTGAGTTATTGGCGTTCTGTAATAAAGTTCAGTTTTGTTCAGTTTTGTAGTTTTGTACAGTTTTGTTCAGTTTTGTAGTTTTGTTTAGTTTGTAGTTTGTTCAGTTTTGTAGTTTTGTACAGTTTTGTTCAGTTTTGTAGTTTTGTTCAGTTTTTTTTTATAGTTTTTTTCAGTTTTGTAGTTTTGTTCAGTTTTGTTCAGTTTTGTAGTTTTGTTCAGTTTTGTAGTTTTGTAGTTTTGTTCAGTTTTGTTCAGTTTTGTAGTTGTGTTCAGTTTTGTAGTTTTGTTCAGTTTTGTAGTTTTGTTCAGTTTTGTAGTTTTGTTCAGTTTTGTAGTTTTGTTCAGTGTTGTTCAGTTTTCTCATTTACGAGGACTTGAATAATATCATACTGGTAGTGTAGTGGTCAGCTAAACTGTACTTTAGGAAAATGTACATTCTCTCTTTTTCATTTGCTTGTCTCTTTCTCTCTCTCTCTCTCTTTATCTATTGCTTTTGCAGCTGAATAAATATGACAGTCTAATCAAAATAAGTAAATATAAACAAGAAAGATATCTAGTTCGACTAGTTTGTACTTCCAAGACTAAATTCCAAAAGTAAAGCTCGTGTCTTATGATTAACTTTTGAGTAAGTAAACAAAATCAAAGTGAACTTAGTGTCAAGTATATTTGTTGTTATAATTAAAATAAAGAAGATTCAATGAGCCTTAAAACGAAAAGCGTATTGCTGAGTCGACGCGACTCAAAACCGTGTCCCCCCCCCCCCCCCTTGTCCCACCCTCTTGGGCACAGCGCTATTAATTATGGTAATTAAAATTCCCTTCAGCTCCAAGAATAAACTTTGAGGCCGAGAGAGAGAGAGAGACTTAAATACACACAAGGTCATGCATATTTAATGAAGTAACCTTTATGCATTGCTATTTGTAATAGTTAAAAAAAAAAGTTGTGCTAAAGTTGCAGACTTGAAAAAAAAATCTGTGTATAAAGCTGTCGTTGTTATCCAGGGGACTCTGTTGTATTTGGTTCAAGATTTTTAAATATGGGATAAAATAGTGTGTTGTTGCTTTTGATATATATACTGTGATGGATGTTTATCTTGTACTGAAGTCAACTGTAGATGTTTGTTAGATTTCAATCAATTACTCAGCAAGCGTTTGGGTTTCTTGTTCGGGGTGTATTCAATGTAGTTAAACAACAGCACAAAGATAACACACATCGATTTATACTAGTGAAAACATGTGGTCAACACTGATGAACAATGAATAATAAGTTTAATCCAATAAAAGGCCACAGTCAGTGTCTCTGTCAAATAAAACACGTGATTACCCTAGAGAATCATATTGTTAACTGATTTTCCAGTCTCTAACTCAAAATATCCCAAGCGTCACTAGTCCCGTTCAATATACGTCTCCTATGGTGCGGCTCTTACTGACTAATAATATAAACTAGGCCTAACAATACATATACATTTTATGTATGTATCTATGTGTGTATGTGTGTGTCCAATTGGATGAAAAAAAAAAGATGATTTTTTAAATTATAAAATAATCAAGAATACTTGATGATGAGGTGCGGTGGTTGAGTGGCTTCCGAACCAACGGGTCCTGGGTTCGAATCCTGGTAAAGTATGGGGCTTTTAATTTCAGGGTGCCTCTGAGTCCACTCATCTCTTATAGGTACCTGACATGTGTTGGGAAAAATTAAAGGCGGTTGGTCGTTGTGCTGGCCATCGACACACTAGTTAACTCTTTCTCTCTGTAATTATTTTCCTCATGTCTATAGAATTATTCATTTTGCTAATTTGTATTCTCACTATCCTGTTATGATTAAACTTCAATAACTTTTTTTTTTTGTTTATCAGAAAATGATATATTTGTATCGAATTTTTGGGACATGCATGCTCTTTTTACGCAACACATAATTAAAGTTTATAAATTCAAAATTCAATTTGGTTTAATCAAATCAACGTTGGCATCGTCAATCAGGAGAGAAAGAGTTAACAGCGGGCCGTAGAAACAGACGACCTTTACATCATCTGCCCTATAGATCGCAAGGTCTGAAAGGGCAACTTTTTGGGTTGAAAGGAAAAAAAACCCACAAAAACATGAGAAATGATGTTGTAGATAATATTGCTCTGATTCAGTCTTCTGCCCAGATCCTGTTTGCACAGACTAGCCTGCACGCTCTCTCGAACTTGACCGCCTTGAAATGTTTCAAAAGAAACAATAAAAATACATCACACTTTCTATCACAGATCTCTATCAACCGAACAAAACAATTGGGCAGTCGATACTATCAGGTTGTACCTGTGTTTGACAACCTCCCGTTGTTTGTGTTGTGGGCGTTGCGCCCCGCTGGTGTTACATAAAGTCAGCACCCTCTCTGATCTAACATCTCTGATAGTATTTCATGTTGCAGTGTCTATTGTCAACCCTCGACACCTCCAGGCTTCAGTTTCAGTCACGGACTTTCACAAGATCAAAGGAAATGGGCTGTGCTCTAAAATGATCCAGTCTTCGTGGTCCCCAGAGGTTTCTGTTTTTGTTGACTGAGTTCCAGTGATAGCAGTCAACATGGACAGGGATGCAGTAGGTGTCGATGGTCTTCCTAAATGGCTATCTACATGGTTGTATTCTATTTATTGTTGAGTTTACTAGATGTCAAATAAATGATTATACTTTATTTCTTACATTGTGGTGGGAAAAAGTAACACTGGACTTTTCGTGACATATTTCGGATGTTTTTTATGTTTTTTTTTATGTTTTGGATGTTTTTTATGTTTTGGATGTTTACGGCGGGGACGGAAGTAAGCAGGGTTCAAATCCGGAATCATCGAAATGACGGTCCTAAGCTCGTGCCACGCGACCAGGAAGCCATCCTTCGTTGAATTATTTAGCTTTCTTAGTAGTGCCCCAAAGGCAGACAACGAGTTCGGTGGCTTGACGATGTAGAAACAGATCTACAAAACAAAAGTTCGGTCATGGAGTCGTAGTTAGGGAATGTCTTTGAATCTTGTTCCGTTTTATGTTCAGCCCATATCTTCACAGTGTTCTGCCCATATCTTCATAGTGTTCTGCCCATATCTTCACAGTGTTCTGCCCATATCTTCATAGTGTTCTGCCCATATCTTCATACTGTTCTGCCCATATCTGCCTGGTGTTCAGCCCATATCTGCCTAGTGTTCAGCCCATATCTTCATAGTGTTTAGCCCATATCTGCCTGGTGTTCAGCCTATATCTTTCTAGTGTTCAGCCCATATCTTCACAGTGTTCTGCCCATATCTTCATAGTGTTCTGCCCATATCTTCATAGTGTTCTGCCCATATCTTCATAGTGTTCTGCCCATATCTGCCTAGTGTTCAGCCCATATCTGCCTAGTGTTCAGCCCATATCTGCCTAGTGTTCTGCCCATATCTTCATAGTGTTCTGCCCATATCTTCATAGTGTTCTGCCCATATCTGCCTAGTGTTCTGCCCATATCTTCATAGTGTTCTGCCCATATCTTCATAGTGTTCTGCCCATATCTTCATAGTGTTCTGCCCATATCTTCATAGTGTTCTGCCCATATCTGCCTAGTGTTCAGCCCATATCTGCCTAGTGTTCAGCCCATATCTGCCTAGTGTTCAGCCCATATCTGCCTAGTGTTCTGCCCATATCTTCATAGTGTTCTGCCCATATCTGCCTAGTGTTCAGCCCATATCTGCCTAGTGTTCTGCCCATATCTGCTTGGTTTTCAGCCCATATCTTCATAGTGTTCTGCCCATATCTTCATAGTGTTCTGCCCATATCTGCCTAGTGTTCAGCCCATATCTGCCTAGTGTTCAGCCCATATCTGCCTAGTGTTCTGCCCATATCTTCATAGTGTTCTGCCCATATCTTCATAGTGTTCTGCCCATATCTGCCTAGTGTTCTGCCCATATCTTCATAGTGTTCTGCCCATATCTTCATAGTGTTCTGCCCATATCTTCATAGTGTTCTGCCCATATCTTCATAGTGTTCTGCCCATATCTTCATAGTGTTCTGCCCATATCTGCCTAGTGTTCAGCCCATATCTGCCTAGTGTTCAGCCCATATCTGCCTAGTGTTCTGCCCATATCTGCCTAGTGTTCAGCCCATATCTGCCTAGTGTTCTGCCCATATCTGCTTGGTTTTCAGCCCATATCTTCATAGTGTTCTGCCCATATCTGCCTGGTGTTCAGCCCATATCTTCATAGTGTTCTGCCCATATCTGCCTAGTGTTCAGCCCATATCTGCCTAGTGTTCAGCCCATATCTGCCTAGTGTTCTGCCCATATCTTCATAGTGTTCTGCCCATATCTGCCTAGTGTTCAGCCCATATCTTCACAGTGTTCTGCCCATATCTTCATAGTGTTCTGCCCATATCTTCATAGTGTTCTGCCCATATCTTCATAGTGTTCTGCCCATATCTGCCTAGTGTTCAGCCCATATCTGCCTAGTGTTCAGCCCATATCTGCCTAGTGTTCTGCCCATATCTTCATAGTGTTCTGCCCATATCTTCATAGTGTTCTGCCCATATCTGCCTAGTGTTCTGCCCATATCTTCATAGTGTTCTGCCCATATCTTCATAGTGTTCTGCCCATATCTTCATAGTGTTCTGCCCATATCTTCACAGTGTTCTGCCCATATCTTCATAGTGTTCTGCCCATATCTGCCTAGTGTTCAGCCCATATCTGCCTAGTGTTCAGCCCATATCTGCCTAGTGTTCAGCCCATATCTTCATAGTGTTCTGCCCATATCTGCCTAGTGTTCAGCCCATATCTGCCTAGTGTTCTGCCCATATCTGCTTGGTTTTCAGCCCATATCTTCATAGTGTTCTGCCCATATCTGCCTGGTGTTCAGCCCATATCTTCATAGTGTTCTGCCCATATCTGCTTGGTGTTCAGCCCATATCTTCATAGTGTTCTGCCCATATCTTCATAGTGTTCTGCCCATATCTGCCTAGTGTTCAGCCCATATCTGCCTAGTGTTCAGCCCATATCTGCCTAGTGTTCAGCCCATATCTGCCTAGTGTTCTGCCCATATCTTCATAGTGTTCTGCCCATATCTGCCTAGTGTTCAGCCCATATCTGCCTAGTGTTCATGCCCATATCTGCTTAGTGTTCAGCCCATATCTGCCTAGTGTTCAGCCCATATCTGCCTAGTGTTCAGCCCATATCTGCCTGGTGTTCTGTCCATATCTGCCTGGTGTTCAGCCCATATCTTCATAGTGTTCTGCCCATATCTGCTTGGTTTTCAGCCCATATCTTCATAGTGTTCTGCCCATATCTGCCTGGTGTTCAGCCCATATCTTCATAGTGTTCTGCCCATATCTGCTTGGTGTTCAGCCCATATCTTCATAGTGTTCTGCCCATATCTGCCTGGTGTTCAGCCCATATCTGCCTAGTGTTTAGCCCATATCTGCCTGGTGTTCTGCCCATATCTGCCTGGTGTTCAGCCCATATCTGCCTGGTGTTCAGCCCATATCTGCCTGGTGTTCAGCCCATATCTTCATAGTGTTTAGCCCATATCTGCCTGGTGTTCAGCCTATATCTTTCTAGTGTTCAGCCCATATCTTCACAGTGTTCTGCCCATATCTGCTTGGTGTTCAGCCCATATCTTCACAGTGTTCTGCCCATATCTGCCTAGTGTTCAGCCCATATCTTCATAGTGTTTAGCCCATATCTGCCTGGTGTTCAGCCTATATCTTTCTAGTGTTCAGCCCATATCTTCACAGTGTTCTGCCCATATCTGCTTGGTGTTCAGCCCATATCTTCACAGTGTTCAGCCCATATCTGCCTAGTGTTCAGCCCATATCTTCATAGTGTTTAGCCCATATCTGCCTGGTGTTCAGCCTATATCTTTCTAGTGTTCAGCCCATATCTGCCTAGTGTTTAGCTTATATCTGCGCGGTGTTCAGCCCATGTCTGCCTGATGTTCAGTCTATGTCTGCCTGGTGTTCAGTCCATATCTTTCTGGTGTTCAGCCTTGTGTTCAGCCCGTATTAATCCGTTATTGAGCCCATATCGGCCTTGTGTTCAGCCCATATTTATCCGTTGTTCAGCCCATATCTTCCTGGTGTTCAGCCCATATCTTCCTGGTGTTCAGCCCATATCTTCCTAGTGTTTAGCCTATATCTGCCTGGTGTTCAGCCCTTATTTATCCTTTGTTCAGCCCATATCTGTCTAGTGTTCAGCTTATATCTTCCTAGTGTTTAGCCCATATCTGCCCGGTGTTTAGCCCATATCTGCCCGGTGTTCAGCCCATATCTTCCTGGTGTTCAGCCCATATCTGCCTGATGTTCAGCCTATATCTGTCTGGTGATCAGTCCATATCTTTATGGTGTTCAGCCTTGTGTTCAGCCCATATTTATCCGTTGTTCAGTCCATATCTACCTGGTGTTCAGCCCATATTTATCTATTGTTGAGCCCATATCTGCCTAGTGTTTAGACCATATCTGTATTATATAAGATAAGATAAGATAAGATATCTGCCTGTTGGTCAGTCCATATCTTCCTGGTGTTCAGCCTTGTGTTCAGCCCATATTTATCCGTTGTTCAGCCCATAACTGCCTGGTGTTTCCCGTTGAATGCCCTTCTCAAAGGTGCGGTAATAGTGAAAGACAGTGATAGACTACTCCGTTGACTGTCATGTTGAATGTCTTTCTTATCAAAGTTTGACCACTCTACGACCCCTCTTTCACGCAGACGACACAGTAGCTGACCAAAAATAATTTTTATGTCTGTGAACCTTCACCTTTGACCTTGAATTACTTGAACATTGGTTTAAATCCCCTGCTCAATAATTGTAACCCCTCCACTCCCCCCTACACACATACACTTCTTTGTTGTTATTTTAAAGCAATAATAGAAAGAAGAAAGAAATTAACGATATAAAAAAAAGGTTTTGAGTCCGAAGCTGCTTGACTGCGTAGACCCAGCTTGACCTACATATTTTGTCACAATCAACACAGATAAAGCCATTGTCTGCCTGCGATGTGATTGATTTACGTTCTCTTTTCCCCGCCTGTTTCAGCGGTAGCTTTAATTTCGGTTTGAAATGGGTCTGTCTATGTTTGTGACATCTATGGAGAATCTAGTCTAGTTTTTATCGAGTCAAGTAGATAAGCGGCAGTTAGCGCCGTTTTGAAATCACATATACAACAAGAAACAGATTATTATTTTATCATTATAAAATTTAGTTAATCTGTATTTTATTTTATTTTGATAGAAAACATTAAATATACTTATATTTATATATTTGGGGATATAAAAACAAAACACATCTAATCTACTAAAAGTATTACTTGTGATTTCATAATTCAAGTCTGTCTTAATTAATTGAACAATATTTCGTTAAATGGTAAGCATTGCATATTGTGTGGTCTATTTCGGCCATCTCTTTCGACGCCCCTGCTTACTCGCTTACTCTGTCAACACCTATGTTGCCTCCCCAACGCCCTTTCCTATTCATCCCTGTTATCATCTCGGCCTCTCCATGACCCAGGCTACCCCCCCCTCTCCCCCCGGTCCAGACCTGACGTGACCTACAAGTCAAGTGAACCGTCTAGCGGACAATAAGCTATCAGATATATTTAATTTTACACTCCAGTGAAGTCCTATTCACTCAAGTGGAACTATCGAATATATTATCTTAGATTCTGGGGGAGCGGGGGAGGGGGAGTGCCAAGGAGTGGCAACATGTAGATTTAGACACACACACACACTTACATAAATAGGTCGTTGTGTTTGAAATATATATTATTTGCTTACATTCATTTTAAACCTTATACCAACTACTTTAGTAAAAACAGAAATGCATACATTTTATTTACATTTGTAGCACTAGGAAATTGTATCTATATATGTAAAGTTTTAAGTTATTATTTTGGTATTGGATTAAAATCAGGTGAATTCCAATGTCTATAACCGAGGCATATCACGTAACAATTATTAAACGACGATGAACGTGACGCTAAAAAGTACCGAATAGATGACCTCGTCTCTGTCAATACGTAGACAATGGTAAAGCACAAAGGGAACCAGTGAAATAGTCAAATATCGATCTCAATCTCACTTAGATCAACAGATGAGGTTGCCCAGTACGTTTTCCCCCCCCCCCTCAAATGGAAAGGTCCTCATTCCCCTTTCATTGCGCAATTAGAACAAAATTGGGGACATTTGGACAGAAATGAGTGTGGCGTCATCTAGATCTACCAGGGAACTCTTAGAACAGTTTTCAGACTCCACTTAAATGGGTGTGTTTTCCACCGCGTTTTGTTTTTTTTTAAAGAGGAGAATTAGCTTTAAATATTTCTTGCTTGCTTCCTGCATTATTTTTTTTTTAAATCATTAGCAGCCATTAGCAATTAGTTCCTCCCTGGCCGTTCGGCGCATAGGGCGATTAAGGCGTCAAATTCTCTCCACTGAGATCGGTCACAGGCGACTTCAACGGCTTCTTCTCAGCTGGTGCCCACGGATTTCGGGTCTTCTTGGAAGGTGCGACGCCATGATGGACGTGGACGACCTTGTTATTTTTTCTTTCCTCCTTTCATCTTCCATGTCATGGCGGACTTTGGTCACGTGTTTTTTGTCTAAGGATACGTCCCGCGAATCTAATAATAATGGCCTAAACTGCACACAGGTTGCAGCAACGCAGGTCAGTGTTCAGGCCTTTTATAACCATTGGTCTTCGCTGAACAGATGATCATAAGGGAAGGTTTGGTTTATTAACTCTTTCTCTCCGTAATTATTTTTCCACGTTTGGAAGGAATTCTTCATTTTGCCCATTACTATTTCACTTCCCTGTTATGATTGGGCTTTAATAGCTTTGTTGTTTGTTATCAGAAAATGTTTTATTTGGTATAGAATTAAAGGGAAATGTATGCTCTTTTGATATAATTCAAAGTCAAGTTTAAAAATTTATACATTAATTAAAGTTAATGAGGTCAAAATCAACGATGGTATCGTCGATTAGGAGAGAAAGAGTTAATTTACTTTTTATAATTTACTTTCTTGAAGGATGTGCTTAATTGATCCCTGAAATTAGTTTCTTTGTCCGAATCTTCTTTAGTTCTAAGAAAGATAGATGGGCGACGAGTCTCTGGATGGTCACAAAGAATTATAACCAACACGCGATTGTATTTAATAAGAGCATTCAGGAAATAAGGTTTGGGCTAGATTAATTCAAGAAAAAAAAAATCCCATTTGTCCGTTTTTTTTTTTGTTTGCTGTCTGGAGACGTTAACTCTGCGTTGTTATTGTCTCCCCTGTCTATTGTTTGCCTTTTGTTAGCTTGTTGACTTGCTGATGAGTTTTGACAGCCCAGTTCCAGAACCTCGTCGTATGTAAAACTGGCACTGTTCTTAGCAGTGAAATATTTATTAGCTATTTGATTGTCTAGTAATGAGAAATTCACAGCCATGTTAGAAGTACATTGAAACAATTATTTTTCCACCAATAAAAACGATCGTTTGCCTTTTCTGCTCCCCTGCCAGCCTTCTCCACCCCTAAACACATTGGCGAGACCTACATATCTAATTAAGGGGAACAAATCTATAAATCTTATCGCAAACCTCAGGGGAAGTAACACAATTGTGCATTTTTTGATAGTTGCCTTGATTTATATCTAGCCCGCGGGTTTAGAGGTAACAGCTGCGGTGTTGGGGGTCAGAGGTTAAAGTGAAAAAAAACACATTTACACTACTATGTTTTTTTGGAGTTAGAGACTATGGTTTCCTTGTATTTCTGGTGGAGATACGAGAGTAGATAATGACGTCATTGATATTGGATGGAAATATTTTGTTTTGTTTTGCTGTTTAACGCCGCCTAGTTCGTAACATTCCGCCTTGTAAATAGGACTCAAAGAGATTTGCTTATTTCTTACTTTTGACAGGACAATGTAGACAGAAGTAACCTTGCGGAGGAATCACAGCCTGCAGCGGATTCAAGGTCAGCCTCATCAGCATCACAAGAAACCTGTACAGGTAAATATTGATTGTGTTTGTATGTGTGTATGTTTGTGATCTGCTTATACACTTTTTTTTTGCTACCCAGGAAGTGTCCAGCATTGTTAATTATTTGCAGCCCAACGAGGACTAGATAATATCGTAAGCTGGTCAGTAGAACATAGCCAACATGTAGGATTTATGTAATGTTAATTGGGAGGGGGGGGGCGGAATGCGTTTGCTGTTGTCTTCGTTCTGACCCCTGTTGTTCTTTGTATCTACAAAGTGGGATGTGTGACTGAGTGGCAAAAATTGCTTGGCTACCTGCAATGCTGTTTAGCCTCATTTTCGGTTTGATGGCAAGTTAACATCTGGAAACTGGTGCCGGTGTGCAAATGTGGAGGTTTCTCAACGAATGATTTGGAAAAGGCGGTCATAGCAATGGGTTCATTGGAACCTTTCAGCCTGTATACAATGGCGCAGGTCACACGAATTATATATGACCTGATAGTGATAATGACTGAGTGATTTACAAGAACATTTTTCGCGTTGATTAGCCCAGTTCTAAGTACACATTGTTGGATATATAAAAATTTATAATAGTAATTCATGCTTGTCAATTGGTAAATGCAGCAGCAAAATTCTTAGCATTGTTTTTCGGAATGATCGGGCTTACATAGAAACTAAAGATAGTTCCTTTCGAATTAATCCTAAACTCTGGTAACTATATATATAATTCTCTTCTTCCCGCAACAGTTTAAACGAGAAGAAGTAAAGGAAATATCACTCTCTTATTTCTGCGGATAGTCCACGAGAAAACAAGAGGGGGGGGGGGGAATACGTAGTCACAAAATAGCAGGGCAGGACCGTTGTAACCAAGAAATATCACTTTTTTTTATATTTCTACCTCACGTTAAAAAAAAAGGGGGGGGGGAGTAATTTACTCTGTAGTAACTATCGAGGCGACACAGAGCACGCTCAAGAGTTTGGACACCATGGAAAGATTACTCTTTTATTTTTGCAACTCGGATGGAGGGAGTTATCCTAGGTAATTTTAGAGGCGAAAAAAAAAGAAGAGAGGCTGGGGGGGGGGGGGGAAGTGGTATTCATCCGTCACTACATAGCAGAACCGGACTTAACCATTGTAGAGCCCTATGCGAAACGGATTTCGTGGGTCCAAGTTTGGGTAGGGATACGGATAATAAGTGAAAATTAAGATTTTGTATTAGAAAATAAATTCTTCTTTGCATTTTATTCATTCTTTATTACGTACAGAATTACTTTACGAGCCTTGCGTGTAGCGAAGTCATGCATAAAAAGTACATCATAAAAATTCTATTTCCTACATAGATCACGCTCAATAGCAAGAATTACCAAATGTTTCAATTTATCTACGAGAATTGTTGATCTCAAGTAATTCTTCATTAGTTTGAGGCGCGAGAAGCTTCTTTCACTAGATTCCACAATTGCGGGTATTGCATAATGCCGTTTTTTTTAATCGCGCGTAGTTTAGGCGTTTTCCATATTGAATGACACCCCAAAATTACAATTTTTGTGTATATATTTCAGGAGATTTGTATGAGTTTTCAAAAGATTTTAATAATTTCCGGATATTTCCAGGACTTTTTCGTATATTTTGCAATTTCAAAAGATTTCCAGGACCTCCTGTTAAATCGACAGGAGGCCGCGGGAAATCTGTTATAAGTTATAAAATGGTTCAATTTAATAATTTATACACCTTAAATTAGCGCGGGTCCTATAAAAGTGCGGGGCCCACTGCGGTCGCATAGGTTGCAGTGGCCTAAGCAGCAAAATAGCAGCGTATGCTACGCCGCCGGTTGACTAGTTATCAGTACTACACAGTAAAGGAAACAAATACTAATGATGTGTCATAAAATTCATTTATGTATCTTAATTAGTTCATAAATACCATCAAATTAAACAAAGAAATAGAACAAATAATAAAAAAATAAAATATATCTAGTATTGTGCACTGACCACTTGTTTGTTACTGCTTTATTATTATTGTTCTTTTGAAAATATAACACGTAAGTATTTACTATATATAACTAGAGGACAGTTTTAAGGGTTACCTTTCTTAGAATGATATCTTCTACAGTATGAATTACCTTTTGAATTTGTTACATGCTACAATATGTATTATATATATATTTTTTTAGATTTATGTTACGGTATATTTATAATACTAAAATACAATGATAAATATTTTTGTAGTTCAAACATTTAAATTTGTAGTTATCACATATACTACTCGGTGCTATGTTTTCTACACCACTACATTCCCCCCACTTGTCCACAATAGAGCTTGGACCAGAGCGCCCTGAGCTTGCTATAAGCATGAAAGATTCACTATATAAAACCATGTCCTCAAATTGAAACTATCCTGAGCTCTCATGACAACAAGCTGTGTACATTGTGAATCCCAAAAGTGTAAGCTGTTTGATTCGTTTCGTTTTCGCTCGAATAGTCCTTTAAAAAACTAGACAAGATTCTGCTACTACGCTCTTGCGCACGCTCCATTGGCTTCCCGTGAAAGCGAGAATCGATTACAAGGTGTATATATAACAATGAGATGCCCTTGTACCTTAGCGAACTGATTACTCCATATGTCCCTCAGAGAGCCCTGCGCTCAATGGACTCAACGCTTTTAGTAGTGCCACGTTTCTCCCTCAAAAGCTACGGTCTGCGTGCTTTTTCAGTTCACGGACCAAAGGTTTGGAACTCACTCCCCATTGATCTCAGACAGACAACATGCTACACCACTTTTAAGAAGAACATTAAGACCTATCTGTTTAAAACTTTTTTAGATTAACTGTCATTTTAGCTCTAGTGTTTTTGTTTGTAATGTTGTTACAGCGCCTTGAGCCTACATTTTGTTTGTTAACAGCGCTTTATAAATAAAATTATTATTATTATTATTATGTCCGTTTTTAAGTTAATGCTTTTATTAAATTTGAAGAAAGATTTAAAACAATTGAAACTCTTTGCACCTAACAGATCTTACCGACGGAGCTATTATGACCGGGGAGCGCTTGGACCAGTCAGAACCTCACTCTGCCATGGAAACGATCAGCTCCCACTCCTCCACGACCACAGCAGTCCTCCAGCTGGCCCCCACCCCTCAGATATCCCAAGAGACGATTGGAACCAGGACGTTCCGCGTGAACCAGGACAAAGACGGGGGCATCACTCTGCAAGCCAGCGCGGAGGACGAGAACCAGAACCGGGTCGTGACGGTGCGCACCCTCAAGCAGCGCACACCCAGCGACGCAGACGAGGAGCTCCGCGACAAGATCGTCCAGAAGAAGATGGTCTCCCCTGGCGGAACTGTCTTAGAGGAGAAGGCGGTGGTGCAGACCAAGAAGAAGTTGACCTCCAGGGGGTCAAACTACTACACCAGGAGCACCTACACGACGAGAACCAAAAGAGACAAACACGGACAGGAGACGGTCGAGCACAATGTCTCTGTAGAGACGGAGAACAAATCCGTGAGTCAAGGTCAGTCTTGGGGCAACAAGGTCGTGACCTCGGTGACCTTGGACGAAGGAGGTAACCCTGTGTTGTCGGAAAACGAGAACGACCGAAAGACTGACGCCAAATTGGCCATCACGAACAAAGCAGATGGAGCCGGGGAAGTCTCTGGGATAGCGCCCTCCTTGACAGCGGTTTCACCAACAGAAATGATCAAGGCCATAGCATCAGTCAAAGTTGAAGGTATGCATCTTTTAAAATTTTAATTATAGTCGATTCCATTTATCAAGCCTATTTAATACTAAATTACTGAAACCGTCTGGTATCAAACGACATATAGATCTATCTATGTGGTTTTGAATAGTTTTGGTGCCTTAAGGTATTTTCTTTTTATGTGACATATATCTATGTGGTTTTGAATAGTTTTTGATGCCTTAAGGTATTTTCTTTTTATGTGACATATATCTATGTGGTTTTGAATAGTTTTTGATGCCTTAAGGTATTTTCTTTTTATGTGACATATATCTATGTGGTTTTGAATAGTTTTTGATGCCTTAAGGTATTTTCTTTTTATGTGACATATATCTATGTGGTTTTGAATAGTTTTGATGCCATAAGGTATTTTCTTTTTATGCCAAGCTTATTTCAGCTCTGTCTGACTGTCTGGCACAATTTGTGCACAAGTTATTTCTTCCACAATCATGATCTGATCAAGTTGAAACTTTACACAATTATTTGTTGTACCTAGCAAAACATAAAACATTTTTTTAAAATTTGTTAGTTAATTATTGATAATGAATTATTTTAAGAGATTAAATAAGAGAAATAGAATGATTATAATCTTAGCTTTAAAACCCTTTTGCAAGTTGATGTCAGGGATTTCAAGTGGATGTCAAGTTGATGTAGACTTGATGTCAGTTAAAAATGATGTAGGCGTGATGTCAGAATGATGTCATATTGGTGTAGGCTTGATCTCATGTTGATATAGATATTAATTATTTTAAGAAATTAATTAAGAGGAATAGAAGTATTATAATCTTAGCTTTAAAACCCTTTTGCAAGTTGATGTCAGGGATTTCAAGTGGATGTCAAGTTGATGTAGACTTGATGTCAGTTAAAAATGATGTAGGCGTGATGTCAGAATGATGTCAAATTGGTGTAGGCTTGATCTCATGTTGATATAGACTTGATGTCAGGATGATATGTAGAGTTTATGTAAAGTCGATATTAAATTGATGTGGATTCGGTATTAAGTTGTAGTAGACTTGATGTCAAGTTGATGTAGACATGTTCTGAGGCTAATGTCAAGTTGATGTTGAGTTGATGTCTCTTCCATTGGGCAGCACTCGTTTTGGTTTGAAGAGACCTACAAAGATTTAATCCCAAGTCCTTTCGTCCCCACAGAACACAGCAAACAGCAGATGAGCTATTTCAGTTATAGGCCTGGCTTGAGTTTGTTTTGTACCTGTGTACCTACAGTATGTGTGTGTGTCTATTTGGTTGATTTAGTATTTAGTGATTCACTAGACGAGAATGGTGTTTGAGGTAGAGAGTGACGTCCACTGCCTTACGAGGATCAGTGAAGCATCCCCAACAGTCATTACTGGCCAATAAGATCAGCTCAGTGGGTTGTCCATTTGTTGTGGCTGAGTTTGTGTTTTGTTGCTAAATTTCGCACACAAGTGTTGTGGACTTGTATACCAAGGGACATAACCAGATTATTTACTTGTGGCTGCATCTGTCAAGGGACAGCACTCGTTTTTTGGTTCATAACATACCTGTACCTAGTTGTTGTTCTTTATGAATGTACCTTTGCGGCTTTTGTTATGATAATATGTGAACAAAAAATTCACCTCTTCAAGGATTTCGGAAAATAATAATTTCCAGATTAATATTAAGCATTGGATAATTATTTTCTTGTTCCAGTAACTATATGAGATGTGAAGTAAGGTGCTACAAGTTATTAAAATATTGGATCTTTACACAGGAACAACAAACACATACCGAAATACTGATTGAAACCAAAGACTTTCAAATAAATCTACTTGTGATTTATTAAGTTAAAGGCTACCATTGTATCATGTACTGAATAGTTATCAACACGCAGCTTTCATCTGACTAACAGATCTCATTTGGTTGTGAATCAAGCTCCAAACAACAGCCGCCCATTATTGTACAGTCTTAGACTTTTTACTCGAAGCTAACGAGACCTTCAGTCGTAAACTTTCCTTCAGATTAGTTGTATCTGCACATCGTATCTTCACAGCTACAGACAGTCTATAGGATTCTCCAGCTACAGACAGTCTATAGGATTCTCCAGCTATAGACAGTCTATAGGATTCTCCAGCTATAGACAGTCTATAGGATTCTCCAGCTATAGACAGTCTATAGGATTCTCCAGCTATAGACAGTCTATAGGATTCTCCAGCTATAGACAGTCTATAGGATTCTCCAGCTATAGACAGTCTATAGGATTCTCCAGCTACAGACAGTCGTGTATATCTATAGAGAGGATTCTCCATCCATGAAAAGTCTAGCGATGATTCTCCAGCTATAGAGAGTCGGATATTTCTCTAGCGATGATTGTTCAACTATGAACAGTCGGATATTTCTCTAGCGATGATTGTTCAGCTATGAACAGTCGGATATTTCTCTAGCGATGATTGTTCAACTATGAACAGTCGGATATTTCTCTAGCGATGATTGTTCAGCTATGAACAGTCGGATATTTCTTTAGCGATGATTGTTCAACTATGAACAGTCGGATATTTCTCTAGCGATGATTTTCCAGCTATAGACACTCCTCGGATATATCTCTAGCGACGATTCTACAGATATGAACAGTCGGATAAATCTCTAGCGATGATTCTCCAGCTATAGACAGTCGGATATATATCTCTAGCGATGATTCTCCAGCTATCAGCTATGGTCGAGACACAACTCTTTGTCAACTTCTGTTCCATCGACCTGGTTCCTGTCAGGAAGTCGCCACATCGCCGGACATGTTCCCAAATCACCTACATCTCATCCAAACGTTAGTACACAATAGTAGTCATCATAATGTGTACATCATCAGTACACAATAGTAGTCATCATAATGTGTACATCATCAGTACACAATAGTAGTCATCATAATGTGTACACTATCAATAGACATAGTAGTCATCATAATGTGTACATCATCTTCCCGCAAGGTCTAAAATGGGAACTTTACTCTTTTATTGTGTGTACACTAACAGTACAAAATAGTAGCCATCATTGTGCGTACACTATCAGTACACAATAGTAGCCATCATTGTGTATACACTATCAGTACACAAGAGTAGCCATCATCGTGCGTACACTATCAGTACACAATAGTAGCCATCATTGTGTGTACACTATCAGTACACAAGAGTAGCCATCATCGTGCGTACACTATCAGTACACAAGAGTAGCCATCATCGTGCGTGCACTATCAGTACACAATAGTAGCCATCATTGTGCGTACATTATAAGTACTCTCAATACTCAATAGTAGCCATCATTGTGCGTACAATATAAGTACTCTCAATACTCAATAGTAGCCATCATTGTGTATACACTATCAGTACTCAATACTCAGTAGTAGCCATCATTGTGTGTACACTATCAGTACACAATAGTAGCCATCATTGTGTGTACACTATCAGTACACAATAGTAGCCATCATTGTATGTACACTATCAGTACACAATAGTAGCCATCATTGTGTATACACTATCAGTACACAATAGTAGCCATCATTATGTGTACACTATCAGTACTCAATACTCAGTAGTAGCCATCATTGTGTGTACACTAAGAGTACTCAATAGTAGCCATCATTGTGTGTACACTATCACTACTCAATAGTAGCCATCATTGTGTGTAAACTATCAGTACACAATAGTAGCTAGCATTCTGTGTGTACACTATAGTAGTTAGTCCCAGCATATGGAACAAGAAATGTGCCTATATCATTGTGTCTTTCTGAGAATTCCTACTGATTTCTTAACCAATTGTTGTTGTTTTTCTCAAGATATATGACCTACTTAATCGTATCAAATATCATTGGTTCACCAACTAGTCTGGAATTGATGTACTTGAATCAGGGCCGGCCTTAGGCCGATTACTCCAAATTGGACCCTTCGCATGGCGAGGCGCCGCAATTTACATTAAGCATATCACTATTAGTCATAGCTCTAAGATGAAGTGCTTAAAAGGTTAACATATTTAGTGTATCGTATGATTGACGTAACTTTAATTAACCAACTAGCGCCTAGTTGTTTCCATTCATGTTGTATACTAAATATTAATATAAAGATTTTATTAATATTAATAGTTTTTATTGTAAAAAGAAAATTAAAAAGGGCCTCGCAAGCATCCATTAAACGAGGCCCCGCAATTCGTAGGGCCGGCCCTGACTTATTTAAAGTTTTCTCTATGATTTCTCAAGCAGTTCTAATCCTCTTCTTAATCAGGACCACCGGAAATAACGCAGCCTTTGACTGACGTCACATCTCTTGAAGGGAAACACGTCACCTTGTCTTGCGGCATTAGGTCCACGCAGACGACCCATGTCACGTGGTACAAGAATGACGTAGAGATCACCGAGGCTGACCTGTACGCGTGCCACTACGACGAGGAAGAGGGTCGAGCGACATTGAGAATCCCGGACGCAACCATATTTGACACGGCCAGCTACAGCGCCATCTGCCAGAATTCTTTGGGCGAAGCCAGGACTACCTGCTCAGTGGTCATTAAAAGTAAGTTCTAATAAACAAAAGAATGTACATGTTTTTACATGGCGGCGCGCAAGCTGAGTGGTAAAAACGCCTGGCTAGCGAACCGAAGGGGCCACACTTTGTCATCAGTGTATCTATAATCTATAACAATGAGATGCCCTTGTACCTTAGCGAACTGATCACTTCATATGTCCCTCAGAGAGCCCTACGCTCCATGGACTCAACGCTTCTAGTGGTGCCACGTTTCTCCCTCAAAAGCTACGGTCTGCGGCCTTTTCAGTGCACGGACCAAAGGTTTGGAACTCAATCCCCATTTTTCTCAGACAACATGCTTGGCTACATTCAAGAACTTTAAAACCTATCTGTTTAAAACTTTTTTTAGATTAGTTTGTCATTTTAGCGCTTGTGTTTGTAATGTTATCACAGCGCCTTGAGCCTATATTTTGATTGTTAATAGCGCTTTATAAATAAAATTATTATTATTATAATCTCGGTCAAGACAGGGATTACCGAACACTAACCCTAATGGGTATCTAGGGAACGTAAAAGTGGTTAGTCGTTGTTCTGGCCACATGTCACCCTCGTTTACAGTTGGCCATAGAAACGGATGACCTTTAGATCTTCTGTCCTATACATCACAAGATCTGGAAGGGGGACTTTTTTTTAAATTTTGTTTACGAGAGAGGCCTGGAGGTATCTCGGACTATCTTCTATAAAGAAAAACAAAACTATACAATCTAGATGTAGTCCAGATCTAGATCTCAATTTTTTTTAAAAAGCATAAGCAATTTTTGTTTAAATTTCTGTCATTATCATCATCTTTCCTTGGCGTTCTTCGTGGAACATACTGCCTATGTAACTAAAGCACACCACTCTCCATGGTCTCTTGCTAGTTTTTTAATGGCTTCCCAACTCTTTCCGGTCCTCTAGGCTTCCTCTAGTAAACATCGTCGCCATGTTCTTTTTGGTCTTCATCTACGTCTTGTGCCCTGTGAGTTCCACTCTAAGACCTGTCTAGCTCTGTTGTTGGTCTCTTTTCTAAAGGTGTGACCAATCCATCTCCACTTCCTCTGTCCACTTCCCACTATCTGGTGTTTTTTGTTTTTGCATACCAGTGTGTTTTGTTTGATACAATCTAGATGTTTCTAGTGCAGCACCTAATTTAAATAAAGCATAAAATAGATTAGGTGGACAACAAAATCCATAATACAACAAAAATAATTCTTATAATTGCTGTGCTAATAAAGTTTTTTTTTGGAATGTAGAGCATTTGAATTCCTGTTTTAAATTAGTTTTATGCCACTTTAGGGAGGAGGTATGAACGATGCTGTTGGTTTTGTGCACTCTTTCAATCTTTTTATCACGCTAATATCTCAAAACTAGAAGTGTTATTGAAAATCTGATGTCACTATCACTTGAATCCTGCTCGAAATAGGTATGAGGTAGTCTGAAATGGAACCAATTTTTTAAAAGTGTTAACGTTTTGTTCATGCACATAAACTATGTTTAAATCGTAAGTGATCAAAGTCTTCTATAGATCTATAAATCACTATAAATCAAGAGCTTCAGCTTTATTCTACATGTGATCATAGATCATCTCTTTAGATGTAACATCAACTTATAATCTCCAGAAATCATGCACCATTTGTTTTGTTAAAGCTAAGAATGCATATTATATGCACATATCAATAGACCATTTTTTAAAACAAAAAGTTTAAATTTTGAATATAATTAGCTTTTGTTGGTCAGAGGTGTACATTTTCATATTTCCAAAAAAAAAAATAATAAATAACTGGAAAGAGAAAACGAAGAACAGAATGATTCTCTTACAGTGTTATTAAGTAATATTTTAATCTGATGACGTAAAAGATCGTCTGCTACAGACAAACATTGCGCCTTATTAGCAGCCCTAGAAGTAGTTAGTGGCTATTCCTCACTTACATAGAAATAAGTTATACTGCATATATAAGAGAGAGAGAGAGAAAACGCAATGTGTATATTTGACTTCAATTGATAAGAGTGGGGGAGGGGAACCAGGGAGTAAATATAGACACAGATAACTGCTCTCTCACCACATTGCGTTACCGCATCAAACAATGTTTGCTCTGCTCAAGTGGCTGTCACATCATGGGTGAACTCTGACCCAGGAAAAAAAAAGTGGGTCAGAAATGTTGGACCAAATGTTCGTTCATTCCTCCTGCCCTCATCGGCCATGCCCTGATAGCTGTCTCTATCCATGAAAAACTTCTGCGGCTTTCAGGAAAGTTTCCTAAGACAACTTTAAAAAAAAAAAAAACTTTTTAACATCACTTGTTGGCTGCTTCGTTAATTATTTTCGCTATTCAAAATTTAAAACTTAGTGTTCTAGATAGAGAAATATTCATAATTAGCAACCGTAAGCTGTTTCTTTTTTTAACTAAAAAATTACACCATTTTAGAACACGTAGTGTGTAATATTTTGTAAGGGAGATTATTATTGTTTTGTATATTTTTACATTAGTTATGCATACAGTTTACCTATTTTCCCTATTAAAAAGAAAAAGAGTTATTAAAAATATTTATATTATTAAGAGCTGTTTTTCTGTTGTACTTGTTACAAATAATTTACAGCTAATTAGCAGAGGCGTTGCTAGAGTTCTAAAATTTTCCCGGGCCCCCACTTGCAGGGTCCTCCAAATGAGTGTTCGAAATTGCTTTTTTACATTAAATATTACGCACAATGCAGGAGCCCCTAAAGAGGTCAACCCCCCCCCCCCCGAGCCTCCAAATGATGGCGAATTCCTAGCTACGGCACTGCTAGGGAGTCTGGGGAGTGCCACAAGCTTCCCTTGTGGGTCGAGGTCAAGCCTTATCCCATATTCGGAGCTGCAGAAATGCATTCTCATGGGGTCTAGAGAGGGGGGGGGGGGAAAGGGGAACGACCCACAATGTAAGAGATATATTCTGAGACAAAACGGTTAGTATAGTTAAGTAGCCTACATAGTTAAGTAGCCTACATAGTTAAGTAGTCAACATAGTTAAGTAGCCTACATAGTTAAATAGTCAACATAGTTAAGTAGCCTACATAGTTAAGTAGCCTACATAGTTAAGTAGCCTACATAGTTAAGTAGCCTACATAATTAAGTAGCCTACATAGTTAAGTAGTCAACATAGTTAAGTAGCCTACATAGTTAAGTAGTCAACATAGTTAAGTAGCCTACATAGTTAAGTAGCCTACATAATTAAGTAGCCAACATAGTTAAGTAGCCTACATAGTTAAGTAGCCTACATAGTTAAGTAGCCAACATAGTTAAGTAGCCAACATAGTTAAGTAGCCTACATAGTTAAGTAGCCTACATAGTTAAGTAGCCAACATAGTTAAGTAGCCAACATAGTTAAGTAGCCTACATAGTTAAGTAGCCTACATAGTTAAGTAGCCTACATAGTTAAGTAGCCAACATAGTTAAGTAGCCTACATAGTTAAGTAGCCAACATAGTTAAGTAGCCTACATAGTTAAGTAGCCTACATAGTTAAGTAGCCTACATAATTAAGTAGCCAACATAGTTAAGTAGCCTACATAGTTAAGTAGCCTACATAGTTAAGTAGCCAACATAGTTAAGTAGCCAACATAGTTAAGTAGCCTACATAATTAAGTAGCCAACATAGTTAAGTAGCCTACATAGTTAAGTAGCCTACATAGTTAAGTAGCCTACATAGTTAAGTAGCCTACATAGTTAAGTAGCCTACATAGTTAAGTAGCCAACATAGTTAAGTAGCCTACATAATTAAGTAGCCAACATAGTTAAGTAGCCTACATAGTTAAGTAGCCTACATAGTTAAGTAGCCTACATAGTTAAGTAGCCTACATAGTTAAGTAGCCAACATAGTTAAGTAGCCTACATAATTAAGTAGCCAACATAGTTAAGTAGCCTACATAGTTAAGTAGCCTACATAGTTAAGTAGCCTACATAGTTAAGTAGCCTACATAATTAAGTAGCCAACATAGTTAAGTAGCCTACATAGTTAAGTAGCCTACATAGTTAAGTAGCCAACATAGTTAAGTAGCCAACATAGTTAAGTAGCCTACATAGTTAAGTAGCCTACAATATAGAATCTTTCACCCTACTTTTATTTCACTTGGAAAGTACTCTTACTGATCATTGCCATACAGAAGCCTAAAGCCATATATACGTTACCTGTCCAGGGCCCGATTTAAGTGTGTAGAGGACCCGGGTTAAAACAAATTTTGGAGGCCCCCTAAACAGTAATAAAAACACTAATATCTAAAAGCATGCCATATTTTAGAAGAAAGAGAGTGATTGTATAGTAATTTTTTTTATTTTTTATTTGTAATATGCATATTCTAGTAACCAAAAAGTTACATTTTTAGGCTTTACGATATATATTATATCCGGATTATAATAAAAGAATACACATATGCGAACAGTGTTGTAAACGGTAATGTTTAAAGTATTGTTTGGTAAAATTGCGAAGAAGACTCCATACCAGTACAGGAACCCCTGGGCTGAATCCTCGACTGCCCCGCACCTGTCACGTGTGTCTTTATGAGGCTGAGACTGCACAGTGGCCTGTAGTTTACTTAATTGGCAATTCAGTAAGGGAATGGTACGTGTACATTCTCACTAACTCGCCAAACTAACTCGTTTGTGGCTGCTCGAGACGCCAATTTTAATGTTTAACCTGCCATCAAATTTGTTTAAGAATTTTTTTGAATGGCCCGTCAAGATGAAATGGACAAACGTACCGCAGTGCTTTGTATCTTGCGGGAATGACACTGTTTATTGCTTAAGAAGGGACATACATGATGTAGGCCCTACATTCAATTTGATAAAGACTTGCCAAAAGTGAATGTTTTTTTAAAATAGAGAAATAATCCTCTTCGGGAAGGATACCGTTTCACCTTAGGGTCTACATGCGGGCGAATCAATGCCTGGCATTGTAATAGATTTTACTTTCCTCAACTTGCACGTATTGACACAGGGCTTACAGTTAAATTCATTGCACTAATATAAACACAGACGCGGTAACTCCGGTAGTGCCGATTTTAACATTGAGTTGCTTCCCCTAGCTTCAAACTGATGTTGACATTTCCAAATTCAGAATAATTGTCTCTACTTTTGTAATTGAACGACTACAACGAAAACTAGTTATATGATTTATATGCACACACACAAACACTTTAATAATGAACCAAAAATATATGTATATTATATCCACTTTCATATGCAGTAGCCATGTGCAATTGCGGAAATAGGGATCTGGGGGTTAGGGGGAGGCCCTGCATTTTGACATTCGACATCATGAGGTAATGTACTTAATAAATATATGTCTAAATTCCGATTTGGTACAATATATAAGTAAAATTAACATAAAATAATCATTAAGACTCATTTAATGAATAATATTGATGACATAATGCTTAAAGGGAAACTCCGAAGGTTTTTCAAATTTGAGTTATTGACATATTCTATGGTATTTTGTTTTTAGGTTAGGCATACGTCACTTCCCTCAACAATACTGAAAGGGAAACTAGATTTGACCAATTGTATCGCTTCATTCTTACAGTAGCTGTTAGGTTGTAAGTCTTAGTGACGGCCTAGTCAAGCGCTATGGTACAGTTATATATAGATAGATAGATTTAAAAGCATTAGGACAACCAACTCGAGAAAAAAACTAACATTTTCATCTAAGCCCCTCCCTGTCCCAAGAAGTAAATAGATCGCAGGTCTGACTGATTCGAGGTGTGGTGGGGTCGCGGCAGAGTGGGAGATTGTAAAAAGGGGTCACCGTGCTTAAAAGTTTGAAAACCGCTGATCTAGATCCATGCTGTCTAGTATCATGGACTCTACGTGAATAGCAAGATGACATGGAAGTGTCATAATATTCATTGTAAAAAATAAGACATTCATTCTGGCTCCAGGGGGGGGGGACTTTCGAATTCGGAGCCCCCTCCCCCTTTTCCTCAGCCCTAGCTACGCCACTGGTCATGCGTCAACTACTCATGCATAAGTCTTTTTTTTTTTTTTTTCATTAAAAGATTGCTGGATAATTTTAGGCCTTATTTTTTTAAAAACAGGAAGGTATGAAAAAGTACCAGCCATCGCAAAGGGCCTTTCTGACTTGTCAGTCGGCGAGGGTCACTCTGTCCACCTGGTTTGCTCTATCCTTGATGCTGCCAGCACAGCGTGGTTCAAGAATGGGAAGTTGCTCGTTCCATCTGTCGATGTCCAGCAGGTGTATGATGGGAAGGAGGCTAGCCTTAACTTCAATGAGGTGCTCCTAGAGGATGCTGGTTGCTACGAGTGTGTTGCAACAAATGATTGTGGGGAATCTAGCACTTCTTGTACCCTGGTAGTCACTTGTAAGTAAAACCTGTATAATTATTTACATACCCAGCTAAGCTAGTTAAATGTTTAACAGTATAGATGTTAAATGCTAAGCTAATTATATATCCAGTTAATTATAATCTTAGTATTAATTTAAGAAATTAAAGTAAGCATCATATTTCCAGGTAATATAATTAAGGTTTACATATGGTTATAGAAAAAATCCTCTGTAGATTTATATTGTTTAAATTTTACCTTTACCACTCCCTTAGTCTGTTGCATCATTGGGGCACTGTGAAAGTTTTGTTGACCGTCTTTCTCCATTCCTCTCTGTCTTTTGACTTATTTGGAATCTCTTTCAATGGCAGGCCCGTCTATTCTTGTATGTTATCCTCCAATTGGTACTTAAGTTTCTATTTCAGAACTTGCAATCTAGGGGAAATGATGTAAAGGTCATCTGTTTCTATGGTCCACGGTTAACGAGGGAGTCATGTGGCCAGCTGTCTTTTCTTTTTCCAAAGTAATGTCAGGTACCCATTAGAGTTAGGTAGACTCAGAGGTACCATTGAGATCCCAAAATAAAAAATCCCAGTCTCACCAGTTTTCAAACCCAGGACTCCTCTGTTCAAAAACAAATGGCTTTATGACTCAGCCTCAGTGCCTCCAATGTTGACACTTAACAACCAAACAAAATGACCATTTTTTTTACAAAGCTTATATCAACTCACTCTGTCTGTCTATCTGTCTGGTAAAACAAAATTGCGAACATGTTATTTCTCCAACACCCATTCTGGGATCAAGTTGAAACTTCACACAATTATTTATTGGCATAGACAAGACATTAATCAAATTAAAAAAGTAACCAAATAGACAATTTATTCCTTCTAATTCATTATTTTGTTTATTACCAACAAGGGAAACTAGTACAAGTAATCACAGATATGGCTAAATGTGTTATTTTTTTCCCCTTAAATAAGCGTTGACACTATTTCTCCTTCATGAATTCTCCAATCAGGTTGATACTTCAAACAATTATTTACTGTACCTAACAAAACATGAATCACTAAACAAAAATAATGAATTAGTGAATTAATTATTGGTAATTAATTATTTTGTTTGATATTAAATAAGGGAAATAGCTTGCACATTATTGATAGATATAGTTTTAAGGGCAGAGTTCTTCCCCTTTTTTTTTAAAAAAAAAAGATTTTTTTTTTATTTTGCTTGTTTGTATTTTACTAAATAAATGTGTTGAATATAATGTCTACAGATAATTTATTGTTCAAATTGAGATCTATTGCGATTATCTGCCTGTTAGAACTCACTTTCTGGAAATGAAATATGAAACAAATATTAAGTACATTTTATGTTTTATGGTTTGATGATTCAACCAATTTAAGTTCATTAAAGTTACATTTAAGAAATATTAAATTTTAAGAAATTTATTTGGATTCCCAGGTCTGGTATTAAATTGACTAATAACTTCAATCAGTTTAACATCAATCAAATTTATTATCTTTTTTGTTTTGTTTTCTTCTATTTTCCATGCAATGCAAGTATTTTTTATTTTTTTTTATTCACTCCAGTGTGTTTTGTATTTACAGCCAGTGGTTCAGAGAATACAGTGGTTCCCGTGTTCCTCACCAAGTTTTCGGACATACAGATATTGGATGGTGAGAATGTGACCCTAGAGTGTGAGGTCATTGGTTCTCCAGAACCCAACATTACTTGGTGGAAAAATGGACATGAGTTGCCTGCAGATCTAAGCTTTAGGTACATTTGGAAAATAATGTCATAGCCTTCTGAAAATGATTTATGGAACTTCTACTGCACTTGCTTGAAGTAAAATATATGTTCTAAAGGCCTCTTTTGGGAAAGCTTAAAAATGTTCTTTTAATAAGGATTTGGGATTAAGTATCAAATTTCCAAAAAAAAATTACTTTTTTTTTTATTGCTTTAGCAAAGTGCATTTTTCATGCTTATAGCATGCTTAGTTTGTGATTGTCTAATCTCTTTTGTGGAACAGTTGGAAGAGGGGTTTTCTGGGAAAAGGTTTTCCGTGCTGCCTTTAGGCACTTGGCAAACACAACTCTGCTCTGTCTATAGCAATCTATAGGGCAGATGATGTAAAGATCATGTGTTTCTCTCTCCAACAGTTAATGAGGGTGTCATGTAGCCAGCACAAAAACCAACCACCTTTACTTTCCCCAAATAATGTCAGGTACCCATTAGAGATTGTTGGACTCAGAGGCACCCCAAAATTAAGAATCCCATTCTTCACCAGGATTTGAACTCGGGATCCTGCTTCAGAAGCCAAGCACTTTACCGCTCACCTCCTGTGTAAATCATATTTCACTATAAATGTTTTCTCCTGTAATATTCTCAATAAATTTTGTTAAACTAGTCACTAAAATATTATTGAGATTTAGATTTTACTTTGAATTAATTATGGTAACTATTGTTTTATATATCCAGCTTATTTTTTATTTTACACTTACAACTTTTCCAAAGATAATATATTCTATATTATTTGTCTTCTAATGGTTAAGTGATTAATAATCTAGGTAGGCCTATTTAGTTTGATTTGAGTAAAACTATACTGAATTGCTTTTTGTTCAAATTATTTTACAGTGCCAACTATGATGGCAGAGTGTCCTGTCTACAGATAAACAACATGAAGTCTGAGGATTCTGGGATATACAAATGTACAGCAGAAAATACAGCTGGTAAAGTTTCACGAGAAGCTAACGTGACTGTTTTAGGTAAGCCCTGATTATTTATTGTATGCATGAGTTGTAACCAATGATGAGCTCAGTTTAAAATTTCCCATGAATCATGCTAGATAGCCACATTGGATGGCTGCCTGATCATGCGGTTTGCACCCTGGACTGTTGTTCTGTCATCTCGATGGTCCTGGGTTCATACCATCTCCAGTTGTCTTGGAGAAGGTTTAGGCTAGAAAGTAGATTATCTCTGAAGGAAAATCCAAAACATGTAAACCATTTTACAAACAATGTTAAAACAGATAAAAAGTGAGGGGGGTCAGTTAGGTTTATGGGTATAAGATATTTAAATGTATAAGAATCACCCAAAGCTCACAAGAGTTGTTCTTGTCTCTGCAATTGTTCACTACTATCAAATAAGTTTCATTCTTTTTCATTTCAAATAAATGTTCTACTAAATAAATAATTTTAAGTGTCATGAAAAAAAATGTAAAAAATGCTTTTATATATATATATCTCTGGTCACATTTTAATTCTAATAAAATACTACTCAGAGTAGAACTATAGATGTTGGTCTAAATACTAATTGGTGTAGAACTATAGATGTTGGTCTAAAAACTACTTGGTATAGAACTATAGATGGTGGTTTAAATCTTGAGGTTTTACACTTGTGTGCCAAAAATTTAAAAGTTTTTCAAAATTTCTAACACATTGAAATTTGATTTTCATTTTAAGTTCTGTATTTTTAGTCTTTTCTGAATATTAGTTTCTTCTCATTTATATGAAAATATGCATCATCTTAAATTTCTTTATCAGAGTTTTTTTTGTACAAGTGCAAGGGAGAATTTTTCCAACTTTACAATTTATTACATTTTCCATCAATGATGATATAAATTTAGTATAAATATAATAACGTCTATTATTTATTTCTCATTTCAACTCATTTACTGTCATTAATCCAAAATACTTTTACAAATCCCAGAATTGTCTATTTTTTTTTTCTTTATAAAATCACCAGTCAAGAGAGCTGCACACTTTGTGTCCAAACTTGAAGACGTCAACACAAGTCGGGGTAAAGCAGTGGTCCTCAGATGTTCAGTGGCTGGTACTCCCCAACCTTCTGTGAGCTGGACAAAAGATGGCATCAGCATTGGTCAGTCATCCAAATATATACAGTCCTATCACAATGGGGTAGCTCGGCTGGAGATTTTGCAAGTAGTCAAAGAGGACTCAGGAAATTATGAATGTGTGGCTGGAAATGTGGTGACAGAAACATCCTGTGCTAGTAGAGTTGTGGTCCTAGATCCAGAAGGTGAGCTCAGAGTCACTTTTGTATTATATTGCCAATACAGAAGAATCCAGTTAATGGAACCAAATTGGAATGCAATTGTTTTAGTCATAACTGGCTGGTCCGATTAGCCAAATATGACTGTATAATAATCTTTGTTTTAGAACTTTAGGATTTGGTCCGATGAAGTGGCTGGTCCAATTAAGCAATGGATTGATTTAACTGTATAATGAATGTGAAGGTGTTACTCATCTGATAGTGGAAGTGGATCACAACAACAGAAGACAAAACAAAATTAGAAAAATTATTTTAAAATCTTTCACACATATAGAGAGAGAGAGCAAATAAGAAAAATATTCTATTAAATTTTTTTTCTTTAGCTATATTTTAATTAAAAAAAACACTAAACTGTAAAAAAAAAATAATTAGATTATTACAAATTTTAATAATTGACTGGTTGATATCCACTTAAAATTATTTCTAGAGATAAACACATTTGAGCCAGAACAGAAGTTTGATAATTCAGAGTTAGTGTTAATTGAAGCAGCCAAAATTCCAAGTTCGTCTTACAAAAATCTTTTGGTGTCAAATTGGGGTTTATAGGAGCTATGTTGTATTAGTTAGGGTTAGGGTTAGCTTTCATTTTGACTTACATTGGGTTTACTCAATGCTCTACATAATATCTAAATGGATTTTTCTGTCATAATTAACATTATGTAACATCAGTATTTTATAAGGTAAGATAAGATAAGATTTGACCTTTGTTGAAACTAGACTTGTTCACATTTCCGTATTAATTTTTTAGATAAAAATATCAGTCTTTAAAATGTCTTAAATGTTTATTTTTTAAACCATCAGCTCAAAGGTCTACCCAGGCACCTATTGATGATCATGTCATCGAGACATTGCCTAAAGTGACCAGGACAAGGACATTTAAAAAGTTGTCAGAGCCACGGCCATCAGATATCATAACAGCTGTCATTCAGAGAGCTTCCTCCATGGAACTTCAAAGGACTCATAGTCTTGATCCAAGTTCTACGATACAAACCGAGCTCAGTGCTAATGTGGTCAACCAAAATGACGAGAAGCTTAACTCCTATGTGAGTAGCTCTACACCTGCACTGGCTAGTGAGATCAGTGTGGTTCCAAGACCAGCATCACTTGGGCAGCTGTCAAAGCCAGCAGTGAATTCAAGGAGTTTGACCAGCCTTGAAATACAGCCAAAGACTGACCAGACAAGTCCACTACCCCAGCTAGCTAAAGGGACCAACTTGGGTCGGTCAGTTTCGATGCATGTAGTTAGGAATAATAACCTTTTGTCCCCTGATAACTCTCCATTGACTACCAAGGTCACATGGTCTCCATCACGTGACCACTCAGGGAAGAGAGAAACAATAAACAAAGCGACATCATTGGAGATAATCAACGAGTCCAAACCACTGAATTCCATTCCAGGCTACAGGCCTGTGTCACCTGTGTTCCTAACATCACCTGACAAAGAGAAACCTTCAGTGTCACCTTTGGCTAGAAATGACATCACAGGTGGCAGTCTAGGTCATGACCCTGCCACCAAAGACATTCCAAAAATTCCAAAGTCAGAACTAGAAAATCATTCATCTTCTAAACTAATTACTCCACTACCGGCTACCTCACAGTCAAATCCAGCTCACGAGATTTCACTTAAAAAACTTGGACCCAGTTCAACTTCGCCATCACATCCAGTCACTACCTCATCCACTGAAAATGACCAGCCAGCCAAACAGGAAGTGAAAGCACTGCCGAGGGTCAGCCAACTGAGGCTGCAGTTTTTACAAAATGACTTGCAGGCTCAGCAGAGTAGACCACTGGCCAGTAGTGGGGCAGGAATCAAAAGATGGCACTCTCTGCCTCCTCAAGATATACGTCCCAATGTCGTGAAGGTAAGAAACTTTTTAAACCTTTTTATCTTTTTTGAGCTGATGGGAATGGGCTCATTAGAAAGCATGTTTTAGATTTTTTTTTGAAATACTAAATAAGGAAACTAATTTTCTATCTTTGTGTTCTCTTATTTCATATTTTAATAGCTTTTTACAAAGCTTTTGTCAACTCACTCTGTCTGTCTGTCTGTCTGGTGCAAATTTTGAACACCTTATTTCTCCCACTTCCCATTCTCGGATCAATTGTTCAATTATTCATTGTTATTAACATGAGTTAATCAAAGTATAATCCAAATGGATTAATTAAATACTTGTAAATAAACGTACAAAGCGTAAAATGGCCGGCTCCAGCTCCTCTACCACCGTAGCGAAAGCCACCTTGGCCTGCGGTGTTTGCGAACGGGAGTGTCTCTCCAGGATAGGGCTCCACAGCCACATGAGGAACTGCGAGATGAACCATAGTCATTTTACTACTGAAGGAGGCCATTGAAATAATTAATATTGTTTGACATCGAAAAAGAGGAAATAAATCTTACAATATTGAGATATATGTATGTAAATGTGGAGTTCTTTTACTTAGATGAGCTTTGTTTTTTTGCAATCCCGTGATTGTAATTTGAGCTGTTACATGTCAGTCATGTGATTATAATGTGAAGTGTTACATGTCAGAAACATCTGATATATCTACAGGTGAATGTAGTTCTAATGCGTCTCTAAGCCTCGGTGTGCGCGCATGTGTGTGTGGTGCCTTAGAGAGTGTCTGTTCGTGTTACATTAATAAGTGTTCTCATTTTTTATTTCAATCGCATTGATCGAATGTCCTGTGACGTCAAGTATTAGAGCTGATTAGCAATATTTGTTCACGAGATGCTCACATTGTAGCTAGGGCCGGCCTTAGATAATAGGAGGCCCTAGGCGAAAGGAATCTGGTGGCCCCCAAATGAAATATAAAAATAACAAATTAACAGCGAAAAAATAAAAGTACGCAATATTTAAAACCTAATGTACTCCATCAATAGCATGGGCACCAGTTCAAGTTATTTCTTCTCTAAAAAAAAAGTTTAGAGTCCTGTGCGAGGCCCTAGGCGGCTGCCCAGTTCGACAATGCCTAAGACCGACCCTGCTGTAGCTAGCAACTAAATTCAGTTTCTGTCTTTTGATTTCCACCATGCCAGCTCTCTATGAAAAGCGCCAAGTCCTGCAACAAAATCATGACAGCAGATGGAATAAACATATCACTTGTTTATGTCTTTATGACTTTATTCTTCACATACTGTTTCTCTGAAAGTCTAAGCAGCTGCTGCCATGATTGTGAAATTCCCTTCATAGAAATTATGTTATAAGTTTAGTCCTGCATGTCTACTTTGGCATGTAACTTTCCAAGGTTCCAGATTCCTCTTTATTGCTGACAACCTCCTATATCAAATGCACGTATATCCATCAACTTTTTGTGCTTGTACTTTTCTCCCGACTTAAGTACGCACTTTAACCCTTTTTTTAAAAAAATAGCTTTTATATAGCGCTTCGGTCCGATGTTTTTTGTTGTTGTTTTTTGTGGACCAGTGTGTGTGGTGGGGTATCTGGGGAAAGTTTTTTCGTGCTGCCTTTAGGCGCTCAGTAAACACAACTAGGCTAGAGCTGGGTGTCGAACTCAAGCCCTCTTGATTGGTGGCCAAGCGGTTGAAGCCTCTCGGCAACACATCCCACAAGCTTAGTTCATTAAGTTGAGATTGGTAAGAATGAAAGGTCATAAGGAAATATGTGTCGGTCGTTGGTTTTTAGCACCAGATTGATAGTACAACTAAATCGGTGTAGGTTTTTACCTTTACCTATCCCTTAGTCTGTTGGACCATTGGGGCACCATGCAAGATTCGTCGACCGTCTTTCTCCATTCTTCTCTGTCTTTTGCCTTAGTTAGAACCTCTTTCATTCGTTTATGTTGTCCTTCAATCAGTGGCGTTACAGCAATGGCGCAAAGGGATTGAATGCACTTGTCCAATGACTCTTGACCAGTTGGGGCCCACGTAAGAACTTAAGGATGACACTAAAAAGATAACTGAATTTTGTAAATCTGAAAAGCTCCATCAAAATATCCTAAATCCGAAACGTTATATTAAGTAAAAAAAAAAAACGTGTTTTCAGCTTGAGTTAATGCACCAACGACTTGGATTACTTTAATGTAAACATCTGCTTTCCATCAGGTTTATTATAATGGTGACTAGTCTGAATTTGTTCCCATTTCATCCCTTCTTTTTTGTCCATGTATCTTCATAAACCACCGATGGTAATAGTATTTATTTGGAGAGTGGGGGGGGGGGAGAGCGTTTGGTTTTGAAAATATTAACACGTTGTACAGAAAAATAACGAAAGGTGCAAGGTAACAATACAATCGTCAGGTCTAAAGGGATAGCCCTGATTGTCCCGAATTAATATTTCGCCACATCTGCTAATTATTCAATTTCTCAAAGCCTAGTTTGTTTCTTTTATTTTTTGCATTTAAAATATTTAAATTCGCCTTTCGTTATTTCCGGAGAAGAGGATTTGATATACCCGCGTATGCAGTGGGTATATAACGTTGAACAGTGGAAATGATCATGCACTATATACAAGTTCTCAGTAATCTTGACTGCTCAATGTGGGTGCGCTAACTTGTTTGCTTGTCTTGTGTTATTGTAAGTGAAAATATAATCTGAATTTAAAAAAAAAAAAGTATGCTAATATTTGAAAGTTTTACACCTAGAAGTGTTTTAAGAAAGTAAATGTGTAGGATGTAGAACTCATAAAAACATTTCTTTATTCATTTGAAACACCTTTAAGTCGTTTTACTCTGTTAAGAAATGGTACACAAAATTATTTTTAAGACTTTATTACTTGTCTGAGTCCTAACTGAATCAAACGTAATGACAATATTACTAATTACTTACAAAAAAAAAGGCACACAACTTGCATTGGAATGCCTTTTGGTAAATATACCGATACATTTAAATTACTCAATTGTTTTGTCTCATTTTACTATCATCGTATTGGAGGAAGGGGGCCCACCAACATATTCTTGAACCCGGGCCCACGGGTACCATGCTACGCCACTGTCTCCCATCACTTTCTCTGTCTGCCTCTTCTTCTTTTTCCTGGTACTGTTCCCTGAAGGAAGGTCTTTGCGAGCCCCGAAGATCTTGTAATATGACCATAGATTGTTAGCTTGCGTTTTTTTTACGATAATTAGCAGGTGCGGTGTTTGAATGTGATACCAAGGATCCTTCTGTCGCATCTCAATTCCATTGCTAGGTTCCTCCTCTCTAGCTCTGCAGTCAGCGTGCAAGACTCACAAGCATTTAAGAATATGGCCATGACCAGAGAGCGCATCAGTCTGATTTTGGTTCCGAGGGCATAGGATGAGATGCAGAGTGTGAAATAACTTGAACAAAAGTCTTTTTCAAACAAAACGTAATGTAACTTTTATAAACAATATAAACAAATTCAACTTCAAAGGGGATGCAATTCTAGTAATAATAATATGAAATGATATTTTTAAACAAAAAACTACTCACTACAAAAACACGTCTTTACTCGTTCAAATCTCTGGGACGTCTCATTCGTCTGTCGTTCCACTGGGATCACCCACGTGACGTCTTAACATAAATTATGACAGACCCTGTCGTGGTTTCAACATCTACAAGACCAAAAACTATTGCTCCCATTCTTCATCGTTACCTTGGTAACACACACACACACATATGTACACCGTAACATTGTGAATGTTAATAAGCTAATATTTAAGCCAATATTTTCAAATGTTTACGAAGATAACATTGACAAATCTGCCGTCAGCGTCAAGTAAATAGGGGAATAATTAATGAAAATAAATATCTCAAGAGCTTATTTCCGAACTGCCATGGTTTTCTTGACTCAAAGTTGGCATCCAAAGCACTGGTACCAATGGAGGAACTTACCTATATAAATTATAATAAGTAGGTCTTGGCGATAAAACAACATTTTTTTTTAAAGACAACTCTTGTTTTCTTCAAGTCTATTATCTTCCCTTGCTCTCTCATGCGATAGCAGCGTCACACCACTCATCTCCCACGTTTTTCTTTTTTCTCCACACACTCCCACACCCATGCACCTTTTCACCCACACATACTAGAGCACGCGCGTGTTGCTTTTTTTTTTTTAAAGTGTTAGTAGAAATTACTTTCTAAATTTAGGCATCCCCAAATTGTAGAATTCCAACGAGTCAGTTTTGTTATCTCCGCGATTTTTTTTTTTCGGTGTTTTGTTTTGCTTCAGACCAAACGTTAGCTCCGTGAGTTCTGTCAGTGCCACGAATACTCTTGACATCAGATTCCCCTTTAAGAAATTTGGTGCCTTGTTGAGTCAGCTTAGGTCCTTTCAGTCGACTCACAGAACTTATAAGATCCGCTTCGTACAACAGCTTAGATTCTTATACCCGCCAACATATTCCTTTAGCCGCCTCAGAATACAGATAATCTTTTTTCTGTCCACCTTCCAACAAAGCGTAGTTTCTTTTAGCCAGCCGCCTCTCAATACAGCTTCGACTATTGAAGCCGCCTTACTCAAAATGATCTAATGTGGTATAATTGAATGGAACATATGATAGAAAGAAGAAGTGATAAAGATAAAAATTAGAATGCCTACCCAAAAACAGTTGTTGGTTAGGAATAATATTTAAAATAAAAAACAGGGACGAAGCTGGCAGTTTGGTGTGATATAGGGAGCCTAGGGAGGTATGGTGTTGTGTGAAATATGTGTGGGAGCCTATGGAGGTATGGTGTTGTGTGAAACATGTGTGGCAGCCTAGGGAAGTATGGTGTTGTGTGAAACATGTGTGGGAGCCTAGGAATACACAGTGTTGTGTGAGAGCCTAGGGAGGTACGGTGTTGGGTAAAACTTGTGCCTACACAAAAATAACAATTGTTTATATTTAATAATTTAAAAAAAGCAGAGACGAAGCTGACAGTTTGGTGTGATGTGGGGAGCCTAGGGAGGTACGGATTTGTGTGGGAGCCTATGAAAATGCGGTGTTGTGTGGGAGCCAAGAGAGGTACGGTGTTGTGTGGGAGCCAAGGAAAGTATGGTGTTTGTGTGGGAGCCAAGGAAAGTATGGTATTTGTGTGGGAGCCAAGGGAGGTGTGGTGTTTGTGTGGGAGCCAAGGAAAGTATGGTATTTGTGTGGGAGCCAATAAAAGTACGGTGTTGTGTGGGCGCCAAGGGAAGTATGGTGTTTGTGTGGGAGCCAAGGGAAGTATGGTGTTTGTGTGGGAGCCAAGGAAAGTATGGTGTTTGTGTGGGAGCCAAGGGAAGTATGGTGTTTGTGTGGGAGCCAAGGAAAGTATGGTGTTTGTGTGGGAGCCAAGGGAAGTATGGTGTTTGTGTGGGAGCCAAGGGAAGTATGGTGTTTGTGTGGGAGCCAAGGGAAGTATGGTGTTTGTGTGGGAGCCAAGGGAAAAATGGTGTTTGTGTGGGAGCCAAGGGAAGTATGGTATTTGTGTGGGAGCCAATGGAGGTACGGTGTTGTGTGGGCGCCAAGGGAAGTATGGTGTTTGTGTGGGAGCCAAGGGAAGTATGGTGTTTGTGTGGGAGCCAAGGGAAGTATGGTGTTTGTGTGGGAGCCAAGGGAGGTACGGTATTGTGTGGGCGCCAAGGGAAGTATGGTGTTTGTGTGGGAGCCAAGGGAAGTATGATATTTGTGTGGGAGCCAATAAAAGTACGGTGTTGTGTGGGAGCCAAGGGAGGTACAGTGTTGTGTGGGAGCCAAGGGAGGTACGGTGTTGTGTAGGAGCCTACGGAGGTACGGTGTTGTGTGGGAGCCTAAGGAGGTACAGTATTGTGTGGGAGCCTATGGAGGTACAGTGTTGTGTGGGAGCCTAAGGAGGTACGGTGTTGTGTGGGAGTCTAAGGAGGTACGGTGTTGTGTAGGACCCTAAGGAGGCACGGTGTTGTGTAGGAGCCTAAGGAGGCACGGTGTTGTGTAGGAGCCTAAGGAGGTACGGTGTTGTGTAGGATCCAGGAGCCTATAGATGTACGGTGTTCTATGAGAGCCTAGAGATATACGTTGTTTTGCTGGAGCCTAGGAGGTACAGTTTCGTGCAAGAGCCTAGAGATAACTAAGTTGGCTCAAATTGTAAGTTTTTGTTTTCTTCTTTGTGTCTTGGATCCATATTGTTCACATACCTGTTATACAGAGACATCAGCACTGCCAGGAGAAGACAATCTCTTCTCAGGTACACGCTGTGCTGATCACCTCCCTTCGTAATAATGCTATCTCGTTTATTTGTTGTGTTTATTTGTTGGCGGAGCCTGCGGGAAACAAATAAAATGACAAAAACGTTTGCTATTCGTTTATTGCGAGGGAGGAGATGGAGAGGCCTGCACAATGCATTTATTAAGGAATCCTGTTCTACACTAGAATTGAACAGAACATGCTCCGTCTAGTTTTACTCTAATTAGTCTTAATTGTAAATAATGTATTTGAGTAATATTACGTACTCCCTCGAAATCAACGTCACATTTAAGCATTCAATCTGATAGCTAAATATAGAAACAGTATAGAAAGAAATGCGTGTTGTTTTTTTTTACAAAGCTTATATCAACTCACTCGTGTTGATGTGTGTTTTATATAGGTTGCACCACTCGGTGTTTGGGAGTAACATCCCTTGTAACTTTTGTTGTCAACCAAGAAGACGTAGGATTAAACAGCCGATTTTGGTGTCTATAGCTTATACCTAGAGTTTTGTTATTATTCGTTCATGGTAATCAACAACTCGGTTGGTCTGTCTGTCTGATACAAATTGTGTACACGTTATTTCTCCCATCGCCTTTTTTTTTTTTGGATCAAGTTAAAACTTTACACAATTAATTGGTACCCCTTTCAAAACACGAATCTATTAAACATATTAAACAATTAATTAACTAATTAATCAGAGGTAGGTGATTAATTTGGTTTGATATAGAAAAAAGGAAATAAATCTTACTGCACTGAGATATATGGATTTAGATATGCAATTCTTTCTTTTATATTTGTTTTTAAAAAATATAATAATTATATTTTGCTTGCTATAAGTACACAAAAAGAGAAAATACACATATTGTTAAAGAGACTATGGGCTATTTGAACATACACTACACTTTGTGAAGGAGAATATACACATTTCATTGAAGAGAGGATTCTTCTTGTCTTATCTTATATAATACAGACGTTACTTCAAAAAAGAAGATGATTACGTCCTAGGCGTCATGCATTCAGTCATGCATATTAACCAATGACTTAAATTCTGGCAAGTCACTGGTTTTCCTGGCTAGCTCAGGCAACCCATTCCATGCTCTAATAGCACTAGGGAAGAAGGAGTATTTGTACAAATTTGTCCTAGCATATGGGACGAGGAATGTGCCTTTGTCTTTGTGTCTTTCAGAGTATTTTATTAAATTTTGTTTTTGTATTTGAAGATTATGGTTCGGTGTTTTATGTATAATTGCTGCTTTACTTTTAAGTCTTCTATCCTGAAGGCTTTCTAAATTTAGTGATTTAACTAAAGGTGTTACTCTAGTCAAGTGTGAATATTCGTTTGTTATGAATCTCACTGCCAATTCTCTCTGCTGATCTGGTTTGCAATGAAAAGAAGATACACATGTCATTAAAAAGAAGATATGTATTTTGGTAAAGAAAAAAAAATCTTAATTTGTTTTGTTATTAATTTCGTTTTTTTTGTTTTTTTAAATATTTTTTTATATAAAGAGCAGATTCTTTACGTTCAATTAAAAGGAGATTTACATTGTTAAACGAAACAAAATAAATTGAAATTTTGCATTCGCCTTGTGTTATACGAGAATTGACTAGAACAAATCAAATATTCAAAATCGTATATGCTTATAAGTCTGCTACACTGGGAGATACTTCCCTACAGACTGAATGCTGTAATATATTTGTGGAGGCACCGAAGACAGCATTTATACAGCGAATGGACCCCACGATGACCTGCTAACTATTGTCAAAAAAACTAAAATTCTGCAAGGTCTTCAGGGTTCGCAAAGACCTTCCTTCAGGAACAGTACCAGGAAAAAGAAGAAGAGACAGAATGAGAAAGCGATGGGAAGACAACATAAAGAAATGGATGGGCCATTGAGGGAGATTCTGTCCAAGGCAAAAGACAGAGAGGAATGGAGAAGGGTGGTCAACAGATCTTGTGTCGTGACCAAACGGTCCAACAGACTAAGGAATCGTGACCTCCGTGATGTCGAAGGTGCCGAAGGGATAGACGAAGGAGAAGGTAGCGCGGGCTAGAAAACTTTTTGACCGTTAGAACAAAAACAAAAAAGAATGAAGCTACTGTACCAGACTACAACATCTGAACATCAACTCTTACTATTTGTTGACTTGTTCTCAACACATATCTAGGCGCTCACCGGAAAGGCTTCGTTACGTTTTAAGATGCAGTAATTAACTTCCATGTTTTCGGCCTCCACTACCTGTGCTGTACCTGCCCACCCCGCGACAACCACCCTTCTGGCAATGGATCTGGCCAGGTAAAGGCAAATTCTTTCCCTGGTATTTCTTTCTCTATTTAACTTATTTAAAAAAGAGAGAGACTGAACTAAACGTTAATAATTCACTATAGTGCTTTGGATCACTTCAATTCCGTTTTAGATATTTTTTGTTTAATTAAGAGAATTTAATCTTTTGCTGCCAACGACTTGCCAGTTAATGTAGTTGGAATGCTATGTAAAAATGGAATGTTGATAAATGACTTTATTTTGTGTTTTCTAGACGTGTGTCCCTCTGCCGACCACATTACTTCACCAACCTGTGTGATAGACAATGGTCTAGACTCTAGATCCATAGCAACTTTTTAAATTAATTAAATCACATATAAACATGTTAAATGAGTTCATTGCCCTTTTTTTTTAAATTTGTTTTAAGTAAATACTTCCATAATATCATATAATAGAAATAACACCAATTGTTTTCAGACATCAACTTTAAAATGTTTCATTCTCTTCGAAATCCCCCAAAAATTATTGCGCCAAAATCAAAAATAATTTTATGTGTGCAGTGATTCATAAAAGTTTTATTAACGACAAAAAAAAGGTTTTTAAAAATCCATTTTGGCCTTTGTCCTATTTATACCTTGCAATGCTTCAATTGAGCCCTGGACGATTCAGTTCTTGTAGCAACTGTGGCCACTCTTAACGAGGGTGCCATGCGCATGCGGCCTGCACAACGCCCAACGGCCTTTACTTTTCCCCAACTATTGTCAGGTACCCATTAGAGCCTGGACTAAAGAGCCAGGCAGTGTTTCTCAAACTATGGGGCGCGATGTACTGACTAGATTAATACATAAGACTGTCTACGTCTATTTATTTATTCCACTCCCCGATGAAACACTTGAGTCGAGTGCGGGAATTCCCGCTGAAGCCGTATTTAAAATAAAAAGAAGCAAGCTTAATTTAATTTGAAGAGGATCATATTTTGAGAAATTTTTTAACGGTCCAACCCAGAGTTTTCACTGTGTGGCCCAAAGACATAAATAAACTGTCAACTTTCGAAAATCGTTAGAGCCGTTTTCGAAATACCCGTCCAGTTTCCAGTCAGTTTTCAAGCAGTGCCACCGCTGTACTCATAGAGAGTTGGCAAGCTTATAGGAGGAATAGTAAAAACAAAATGTTTTAAATAAGGTGGATTGTTTTTTTTTGTTTGTTTGTTTTTTCTTCCAGAAAGCTATAACAATTTATTAAAAACTAAATATGGCGTCTTTGGCCCTATAGCATTACAAGAATGAAAAAGAAAGTAAAAGTTCCCCTTTCAGACCTTGCGATCTATAGGGCAGATGATGTTAATTAAGGTCATCTGTCACTGTGGCCACTCTTGACGAGGGTGTCATGCGAGCTGCACAACGACCAACTGCCTTTACTTTTCCCCAACTATTGTCAGGTACTCATTAGAGCCTGGACTAAAGACCCAGGCAGCGTTTCTCAAACTATGGGGCGCGATGTACTGACTAGAGGGACGCGTAGAATTTTTCTTTCTCCAAGCACAAAAAAAAACACCAAAAACTGCGATATTTGTAATGTAGCTATAAATCCATATTTTTAGTAGGCATATTGGTCATGTAATAAAATATATCATTGCCAAAGTTTAAAAAATATATTTAACATGATTTTGTGGCATCGTTTACTTTGTACAGTAAAAAGGTGCATGAAACAATATTATTCATTGAAAGAACACATTTCCTAAGTCTTCGACACGATTTCTACAATCAATTTACCCACTTTTCTTACGTCAGAACGGACTCCTGCTAGTGACGTACCCTCGTTCTATTGACGTCATTTGCGTAATAAAAAAAACGGGCCCACGCTCGATTTGATTTTGTTATACTCAATCTAGGGGAAAGGGCCCACCATTATATTCTTGAACCCGGACTGCTTAATACATGGATATGGCGCATTCTGACAACTAATGGCCTTGCAATATGTTCCTTGCCCGCACCAAATAAAGGTCTCGCGCCGCCACTGGGCCCACTGAATACAAGAATGCTCTTACGACCATTTAAAAGCAGATAGCTCGCGGCTGTTTCAAAAGTCTCTAGCACTTCAGTATCTGCCTGACCCACTAATATCTGAACTATTGTGATCTGTTCTCTTTCAATTGTGAAAAATAGTGCTTCGTAGAACGAAGACGTCAAGAGAATGAATTTCTGCTGCTCAGAATGATGGAAAACTTACTCCTAGCTGACTACTGGATTTGGGGGGGGGGGGGTATCTTTAATATTTTTGGTCTCAGGGGACGCCAGTAGTAAAAGCTGTACCGGCCTTAGATTATTGGAGGCCCTAGGGAAAGTGAATTTGGTGGCCTCAAATGAAATAGAAAAATAAAATATATACAGCGAACAAAAATAAAATTATGCACTGCATTAAAAATATAGTGTAGTCCAACAATAACATTGATGACAAGAGGCGCTATTTCTTCTCTTTTAAGAAATGTTTTATTGTTCTCAATGAGGCCCTCTCCAAACGGAGGCTCTAGGCGGCTGCCTGGTTTGCTTATGCCCAAGACCGGCCCTGGTAAAAAAATGTGAGAAACTCTGCAACTTTATTTCTTTCTATATTTTATTATCAAGCATTTAAATCGGAAGAAAATAAAATATATGTCTAGAGATCAAGTGTACCACCAGCCCGCAATCACTAGAGTTCTTCTTATCTTTCCAAACTGCCTTTGCACGTGTGTCTCGAAGTGAACTGGTAGATATATACATACATAATACATATATATGTGTGTTCAAACGATATATATATATATATATATCGTGTTTTGCCATTTTGCAAGAATTCCCTTGTGAAAAATGTTGTGCTCCAATGTGGAAGTTTTCATGGGGTCAGGTCCGGTTTAAGTATATGTAGGCCCCTACAAGTTTTCAAAACTTATAATAAACATCCACTTATTAATAAGATACTAATATCTCAAAAATATTCCATATTTTAGAAAAACGACAGAGTGATTGTAAAGTGAAACAAATTTTCTTCCTTTATTCACGTTTTAGTTTTTAAAAATGTATATAAATTTAATGTTGTAAATCCTGAGCAGCATCTCTATATTACGAGCAGGCTACAATTGGACACTACTTAGCTACGACAATGTTGCCAACAGTGACCGTAAGATTGAAAGGAGTGACACTAACATGCAATAAATGTTTGAAAAAAAAAAAGAACAAGTTTCTGATCCGTCGAAATTTGGATATTTTTTAGCGGCCCCCGAAAGGGGAAAAGACGCTATTAGTTTTGTGAGAAATGGTTGTCCATCTGTCCGTCCGTCCCGTTTAGATCTCGTTAACTAGAAAAGATAGTGAAAATCCGATATCATAATATTTTAGTTCATTCAAAGTTCTGATGCAACGGCTAATTTTTTCTTTTCTAAAAGCGAAAAATCTTATTTTTAAAATCACTTATGCAAGCAGTTTTTTCATAAAAATACACCACTTATACAACTATTCACTATTAATAGTAACAAACACGGTAGGCTCTTTAGTAGAGGAGATAACTATTTACCATATTTTCAACACATTTATGCAAATGGTTTTAGACCTTTCTTTTTAAAAAATATATTTTACATTTGTATTGCTACGTTATATAAGTACTGTTCTACCAACTACTACTTCTACCCAAAAATAATGTTTACTTTTTTTCAAGAGAAAAAAACTATTTAGTATGCTATGCATATAAGTTGGACATAATTTTAAACAACGATTAATAAGTAGGTTTTCATATTATCGCATGAACTGCAGTGCTATACCGAGGTAATAGAACATTTAACTAAAGGATTTTTATTTTTTTACAGAAATGTTTTGTTTTTTTTTAAATAGGATTTAAATAAGAAATTGACCCTCTACAAAACAATTAAATCATTTAGATATTCATTATAAGATATCAGTTAGGCCAGGTTCGCATTAAATTTCACATTCACTTTCACCTATCCTTTGGTCTGCTGGACCGCTGGGGAACCACACAAGATCTGTCAACTTTCTTTCTCCATTTTTCTCTGTCATTTATCTTAGATAGGATTTAATTCTGATGTTCTATCTGAAAATATTGATGCTTACCTTTTTACCTGCTTGGGTGTACCACTTCGGGGGCCGATTTTGAGTTTGTGTTTCCACACAGTCTTTGTAACCTTGTTTTTATATTTATTTTGTGGAGCCCGCTTTCTTTTGGACTCCCCTGAACAGTAGCCCTGCTTGCCCTCCCCTAAATCCAGACTGATGTGGTGTGTTATATTTATGAAGTAGAATAAAAATCTATGTAAGTCGCAATATACTGTTTGTTAGTTCTTCCTATGCAAATTCTTTAATTACCCTTTGATATTCTATAAAGATTAGGCTGGTATCGATATTTTACAAAGTCATTTATGATCTTTACTATGGATCAGGTAATCGATTAGACTTGTTTTTACCGCCATCTGGCAACAATGGAGTCTTGTTTTTGTTTCTCTGCCAAAGTTACGTTTGGAATCTCTTAAGTGGTAGAACTAGTCTCATGTGTTTTTTTATTCGTAAATGATGAATGGCCTGAATTTTGACTTTAGCAAACGTAATTCATGCAGAAAATGACTGCTTTTTGTTAATACTATAATTTGTAATCAGAAATAAATTTGTTTTCTAGTATTGACCTAGGAAGACAGCGGCTTTGTCTACATTAGATGTGGCTAAATATATAGGTCGAAACTGGGTTTGCGTGATCATACTGAATGACACTACACTCATCCTTAATCATTGGAATTGATGATAATGTCTAAAAACATGGAAAAATTTTTTTAGAGATAGTCTGAAATGCGAAATACTTTGATTGTTTTTGGGTAAGGGACATTGTGAACTCAACTAAATTTGATCTAAAAATTGTAATGTTTCGTTTCGTAGATGTTTATATAAGTAGTTTTTATTTGGCATGTTTGAATGTATGGTAACAATCGTCATGTTGAGTTGTTAGTAAACTTGCAATGGCAATTTTAAAAAAAAAATCACTGCATCAGTTCAATAGATGAAAGGGCTAAACTTAATAGCAGTATAGAGAGTATTTTTAGGGGGAGGGGTGTCTACAGTAGCTCCTCCAATCACCTGACATTTAAATCGCTTGATGACCTTATCTTCTCTCACACACTGGATCGTTGATAGTCTAAAGTTGGCACATCTTGTGACGTCTTCACTCTGGGAGCGTGTGTTGGCTTGGGGTGGGGAAGCGTGTGGGGTGCATGGCAAGAGGAGATAATCTTCTCCTTTCACTTCATCTGAGTAAATAAGGTTATGGGCCCTGCGATCTTCATCAGATCCAGCCTCGCCCTCTCTAACCCCATTGTTTTCAAAGGACCTGCTATCCTGCAGTAGCTTTCACTAAGATGTAGCCACTGCAGTGGCGTAGCTAGCAATGTGCGGGTGGTGCGGGCCGCACCGCATCAAGTGGTGGCGGTAATCAAACTGAGGACAAACTTTCTCAGTAAATCTACACAGTGTAATTACATGAATGATTAAAAATAAAATTTTAATTTGCTATGTCCTATATTCTTTCTTAAATTTAATTCTTAAATTTAATGTAAGCTGTAGACCAGCTTGAATCAAATTTGACCAGATTTGTTTAAATCGCTGAAAACAATGCACTTTTACTCTTGTTTGTGAAGCCTTCAATGGACTGGTTATGGACAAGTTTAAATTACTAATCTCTTTTGTGGACCAGTGGGAGGAGCGGCTATCTGGCAGAAGATTTTCCAACCGCTCAACAAACACAACCCTGCAAGAGTCGGGATTCGAAATGAAGCCCCCGTGTAAGGTGGCCAAGTCGTAACCAAGAGGTTTAAGCCTCTCAGCGACACATCACTTGTTTGGAGGGAACTTGAAGTTTGTGTTTTCTCTTAAATCAGAATCTGGCACTCCGTGGGCATCGCGAACGAGTTTAGCAAGAATTGGCAGTACAAAATCAAAGAAATATCCTGGAGTGAAATTACTAACCAAGTACGATCTATTCCTGAGAGACCGAATAAGTAAAAGTCCCAACCAAAAAAAAAAACGAATTTATTATAATAGAATTGCTCACGAAAACAAAACAAAACAAAAATCATACAAAAATTTTGAAAAGCAAATATTTCTCGATTATATCCACAGTACACCTAACATCTAAAAAACATGGATAACAAATTTTATGGTACATTGTCATGTAGAGCACCAAGACGTATTCGCCACAAGAAAAAATAGCCAGGCGAAAAAAAAGATGAAGATAGAGTTTCTGTCAACACACAAGAAAGAGCTTCTGATGGTAATACTTTCCTTGGACCGTATCGTTCATGAAATAATAACTCCATAAGAACAACGTCATGATAAATATGAATCCTCAGATGGAGATCTCGATGGTTCTCCCAGCGACATAGACAAAAACGAAGTTTTTTCTGGTCATCAGGTAATTGTCGCTGTTTCTCCACAAGTCTCCGAACTTCCAAAACAAGAATCTATTAAGCTTTATAGTTTTATTTTTTAAAAAGTCAGTCCCCAAATATTACCATCTTGATGCGCAAATTTTTTTACTATTGTGGTAAGTGTGGCTACATGCAAGCGAAGCTTTTCTAAACTTATTTTGATGCTAATTTACTTACAATCAACGATGACGAATTTACGAATCACAAATTTGGCACTCTCGTCTATTGAACAAGACTAGAGGGAAAAAAAACTGATTTTGATAAACTTATCGATAGTTTGCCGACAAGAAAGCACGTGAGATTCACTTTATTATTATCTTTATTTGTAAAATCAATTCTTTGTGAAATAGCAATGCTTATATAATGAATACACTTTATTTCGACATTTGAAACTTTTCGCTGTTTTATAACTTTTTTTTAGAGGGTATCACGAGGAACTGGGGCACATGGCATCAAATACCCTAACTACGCCACTGAGCCACTGCTTTTTTTGTTTTTATTGGCATTCTGTTCTCAATCTCTACAGTACACGGGTCATTACCTTTTTCTATTTTCAACAGAATGTTTAGCCAACTCTCTCTTCATAATTAATGTTTAAATGGAATATATCAACAAGTAGTTCATCTTATTAGTGAGTTATCAATTCTAATGAGCTTCTGTTACACAATTTATATCGTCTCACTCTGTCTGTCTGTCTGGTACAAAGTGTGTACACGTTATTTCTCCTTTACCCATACTCGGATCAAGTTGAAACTTTTCAAAATTATTTATTGACATGGATAAGACATTTATCAATAAAAAATTTTAACTAATTAGTCAATTAATTACTGGTAATTAATTTTTTATACCAACAAGGGAAATTAATCCTTCAGTATTCACAGATACGGCTAAATATGTAGGGTTTCGTCCCCTTAGATAGTTGACCACGCTATTTCTCCCACACCCATTGTCGGATCAAGTTGAAACTTTAAATAATGATTGTTCCTAGCAAAACAAGATTCAGTCTTACATTAAAACGAAGTTTAATCATTATCAATGTATGACACCAACTTTTTCAATTACTGCAGCTGACTAGGTCTTAGATCGTACCTTAAAATCATCTATGTATCCCCCCCCCTTTTTTTTTTTTCATTCTTTCTCCAGACACAAACACTCTTAGATATATATAAGTGATTTTATTCAACCTTCACCTCTATATCTAGTATCAGCCTTGACCTTCTCCTACGTATGTCTTTCTCTGGCATGCACTCTCGTTGGTCTGGGTAGAATATTAGTACATTATGTTGAGGGGTAGGCTACTTCTCTCTCCATCTCTCTCTCTCTCTTCCTCTCTCTCTCTCTCTCTCACACACACAAATATTGTCCCTTACTTTCGTTCTCTCTTTCACTCTGTCATTCTCTCTCTCTCTCTCTCTTTTGGCGTCTCTCTTTCCATCTCTGTAGGTCTCTCTCTCTCTCTCTCTCTCTCTTTTGGCGTCTCTCTTTCCATCTTTGTAGGTCTCTCTTTCTCTTTCTCTCTCTCTCTCTCTCTCTCTGTTACTCTATCACACATACATACACACACCTGTTCTATCTCTTTCCACTAGTTTCTCATCTGCTTATAACCAAGTCTTCATTTCATTCCCACACCAACTCAATGTTCCAGTCTGTCCAGCATCGTGTCTATTTTTAGATCTGCTTATTTCTTCAACGCTATAACTCTGCAACTCTCCCAGAAAGAAACATAGAGACCAAGTCGCTAACCTGTTAGAATCTTATCTACAGCACAATATATTACGACATTTTAACGCTATATCTTCCACATCACTGCATAATCATTTAATTTTTTCGCATTAACATTTTAGCTCGTTTTTTAATTTAAATTTTTTTTGGGGGGGGGGGGGGGGGAATGTGAACAGTTTAAAAAAAAAAAGTCCCTTTCAAGATCTTGCGGTGTTATAGATCAAGTTTAAAGGATGTCCGCGCTCCGAGATTTCTATTTAAAGTCAGAATACGAAACTTAAAGTTTTTTTTTTTTTAACATTACAGCTTCCTTGTTATTTTTTTTCCTTTTTATTACATACGGCAATAACTCCTAGGATTAGGATAAGCTAATGGTCATAAGGACGTTAGATGTGGAAGCTGTTTATATATGAGCCTGTCTGTTTTTGCTAAATAGAGAAGTGTCAGTCCAGAGTCCAGACAACTATTTTTGTTTCAAACTGTTGGACACAGAGTCTCGCGAATAAAACTGTTGATCTACATAGGTTCTGGCTTTCTGTTAACTTAGAGCAAAGATTCTGAGCGCACTTCAATGTTCATGCTCGCTCTTACTTCGAGATATAGAAGAAACCTGCAGAAGTTACTTTTTTTTCTGTTACCTCCCTTTGCGGAACGAAACTAGTTCCCGATCCCTTCACCAGGGCCGGTCTTAGGCCGCTGCAAACTATGCGATCGAAGTGGGCCCCGCGCGAAATCTAGGTGTAAATTATTAAATTAAACCATTTTAAACTTATTATTAAAGGGTTCCTTGAATTCTCCTGAAATTGCTAAATATACAAAAAGTCTTGAAAATCTGAAATTATTAAAGTCTTCTGAAGACTCATGCAAATGTCCTTAAAAACAGACAAAATTGTCATTTATGGTTGTCATTCAATATGGAAAACGCCAATCCTACTCGCGATTAAAAAAAAACCCGGCAATGTCAGCTTTCATTTAATAAAACTAATAATAACGCGAATTTTAACCAAAAAAAGAAGTTCAAATACTTAATTTACTTTAATAGTCACTAGCCAGTTGAAGGTAAATCTAAAAAGCAGATTTGAATGTTTATCGGCTTTTTGTTGGAAAACTACTATCTACTGTAGATGGCTCGTAAAGTTAATTTGACAGTGATTTTTTACTCTGTAAAGAATAAACAAAATGCAAAGACAAATTTATTTTCTAATATAAAATCTTAATTTTCACTTATTATCCTTATCCCTACTCAGACTGGGCCCCGCGCAATCCGTTTCGCATAGGGCCCCGCAATCTATAGGACCGGCCCTACCCTTCACATCGCTACTCCTCGCGCCTTTTTTTCCTCGTCCTCTGCTCATTTCTTTCATCTACAGGTCAACAATCAGCCTCTCGTGTTACCATGGCATCCTAGTCATTGTATTCATCCGCGTAGACAAAAGTTTTGACTAGAGTAAGAACACGATTTCCTGGTCCAGTGGATCTCAGTAGAACATGTCAAATTCAGGAAGGTGGCCAAACAAAAATTAAACAGCCCACGATAGTACGGTTCGCATCCATTACGCCTGTGCCTATGTCTTTAGGATTTGTCTCTTTTGTCACGTGAGATAATGCAATGGACAAAAAAGTCATTGCGAAACGTGACACACATTTATGATCTTGTTATCAAAATAGTTTGGAAATCCAAATGTCTTCACAATTTTAGTTTTAAATAGTGTCCGTTAAGACAGTGGTGTTGCTTGGAATTTGCCATCATTTGGGAGCTCGGGGAGTTGACCTCTTTAGAGGCCCTAGCATTTTGACATTCGACATCATGACATGAGATAATGGCGTACTATTTCTTGTTCATATTTAATGTAAAAAAAAAAATTCGAACACCTATTTGGGGACCCGTCAAGTGGGGGCCCGGGAGATTCTCAAATTCTCCCCCATATCCCACGTAATGTGTACCCCAGTTTAAACAATGCTGTATCCCTACTGGTAGTTTTTGTTCTTTAAGCTGTTGTTTTTTTTTAATCCGGTCCCATATTCTTGGTGTCAAAATTGCATTGTGGGAAATTGAGAAATGTTCTGTGTTACGTCCAGCGATGAGTTTCTTCGTCCTGTGGATACTGGCAGGAGAGTGAGTTCGAGTCTTGCCTAGTACCAGGTAGATGTGCCACGCCGCGGTAAGTCTCCAGGTGAAGTCCGGCTAGATACCTGTACCAACTTCCTGGATGGCTGTTGTGTCCCCCTACACCTGAGCTCTTATCTCTCAGGCGCAGTCACGTGGGCTTAGACGTGGGCTACATGTATGTGTGTGTGTGTGTGTGTGGGAGAGGGTGTGTAGAGGTTTGGCTGATGTGAGTACTAGAAGGAGAGGAGAAGGTGAGCACAGCAGACCCAGGTAAACTTATTCTTTACCTGTTGTTCCAGCGAGTGAGTAAGAACTTACTTATGTCTTGTGGTTAGACTCCAGCGTCCTTCCTTACCCACAATTCTATTTCTTCACCGTGTTCATTTCGCGTTTAGGTTTTTTTAGTGTTTTTTTTTTCCACATTTTTCTGCATTTTTTTTTTCAAAGTTAAATTCTATTGGTGAGTTGTGCAACAGTTTAGCGATAACGTGGGGAAGTGGGTGATTGTTTCTGACTGCTGGATTATAAACTATTTTAAGTTTCTTCTTGCCTTCATTTGGTTCTTTATATTTCTTGTAAGGAAAATTGTTTCGTTTTTTTTTTATTTATTTTCTCTCTGTTCCACAATTTCATCTAGAATAGCTCAAAGGTAAGTTTTGGTTGAATTTTTTAAAACTCTTTCACTCCGTAATTATTTACCCCATTCTGGTGGAATCAACGCTGGTAACGTCTGTTAGGAGAGAAAGAGTGAAAGTTATTTCGACATAATATAAAATATTTCATTTGAATCTTTGACTCTGCATGTTGAAAACGAGTAAAATAAAAAGGAATGGTTTTGTTTTATACTGACTCTTTGATTGTTTTATTATATCCTTTTACAAAGCTTATATCAACTCACTTTATAATTATTTTTTTTAAAAGAAAATCTATATCGACCACCGGCAGACAATGGTTATGCGTGCGCTAGATGTGGCAAAATATATAGGTCGCATCTGGGGGTGGGTAGCCCCGGGAAATACTGCATTCTTCATTAATCTTCGGACTCGAAGACAAGCCCTTCTATTTTGTTTGATATCAATTAAGGGAAATAACTTTATAGCTGTAAATGCGGAGTTTTTTCCCTTAGATAACTTTGTTTTTCAAAATGTATTTTTTTTTGTCCTTATTTTTTTTTTTCTGCGAAAGTTTCTGTATTTGATTCGTTTGAACACTTGATGGAACTTTGCGCTTATGTATGTGTGTGTGTGTGTGACAACACTTTGTTTCCATTATATTAGAAATTCTTCGATCTATTAATGGAATAAACATAACTATCCAGATTTGTAGTGTGACTTAGAAGGTGAGCCTTACATAATTACTTTTTAAACTTAAGAGACATCAATTTGGTTTCATATTTTTTAAAGTTATTTTTTGTTAGATTTCTGATAGAATAAAGTCTCTAGGATCTATCAGAGCACTTTGTGTAGTACTAAGAGATTTGGGTTAAAAAAAAAAAAAAAGATAAATAATTGATTTTAGTCAAATGAAACAACAGTTTTAATGTAAAAATATCGAATAAAAAGTAAAACTGTACGAAATCATCTTAATCTAGTCTCATTCTAGTCTTAATCTAGTCTCATTCTAGTCATAATCTAGTCTCATTCTAGTCTTAATCTAGATTCATTCTAGATTCATTCTAGTCTTAATCTAGTCTCATTCTAGTCTTAATCTAGACTCATTCTAGTCTTAATTTAGATTCATTCTAGTCTTAATCTAGACTCATTCTAGTCTTAATCTAGTCTCATTCTAGTCTTAATCTAGTCTCATTCTAGTCTTAATCTAGTCTCATTCTAGGCTTAACCTAGTCTCATTCTAGTCATAATCTAGTCTCATTCTAGTCTTAATCTAGATTCATTCTAGATTCATTCTAGTCTTAATCTAGTCTCATTCTAGTCTTAATCAGTCTCATTCTAGTCTTAATCTAGACTCATTCTAGTCTTAATCTAGACTCATTCTAGTCTTAATTTAGATTCATTCTAGTCTTAATCTAGACTCATTCTAGTCTTAATCTAGTCTCATTCTAGTCTTAATCTAGTCTCATTCTAGTCTTAATCTAGTCTCATTCTAGGCTTAACCTAGTCTCATTCTAGTCATAATCTAGTCTCATTCTAGTCTTAATCTAGATTCATTCTAGATTCATTCTAGTCTTAATCTAGTCTCATTCTAGTCTTAATCAGTCTCATTCTAGTCTTAATCTAGACTCATTCTAGTCTTAATCTAGACTCATTCTAGTCTTAATTTAGATTCATTCTAGTCTTAATCTAGACTCATTCTAGTCTTAATCTAGTCTCATTCTAGTCTTAATCTAGTCTCATTCTAGTCTTAATCTAGACTCATTCTAGTCTTAATTTAGATTCATTCTAGTCTTAATCTAGACTCATTCTAGTCTTAATCTAGTCTCATTCTAGTCTTAATCTAGTCTCATTCTAGTCTTAATCTAGATTCATTCTAGATTCATTCTAGTCTTAATCTAGTCTCATTCTAGTCTTAATCTAGTCTCATTCTAGTCTTAATCTAGTCTCAGTCTAGTCCTGGAGTAATTTGGTGGTTTGTTACATGCTAGTCATCCAATCTTTTCTTTGTTTCATCCTTGTCATTTTGTGTTCAGTAATCGTCTTCAGTTTTTGTTTAAACTGTTTACTTTAAATAGAGTATTTAGTGAGGAAAAAAAGAGAAAGTAGTATGGAGAAATATGGTGACGATATAATGGAACCTAAATGGAAAAAAAAAACTTAAGAAAGAGGAAGATTCGCGAAGATTTTGCAATAGACAAACTAAACAATATGAAGGAAGCCATATTGAAAGATCACTGCTGCCAACTAATAGAAATACTTTGTGTTACAAGCAACAGAGCTTAGAAGAAATTAGATTCCGTAGTGCTGAAAAATCCAAACATATTAAAATACTTCGCTTATGACTCACTACTTCCTTATTTTATACACCGGATACACCAATAAAGTTGCTATTTATAGATTTGGCGCCATGTATGAAGATCTCCAGTGTTTTTAAGACTACGAATTCGCAAATTAACTCTCGCTAAGAGAGGATTTACAGTAATTATAAAATAGAATAAGAATAATAATATAATAATGAGGCGAATGTCTTCGATCCTAAAAGAGTGTAGTTGGCAGACCCAGCTGTAAATCTACATGTTTGTCATATCTTTTATCTTCTGATGTTGAATACCGTCAAAATGTAAGCTACATTTAATGGCATTTATTGCTAGCTTTGGTTTTAAAATAAAATGACACCATGGTCGCTTATTTTACGAATCGTCAACACACATCAAGCAATATCCGTTCACTTATGTGCCAATAGTGGTCTAGTGTTCTCTATACAGCCCCTCCCTAGACCTTTTGTGTTGATCGTTTCCTGGACTCTAGCAGCAGTCATAAGGTAGAAATCGTTTGGATAAACACGCTCGCAAGTTCTTGCCGAGTTGGTACACAAGAGTTTAAAGAGCCAGGGAGGTCAGAGGTCAGCATGAACAGCGCCCCCTTGTAGAAACAGGAAAAATAGAGGATGCCCTTCAAGTAGATTAAAACAATGAGCATTATTCTATGACCACTTACGAAACAATATAAATTTTGTATCAGCTTATGGAACGGCATAGAAATAGATTACGTGCCGGATATGGTTCTGTGTATAAAAGTTGTAGAGTGGGGGGAAAGACGTGTGTGTAGACTTTTGGAAGAAAACTAAAAGCAGAGGTGTTGATAGCTTTCTGTTGATGACTCCATGATGACATTGCGTTTCGAGCACTGACCTAAAATGATTGCGTTAATACGAGTACTTGGCTGATGGAAAGAGAGAATAGATTAATAGCATGGCTTTTGATAGAGCCAACAGTCAAGCCAATTTAGCTTGTTAGCAGTGCTGGACTTAACTATAGGCAAGATAAGGGATAGCTTAGAGCCCCGTTGTTAGGCGGACCCCCAAAAAATGGTTCCAGGGATAAGTTTGATCACTTGGAAGTAAGAACGTAGGGGGAAAAATGTCTTACATTGATTACAAAAAGCCCCATATCTTGAATAGCTTAGGGCCTTATGAACCATACATTATTTGTTCAATCTGCTCTATGATAACATGTTTAGTAAGGTAACAGTTAAATTTTTATTTATTGCAACAACTACATGGTGGAGGTTGTTTTCTTTTTCATTTCTCTTATAAGAAAATATAAAACGTAAAGAATCAAACCAAACTCATTGATCATTATTTGTATTGTCTAAAGAGTTGAGTCGAAGACACTTGGAACTCTAGACCCACTGAAGCTCTCTTCCATCGGCTTGTTCTGTATGGAGGGGGGGGGGGGTTCCAAACATATAATTTTTATTACATCCCTATTACCGATGGCTCGTATGCCTCCAAGACTCTCGGGTTAGAGGCGAGGTAGAAGGCCGAGCACTCGGAGAAACTCACCCATATTCCTTCTTGTACCACGTCAGCCCGTTCAGAAACGGTGTGTGAATAGTTACATGGTTGTTGTTGCTCTTTTCATTCCCCGCCATTGTAATGGACTCGGTCCTTGGGCACCCCAACGGGGGCTCTGTTTTGCTTCCCTACTGGCCTAATCGTCTGCTCTAACGATCGTTTCCATCCGGGCGCCACTTTGTGACTGAGAAGCGTTCCCCCGGGACGTTAGGGACCACAAGAAACTGATTTTTGTTGTTGTTTAAGGCCATTAATGCTCCATGAAGACCAGAGTCTCAGAATGAACAAAATTTAATGAAGGCAATTAATATGTTCAATAAAACTGAACAAATGTTTACAGTATTTGCAAATAGTGACGTAATGATGCTAATTAATATGCAGAGTTTTGTGTGTTTGCTAAACAGGCTCCACTCCTTACTCTCCCCCTCATTCTAGCTATGTTTATATACCTCCCAGCCCCACCCCTACCCCTTGTCAGTGTACAGGTTTTATATAGTTCCGTATGCGTTGACCTTCATCGTGGCACGTGCTTTTTTTTTTTAACTCGTTTGAAACCAAGAGTCGGGAGCGTGAGTAACATTATGTGTGTGAGACTTTGAATGTGTGTGTGAGCGCGTTTGAATGTGTGTGAGCGTTTCTGTGTAGGTAAAAAAAGTCTTATGTGTGAGCGTGTGCGGAGGAGATGTGTTTGTATGTGAACTCTTGTATGTGTGTGTATGTGTTCAGATAGGTTTATTTACATGTGTGATGCAGGAAAACTCAGACGAACATTTGCAGAAGTGGCCAGACAAATTTTGTGAAGTGTGAAAGCAATTATTTAATTAATTATAATAAGATAAAATATTGTTTTCAAACTGGCATATACAACATTTAAAAAAAATCAGAAAGTAAACTTGCAGTGTTATTCTACTGTTCTTCTTCTGGATTTAAATTGGATTGTATAGGAAGCCGATGTAAGCGTGAAGTGTTTGAGTAAGTCTTGTAGCATACATAAACAGAAACGTTTTAGTGTTTATTTAGTCTAGAAACAGTTACTAGCAGTTTATTTATACACAATTCATAATAAGCTATTTTATTTTATTTTATTATTGATATTTTATTATTACTTTATGTTAACGATGACTTCAAACCAAAAGAAAAACTAAATTGATAGACAAACGTAGCAAAGTAAACAGTGATTTAAGTCAGCTCCCCAATATTACCAGAACTTTAGCCCGTAATTCTATACTTGGTTGGGGGTTGACTTATTTGTAATTTAAGAATATATATTTTTCTAAAAGCTAGTTTGTAAGCATCTGGTAGTTATCCAACTTTGCAACTACAAACAAATATGTATAGATAGATAGATAGACAGACAGACGGACGGACGGACGGACGGACGGATATGGATATAGATATAGATACATACATTTAGGATTATAAGAAGTTGTATAGCGAATCGTCTCACGGACAACGATTCATTGGATTACCGATCAGTTTATGCATATAGTAGACAACCTCATCCCCCTAAAGGGGGGGGGTCGAAAAAAAAATCTACCCATGTGGGGATCTCCCCGCCCCTATTTTAAACTCCAAGAGCTTATTTTGGTAGTTTACTCACGTCTATGTATGCATTGACCTTCAAACTCACTAGTACTCAATAGCAAACAGTCCGCTCATCCAACTAGTACTCATTAGCAAACAGTCCGCTCATCCAACTAGTACTCAATAGCAAACAGTCCGCTCATCCAACTAGTACTCAATAGCAAACAGTCCGCTCATCCAACTAGTACTCATTAGCAAACAGTCCGCTCATCCAACTAGTACTCATTAGCAAACAGTCCGCTCATCCAACTAGTACTCAATAGCAAACAGTCCGCTCATCCAACTAGTACTCAATAGCAAACAGTCCGCTCATCCAACTAGTACTCATTAGCAAACAGTCCGCTCATCCAACTAGTACTCAATAGCAAACAGTCCGCTCATCCAACTAGTACTCAAAAGCACACAGTCCGCTCATCCAACTAGACTGACCTTGGATAAGGAGCAAGGAGACCTTCTGAGAAGGAACACATTGTGTCTGTGTGTGTGTCTGTGTGTGTGTGTGTGTTTGTGTGTGTACGCGCTCCAGGACGGATATAGGAGAAAGACATGGGTGCAGAAAAGTTCTGCCTGATAGAGAGAGGGGGGGGGGTCAAATAAGGATAGCGTGAGAACGATGACTCGAAGTCTGGAGCAGGTTGATGTGTTCTGGGCATCTGGCTCTAGAAGGGTCACTGCTGGGCGAATCAGCGAGAAAGGGTTTAACCCTCCAAGTCATTTCTGATTGGTTGAATTGGTGCAACAATACGTTATTTCTGATTGTTTGAATTTGATACGTCTGATAAAACTAACACTACTTCTACCCATCTCAGTGTTATGGTCTTTGTGTGTGTTTCTATGGTGACGCTGGGAAGAGGTTAGCGATTGGTTGTGAATGATGCAACATAGGTGGCATTGTGGTCGCTTGGTCTAAGGGGAGACGACTCTAAAACGTGAGACTGAAAAGTTGTGTTATTGTACTGAGTTAGATTTTGTTTAAAAAAATATTAGTAGTAAAGTCTAGTACATTTATTTTATCTCATATCAACTTGACTTTGTCTATATTATAATAAAAGTGATAGTTAGTTTCTTCATAAAACGAAGTTACTCAATTTATTTGAAGTCTTACTTGTTATGATATAATACGCCTACAGCGGTTTAGTTGTCTACCAGCAGTTTGGTGCTACAAGTCAACCACCGTCAATAACACCCAGACACCCGTAAGGAGAAGGATGGAAAGTCATTGAGGTACCACCTAAGACGCTTACTCAACTTCACGCCTATAGTTGGGGTTGGACCACTTTGCTCGCTTTCTAGTGAAGCTAAGTGATACATTAGCCTTAGTTCAAGTGAATAATTAGCCATGAGGCTAAGTCTGGCTAAGTGATGAATTAGCCACAAGTCAAGGGAAGAATTAGCGAAGATATCTCAATTGTAAATACATGTAGTTAAACTGGAGAAATGATGGAAACGAAACACATGAATCTAAGTGAAGAATTAGCCATGAAGCAGTGTGAAGAATTAGCCACGAAGCTATGTGAAGAATTAGCCATGAAGCTATGTGAAGAATTAGCCACGAAGCTATGTGAAGAATTAGCCATGAAGCTATGTGAAGAATTAGCCCTGAAGCTATGTGAAGAATTAGCAACGAAGCTATGTGAAGAATTAGCCATGAAGCTATGTGAAGAATTAGCCATGAAGCTATGTGAAGAATTAGCCATGAAGCTGTGTGAAGAATTCTGTTTTTTTAAGATTGATGCTGAATCGAAAATCAGCCATAAATCTAGTGAAGAATTATCGAAGATATCTCAATTGTACATGCATATCATTAAAATGAAAAAAAAAAGGTGGAAATACACTGACATAAACACACATACAGACACAGAGATATACAGACACAAAAGCTCCAAACCAGAGACGTAGTTATATACATATATATATATATAGGGTGGGGGGAGAATTTGAAAATCTCCCGGGCGTCTAAGTGGTATAAATAATGTTTGGAGGTAAAACAAGACTTACGGTATAGGTAAGACCTAGACCTAAATAGCAAGATTGTAGTGTAGTCTGTTACGCAATGCAATGACTAATGCCTGCACAGATTCAGGTAGAGACACACAAAAAATCTGGAACTGAACGAACTCCAGGAGGCTAAAAATAGCTGTAACACTTTAGATCAACACAGTTCTTGCAGAAAAGTTTCATTCTAATATACGAAAAACAAAAAAAAAGAAACACAAACTGTAAATTTTGTCATTTTTTCTTTCGAAACTGACTGCGTGCACTCTAAATGTGTGATCAGCTTGCATATGTTTAATGTTTTACGTGAGTTAAGAGTGTGTGTTGAACTATCACCTATTGAGCTATTGAGAATGTAATTGGATAGTCTTAAATGCTTTGCTTGGCCTCACTGCCCACGTGACGATGAACTTTCCGTGTCAGCTTAACCTTAAAAAAACTGAATGCCATCTTGCACCTTTTGTTTTCTTCTAGGAGGCTAGAAAGTTCAAAGTTCACACTATCTGTGCCTACACTAGAAACTATTGTCTGGGTTTTACGACGAGGGATACTCATCTCGCCCTCTTGATCGCCGTCACTGGGGGGAGGGGGGGAGCAAATCTTTTTATCAAATGATCCGATGAGTCGGGGGGAGCGGAGTAGTAGGGGAATGGGTAAAAAAAAAAAAAACATGCACAAACACACACACCTTTCTTAAAACATATGGACACCCTGGTCAAATGTTTTAGACTTGTACCGTCCCTATCTCTATGACTCATAGAACATTTGCATACATAATAACAAGTGTGATTCATTTATTCATAGATCCAGATCCTAATTATTCAGTAAATGTATCATCAAATATAGAACAACAAAATATACTTTATAAATTCATTCGTATTTTCAAGCAATACTATTGCTATACCACATCTAGAGGAGAAATACAACTGCATTATATCCAGAAGAGAAATACAACTGCACTATATCTAGAGGAGAAATACAACTGCATTATATCCAGAAGAGAAATACAACTGCACTATATCTAGAAGAGAAATACAATTGCATTATGTGTAAAATAGTCGCATTATTTGATTAGAGTAACACCATTAGTAAAATCACTAAACTTAAATACACTTTAGGACAGAAGAATACAAAGTGAAGTAGCTACAATACATAAAACACTGAACCATAATTTACAATTTTTTTACTCACTGTCTGTCTGTCTGTCTGTCTAGTACAATTTTCATGCACATTATTTCTCCCACTTCCCGTTTTCGGAACAAGTTTAAACTTCGCAAGGTTATTGTCCTTAACAAAACGTGATCAATTTAAAAAAAAATTAGTAATGATTAATTTAGTTTCATATTGATTAAAGAAAATAAATCTTACAATATGGCTGTAAATGTACAGTTCTTTCCCTTATATGAACCCCTTTTTTTTTTTTTTTTTTTTTTTTTTTTTTTTTTTTTTTTTTAAGTTTGTTTGTTCATTTTGCCTTTTATCCGTTCACCTTGCCTCTGTGATTCGGTTCTGCTACGTGCTGAAGATGATTCCTGTTAAGTGGGGAAAACTGGAAGAGTTTAGAACATTTTTTTGTTTTACTTTACAAACTATAAATATAAAAATGATCACAAAACTTTCACTTCAAAAGATATATAGTTTTTTTTTTTTTTTATACTTTTGTTATCAGTTAGTCCTCCGTGAAATCAATTTGCTGTTAGGATATTTTGAAAAGTAATTTCTTTCAAGTCCACAGGCTCAAGTTTTCATCTAGCCTAGGCATTACAACATCATTGCGACATCATTACAACATCACAACAACATCATAATATCAGATACTTTTTTTGATGGGAAATCGTTGAATCACGTTATAATGTTTCCAAACATATTTCCTCGGTACTTTGAGGTTCTCAACTCACCAAACTATCATTGTATGCTCTGGCTGGTATAGTACCTCATACGTGCTCCTTAGCCTTGAGCTTTTATTTTCTAGTGTTGAAATCTCGTTTACATATTCATCATTTCATTATCATCAAGAAAGTTAGCCTTATACTTCAAATTAAATCTTATCTTATAAATATCAGAAGTCTTACGCATTTTATGTGTGTATGTAATCTAGCATGTTATTCAGTGACTAACTCTGCTAAGTATTTGGTTTTCCTGACTTATTCAAGCAACCGATTCCATGCTTTCATTGCACTAGAGAAGAAAGAGCACTTGTACGATTTTGTCCTAGCACGTGGAATAAGAAATGTGCCTTAACTTTGTGTCTTTCTGGGTATTATTTTTTTCACATTGGTTACCAAAGTCATTCGTGTTTTATTAGAATAGCAGGACAATCAGATGGACTTCGTTTAAATAGTGGATATTTGTAGGTTATGTGATATGCCAAAAATAGTTGTATCTGTCTCGCAAGAAAATGGATGACCCCAGATGAATCATTGGTTTTAGTTTCTTTTGAGTTCATATAGGTGTAATAAAGTTGAAGCTTTTTGTAGATGTAAAAATATTCTTCTCATGCTGAATTACCATTTTACCTGACACAATGGGTTACAATAAAAACAAACACAAACAAGTATCCCTTGTGCCATTCGAGGAGCCTAAACCAGGAAAACCAATGTCTTAACTAGAATTTATATCCAAAGTAGGAACGGCTAGACAATCGCTTGGAAATGTGTAAGATTTTTTATTTCGAAGAATTGCTTTTCAGTTATAATCCAAGGGTTTGGAACAAAAACAATTGGTAGATTAACTCTTTCTCTCCTAACTGACGATACCAGCGTTGATTTCACCAGAATGTGGTGAATAATTACGGAGAGAAAAAGTTAATGCAGTAGGGCCTTATCTTCAAAAGAGAAGATATTGACGTCCTTGATTAAAGTATTTCTGTTTTATTTCTATGTCTAACAGAGGGATAAGCCAGCCCTTCCCACCCCAAGCGTCGCCATGCCTTCCTATGATGAGATCAACGATGAGGAGGAACTCCATAAGTTGGTAAGTAACTTGTGCTACACCTGTATCTCTTTGTGCTACATCTTCGTCCGTTGTCTCTTTTTCTGCTACACTTGTATCTCAGCAGCAAACGTCTTTATCACCTCTCACTTTGTGCTACATCTTTATCGCAATTTTTTCGTGCTATTCCACATATTTATTTATTTGAGCTCTATCTGTATCGCGTTTCTCTTTGGACATCAATAATGTCTGTTTCACTTTTGTCAATAATGTCTGTTTCACTTTTGTCAATAATGTCTGTTTCACTTTTGTCAATAATGTCTGTTTCTCTTTTGTCAATAATGTCTGTTTCACTTTTGTCAATAATGTCTGTTTCACTTTTGTCAATAATGTCTGTTTCCTTTTGTCAATAATGTCTGTTTCACTTTTGTCAATAATGTCTGTTTCACTTTTGTCAATAATGTCTGTTTCACTTTTGTCAATAACGTCTGTCTGCAGATGCTTTCGAATTCCTTGTCGTCTTTGTGGTAGATTTTTTTTTTCTATCTTTCTTTTTGTAGTAATTCATTGTATAAATCGTACATTCTTTTTTTTGTCTTTTTTTTGTGTGTTCAATGTAAGTATGAAAGTTGAGAAGATAACGCAGACATCTCATATCTAAAGAACTACCCTAGTCTTAGGCTTAAAGAGGAATGGAGATGGTGTAGCAGGTGTTAGATGGGTCGTGAATCTATGACGAAGTAGGTGTTAAAATAACCACAGGTACAACAATGGGGTTAATTGTGGTCGTACTTCAGTCTGGCGAGTGTTGAGTACTGATAGGTGGTGAAATGAGCTCACAATGTGGGTAGAGGAAGTGGTAGATACCTGGCATAATTAAGAGGCCAAGATCTCTCTCTCTCTCTCTCTCTCTCTCTCTCTCCCTCTCTGTCCGAGATTCTCGTAGCCTGTCACATCTCATCTTCGTTACTGAAAGACTGTAAGATATTCCCGTGCCTCTCTGTAACCAAACTTTTAATATCAGTCGCTAAATAAATGAAACAGACGTCAGTGGAGGAAATGACGCAAATTACCCGAATTCAAAATATGCTACGCATGCGCAGTAAATGTTCTAATTAACTTAAATCAGACTTACGCGAACAATCATATTGATAACTTTAGTTACTTTGAGCATAGGTTGATTTTGCTTTTTAAAATAACGTTACTAACAGAAATGCGTGTCTAGATCTCTAGTTTTAAAAGGATGGCGTAGGAAAAAAAAATCCCGAAATTCTATTTTTTTAATTTATTTGTTAAATTGCGATATATCCTTTTTTTTTTTTTTTTTTTGCTCATCCTTGTTGAATTGTTACATAGTTTCTGGTTGAAATGTTACAGTTTCTAGTTGCAATGTCACATAGATTGTAGTTGAATTGTTTCGTAGTTTCTAGTTGAATTGTTACATAGTTTGTAGTTGAATTGTTAGTTTCTGTTTAAAATGTTACAATGTTTCATGTCCTCAATTTCTAAAAATAAAATTGTTTGGCATGGCAGTGACCTACATTTCAGAAAGTCTAGTCGCCAGCCTTTTATCATTACTTATAGATCTAGAATACGGTTTCTCAAAGGTGCAGGATTGCTGGCTTGCGGTCATTTTAAAAAGCAAAACACGAAACTATGGCACATGAGAGAAGAAGCTATTGCGATCCGAGGCACATTTACATTTCCTTCTTATAGCTGCTATTCGTTGCTCGTTGGCTATTCAGAACTTTCATAGCGTTGGAATGGAACTCTCATACACTGGCGGATCCAGGGGGGGGGGCGGTAGGGGCGATCGCCCCCCCCCCACTCGGCCGACCCCCCCCCCCAGGGGGGGGCGGACGAATTTTAGTATAGAAGTCACACAATTTGTATACGAATTTATTACTTATGTTAATAATATATACTAATTATTTATATTTCAAACTATTTTTAGATTATTTCGCCCCCCCCCTCTCTAGTATGTTGGCCGATTAGGTGGGGTCGGGAGGGGGCGATAGCATCAATCCGCCCCCCCCCAACCATAAACTTTTGAGTGGGGGGGCGGTCCAATTTATTTGAAGAAATCACAGCTTGCCAAAAAAATCAATTAAATATCTATATGATTAAAACTTGTTATTGATATTTTAACCGATCTTTATATTATGTCGTTCCCCTGTTGTCCAATTGGTGGGGGGGGGGGCGAAACCTCTACTGCCCTTCCCACCTAAACCATTTGAGTTGGGGGGGGGGCGGTCCTACTTTTATGGAGAAATCGTAGTTTGTGAGCAAGATTAGTTGAATTGATATATAAATTTGATATTATGTCGCTCCCCTTCTGGTATCTTGGCCGATTCGGTGGGGTAAGGGGGGGGGGCGATTGCATGTACTGCCCTCCCCGCTCTAGCCCTCTGAGTGGGGAGTGGTCCTATTTTTATGGAGGAATCATAGTTTGTGAACAAAAATAGTTGAATTTCTATATAATTGATATGTGAAACCATTTGTATATTATGTCGCACCACACTCTAATCTCAAATTTTATTATTAGTAAATATAAAAGGAAAAAGGTGGGAGGGGCGATACATGCCATCTCCTTTCCCTCATCGGACAAAGCAATAATTTTTCTTTTGTATTATAGTTAAGAAATTACAAAATGTAAAAATAAAAATTAGCCACTAATATAATTTATATATGCTATAAATTAAATTCTCACATCGAGTAGCCCTACCCTTATTCTTTAATGCCAAATGCAATCATTAGCAGAAATTATAAAAAGGAGCGAGGATAAATCGTTTTCATTCTACCGCCCCTCCCATTTCCAGACAGAGTTTATGTAATTTCACATGAATTTATCATAATTATTTTAAGAAAGACTTTGCTTTGGAAAAGTTAGAATTCAAACAAAAATTTTCAGTATAAGAGCCACGATTGAGATGAGTAGCCTTTTTTCCAACCTTTACTTAATCTAATATTTTTTCTATTTAAATTTGGGACTATAACTCACAACTTATGCTTGAATTTTATTGAATATTATTTATCAAATTTTTTTTTCGGCGGCGATCCTCAAAGCCTTAATCTAAATATGTGGGGTATCTGATCTTTTCAAGGAACAAATCGGTTTTATTTGCAATGTATTAAGGGCGTATAAATTCAAATTAGAATATTTTTCAAGTACAACATTATTTAAAAGTCCTTTTTTAATAGGATGAATAATGAGCTTTAGGTAAGGAGAATGCGTTTCTTCAGCGAAGAATGCAAGAAAACGCTTTTAGCGTCGGGGCTTCGCCCCGAAAATCACTGTTGAATAGTGAGCTGTAGATGTCAGAAGCAGGCGTTTCTGCAGTGAAAAATGCAAGAAAACGCTTTTGGCGTCGGGGCTTCGCCCCGAACTCCACTGATGGATAAAGAGCTGTAGATGTCAGGAGAATGCGTTTCTGCAGTGAAGAATGCAAGAAAAACGCTTTTGGCGTCCCGAACTCAACTGATTAATAATGAGCTGTAGATGTCAGGAGAATGCGTTTCTTCAGTGAAGAATGCATGAAAACGCTTTAAGCGTCGGGGCTTCGCCCCGAAACTCACTGATGAATAGTGAGCTGTAGATATCAGAAGAAGGCGTTTCTGCAGTGAAAAATGCAAGAAAACGATTTTTGGCGTCGGGGTTCGCCCCGAAGTCCACTGATTAATAATGAGCTGTAGATATCAGGAGAACGCATTTCTTCAGTGAAGAATGCATGAAAACGCTTTAAGCGTCGGGGCTTCGCCCCGAAACTCACTGATGAATAGTGAGCTGTAGATGTCAGAAGCAGGCGTTTCTGCAGTGAAAAATGCAAGAAAAACGCTTTTTGACGTCTGATTAATAATGAGCTGTAGATGTTAGGAGAATGCGTTTCTTCAGTGAAGAATGCATGAAAACGCTTTATGCGTCGGGGCTACGCCCCGAAACTCACTGATGAATAGTGAGCTGTAGATGTCAGGAGCAGGCGTTTCCGCAGTGAAAAATGCAAGAAAACGCTTTTTGGCGTCGGGGCTTCGCCCCGTACTCCACTGATGGATAAAGAGCTGTAGATGTCAGGAGAATGCGTTTCTGCAGTGAAGAATGCAAGAAAAACGCTTTTGGCGTCCCGAACTCAACTGATTAATAATGAGCTGTAGATGTCAGGAGAATGCGTTTCTTCAGTGAAGAATGCATGAAAACGCTTTAAGCGTCGGGGCTTCGCCCCGAAACTCACTGATGAATAGTGAGCTGTAGATATCAGAAGAAGGCGTTTCTGCAGTGAAAAATGCAAGAAAACGATTTTTGGCGTCGGGGTTCGCCCCGAAGTCCACTGATTAATAATGTGCTGTAGATATCAGGAGAACGCATTTCTTCAGTGAAGAATGCATGAAAACGCTTTAAGCGTCGGGGCTTCGCCCCGAAACTCACTGATGAATAGTGAGCTGTAGATGTCAGGAGCAGGCGTTTCTGCAGTGAAAAATGCAAGAAAAACGCTTTTTGACGTCTGATTAATAATGAGCTGTAGATGTTAGGAGAATGCGTTTCTTCAGTGAAGAATGCATGAAAACGCTTTATGCGTCGGGGCTACGCCCCGAAACTCACTGATGAATAGTGAGCTGTAGATGTCAGGAGCAGGCGTTTCCGCAGTGAAAAATGCAAGAAAACGCTTTTTGGCGTCGGGGCTTCGCCCCGTACTCCACTGATGGATAAAGAGCTGTAGATGTCAGGAGAATGCGTTTCTGCAGTGAAGAATGCATGAAAATACTGAGAAATACTGCTTATTTATTCTTATATATATATATATATATATATATATATATATATATATATATATATGCTGTACGCACGTTTATGTATAGGGTTAGGGTTTACTGGGCGTTAGGGTTAGGGTTTGGAAAAAAATCGCCCCTCCCACTCCAAAGTTCTGGATCCGCTAGTGCTCTCATATAAGCTTTTTTTTTTTCATATGATAGTAATCAGATGAGATGATGTCAAGAATTATCTGCTAATCTGACATAATAGAAAACAAATGGGCAGACTTATTTGTGTTGATTACATCTACATATGTGCAGGTGATACAGATTTCTGTCTGTTAAACATGCGAACACTGTTGAACAAATAATAATTAAAAAATGGAGTTGTTTTTTATGTTTCTCAATTAGCCGTATGTTAATCTAATACAGGTTTTTGTGGTCAATTTTTAGCTGATATATTTGCTTGCATATCATGAGTTGTGGGTCATGGCTTGTTATTGAATATGGGTCATAGGTGTCAGTGAAGTTGTAGATCTGTGCGTCCAAGTTTTTGATTTTCTTCCAAAATAGCAGACGCCATATTCATCTAGCAGGTAGAAAAGGAAATGTAGAACAACCATTCTCAAGAAGGGTCACATGACCAAGTTGTGCATAGAACTACTGAAGAGGGACACAGCCTACAAACAAAAACAAAAACTAGGGTCACATGAAAAGTTTAAGAACCTTAGAAAATAATTCAGTTGTTGTTGTTTTTAATAGGGAAAAAAAAGGGAGGGCAATTTTATTATTTTGACGTATTGTCAATTTTATTATTTTGACTTATTATCGAACAGCACACGAAAAAATGAGTGTACAGATTAATATAAAATATAAACTTTTATTTTTGTTTCTTCGACATTAGAATTCTATTTAGTAAGGAATAATATATTTCTTTACAATTAATTTTTAGAATAAAATTAATTTGGCCACACAATTTTGTTAGGTTGCCAGGATATTAACACTCAAACGTACTCAAATTTAATAACGTGGAGTATATTTCAGTTTTATAAATGTGCATTATTTATATGTCTATGGGTTGTTCAAACACCTCTGTTAGTAGAAAGCTTTATATGTGTGTGTGCGTGTGTGTATGTGTGTGTGTGTATCCGGTGTGCAGAATACAGAAGTATTGATAATTTTAAAAAGCCATATAATAATTTGTGTGTACTTGCCATCACTGTAGAATAAAATTTCTCAGCTTTTTTCGCTTCTAGTAGGCTACAAAGTATTTTTGCATTATTTAGTTGGCAACAGTGACCTTTCAATATGACGTCCTTGACATTGTTAAATTTGTAAAATTATTTTCACGATCTCTCCCCCAATATGCCTCCTTTTATTTTCTTGTGTGTTGCATTAGATTCCTTCTTATCTTATGTAATACAGACGTTACTTTAAAAAGAAGATGATTACGTCCTGCGCGTCATGCATCTAGTCATACATATTAACCAATGACTTAAATTCTGCCAAGTCACTGGTTTTCCTGGCTAGCTCAGGCAACCAATCCCATGCTATAATAGCACTAGGGAAGAAGGAACATTTTTACAAATTTGTCCTAGCATATGTAACGAGGAGTGTGCTCTTATCTTTGTGTCTTTCTGAGTTCCATTATGTTTCATTAGGTTATATATATATATATATATATATATATATATATATATATATATTGCATGGGCGTAGCCAGGGGCTTTTTTTTTAATCTGAAAACCCCTCCAGGTAGTTTTGAGTTTAAAATCTCCCTACAGAGAGGTTGGAGGTTGAAAACCTCTCTCTTCAATATTATTCTAAAGCAAACTGCAGTCACTAAATTCTATGAGCGTAGCTAAGGGGGTTTTGAATTTGTTTAAAAAAATTCCAGAGTTTTTTTTTAGTTTAAGCCCCCGCTCAACAGATGATTTTGACGATATTTTCGATATAAAATTTGAAGCAAACTACAGTCACCTAATTTCAAGAGCGTGGCCAAGAGAGGTTATACTTTTGTACAGTGGCTGGGCTCCATCAATAAAGTGCAGTGAATTTGCCAAAATTGAAAAAAAAGACTAAATGTAGCTCAACAAAGAAGGCTAAGACGGATTTTAGGATTCAGTTATAGAGATCGGGTCTTAATCAAGGAAATCCTATGCCGAACTGGTAGTCGACTCCTTAGTAAAGTTGTGACAAGCGTCGTATGAGGTTTGCGGGACATGTCTCCGACAAAATGAATAACGCATAATAAGAGTTGCGATGACATGGAGGCCATTACGAGGAAAGAGCAAACAGGGACATCCAAGTACAACTTGGCGCCACACTTTCATGGAAGTCCTTAGAGCAGGTGGGAAGAGACTTCAGACATTGCCAGATTTTTGTGTCAGCAGCTTGCCACCCAAACCCCGAACGACGCGGGAGGATCTAAGTCAGATCTAATAGCCCATTAGGTTTTTGAAATAAAACTTTTTATAGAAGGTTAATGCGTTGTAGATACCTCAGAATATGTAATTTGTTATCTTTCAATACCGAAATTAGTGCTTGGCGGCGGGGTGGAGGAGCTTACAGCGCTCCCCCTGACCCCCTTGCTGGCAATGGCGGGGAATGTACAATTTTTTCATTAATTCATTGTAGGGTACAATAAATGTCTTCCGAAAGAATGAAGGGTCAGAATGTAATTTAAACCCCCCCCCCCCGAAAAAAATCCTGGCTACGCCCATGGTATATTGATTACTTACTAGTTCTTTAAACTACATTTTTGAAGAGCTAGGCTACCCGCTATCATCAGTTGATGTTTTGGTAATACAAAGGCAAGGAATAGTGAAGGATATGACTATCCCTTTCATTGCATCTCTTAATACTAGCATAGAACAGTGATGCAAAGCGTACTGGTCTCTCCAGCTTGATATCAGCCAAGACTTTCACAGACTTTTTTTTTCAAAAAGTTTTATTTGATGTCAAAACACACGCACACACACACATATATATATATATATAAACTCACATGCGAGCACCTTTACTTTCACACTCTCTACACTCACGAAGTAACCATTGCCACGTGACTTTGAAATAGTAATTAGTAATAAATATCTGTGTGGAATTTGTGAATGTGTGGAATGTGAGACAGATTACTTTTTATGTTCTTAACAATCATTGAGGCATCCCAGAATCCTCTCATTTTTACTTCTTTTGAAAAAAAGATTATTTTTTTTCTTACAATTGTATCATTAGTTCTAATTAAGGATAAGAAATTAGTGTAGGACCACGATCGATTCTAACAGCAAAAGATTTTAGCTAGCTACAATGATTTCTAAAAGATTTTAACTGCAATGATTTCTAAAAGATTTTAGCTGCAATGATTTCTAAAAGATTTTAACTGCAATGATTTCTACAAGATTTTAGCTGCAATGATTTCTACAAGATTTTAGCTGCAATGATTTCTACAAGATTTTAGCTGCAATGATTTCTAAAAGATTTTAACTGCAATGATTTCTACAAGATTTTAGCTGCAATGATTTCTAAAAGATTTTAACTGCAATGATTTCTAAAAGATTTTAGCTGCAATGATTTCTACAAGATTTTAGCTGCAATGATTTCTAAAAGATTTTAACTGCAATGATTTCTACAAGATTTTAACTGCAATGATTTCTACAAGATTTTAACTGCAATGATTTCTAAAAGATTTTAACTGCAATGATTTCTACAAGATTTTAACTGCAATGATTTCTAAAAGATTTTAACTGCAATGATTTCTAAAAGATTTTAGCTGCATTGATTTCTACGAGATTTTAACTGCAATGATTTCTAAAAGATTTTAACTGCAATGATTTCTAAAAGATTTTAGCTGCAATGATTTCTACAAGATTTTAACTGCAATGATTTCTAAAAGATTTTAACTGCAATGATTTCTAAAAGATTTTAGCTGCAATGATTTCTACAAGATTTTAACTGCAATGATTTCTAAAAGATTTTAACTGCAATGATTTCTAAAAGATTTTAACTGCAATGATTTCTACAAGATTTTAGCTGCAATGATTTCTAAAAGATTTTAGCTGCAATGATTTCTACAAGATTTTAGCTGCAATGATTTCTAAAAGATTTTAACTGCAATGATTTCTACATGATTTTAGCTGCAATGATTTCTAAAAGATTTTAACTGCAATGATTTCTAAAAGATTTTAGCTGCAATGATTTCTACAAGATTTTAGCTGCAATGATTTCTACAAGATTTTAGCTGCAATGATTTCTACAAGATTTTAACTGCAATGATTTCTACAAGATTTTAACTGCAATGATTTCTAAAAGATTTTAACTGCAATGATTTCTAAAAGATTTTAGCTGCAATGATTTCTACAAGATTTTAGCTGCAATGATTTCTACAAGATTTTAGCTGCAATGATTTCTAAAAGATTTTAACTGCAATGATTTCTACAAGATTTTAGCTGCAATGATTTCTAAAAGATTTTAACTGCAATGATTTCTACAAGATTTTAACTGCAATGATTTCTACAAGATTTTAACTGCAATGATTTCTAAAAGATTTTAACTGCAATGATTTCTACAAGATTTTAACTGCAATGATTTCTAAAAGATTTTAACTGCAATGATTTCTACAAGATTTTAGCTGCAATGATTTCTACAAGATTTTAGCTGCAATGATTTCTACAAGATTTTAGCTGCAATGATTTCTAAAAGATTTTAACTGCAATGATTTCTACATGATTTTAGCTGCAATGATTTCTAAAAGATTTTAACTGCAATGATTTCTAAAAGATTTTAGCTGCAATGATTTCTACAAGATTTTAGCTGCAATGATTTCTACAAGATTTTAGCTGCAATGATTTCTACAAGATTTTAGCTGCAATGATTTCTAAAAGATTTTAACTGCAATGATTTCTACATGATTTTAGCTGCAATGATTTCTAAAAGATTTTAACTGCAATGATTTCTAAAAGATTTTAGCTGCAATGATTTCTAAAAGATTTTAACTGCAATGATTTCTACATGATTTTAGCTGCAATGATTTCTAAAAGATTTTAACTGCAATGATTTCTAAAAGATTTTAGCTGCAATGATTTCTACAAGATTTTAGCTGCAATGATTTCTACAAGATTTTAACTGCAATGATTTCTACAAGATTTTAACTGCAATGATTTCTAAAAGATTTTAACTGCAATGATTTCTAAAAGATTTTAGCTGCAATGATTTCTACAAGATTTTAGCTGCAATGATTTCTACAAGATTTTAGCTGCAATGATTTCTAAAAGATTTTAACTGCAATGATTTCTACAAGATTTTAGCTGCAATGATTTCTACAAGATTTTAACTGCAATGATTTCTACAAGATTTTAACTGCAATGATTTCTACAAGATTTTAACTGCAATGATTTCTAAAAGATTTTAACTGCAATGATTTCTACAAGATTTTAACTGCAATGATTTCTAAAAGATTTTAACTGCAATGATTTCTAAAAGATTTTAGCTGCATTGATTTCTACAAGATTTTAACTGCAATGATTTCTAAAAGATTTTAACTGCAATGATTTTTAAAAGATTTTAGCTGCAATGATTTCTACAAGATTTTAACTGCAATGATTTCTAAAAGATTTTAACTGCAATGATTTCTAAAAGATTTTAGCTGCAATGATTTCTACAAGATTTTAACTGCAATGATTTCTAAAAGATTTTAACTGCAATGATTTCTAAAAGATTTTAGCTGCAATGATTTCTAAAAGATTTTAACTGCAATGATTTCTACAAGATTTTAACTGCAATGATTTCTAAAAGATTTTAACTGCAATGATTTCTAAAAGATTTTAACTGCAATGATTTCTAAAAGATTTTAGCTGCAATGATTTCTAAAAGATTTTAGCTGCAATGATTTCTAAAAGATTTTAGCTGCAATGATTTCTAAAAGATTTTAACTGCAATGATTTCTAAAAGATTTTAGCTGCAATGATTTCTAAAAGATTTTAGCTACAATGATTTCTACAAGATTTTAACTGCAATGATTTCTAAAAGATTTTAGCTACAATGATTTCTAAAAGATTTTAACTGCAATGATTTCTACAAGATTTTAGCTACAATGATTTCTACAAGATTTTAGCTACAATGATTTCTAAAAGATTTTAGCTGCAATGAATTTTAAAAGATTTTAGCAGTAATGATTTCTAAAATATTAGACATTAGCAGTAATGATTTCTAAAATATAAGATATTAGCTGCAATGATTTCTAAAATATAAGATTTTAGCTGCAATGATTTCTAAAATATAAGATTTTAGCTGCAATGATTTCTAAAATATAAGATTTTAGCTGCAATACATTCTGCAAGATGTTAGAAGCAATGAATTCTAAAATATTATAGTAGTTATTTAATTCTAAAAGAATTTAGCTGCATTGATTTAAAAAAAAACAAATGATATTAGCAGCAATGAATTCTAGAATTTTGTTCTCGATGTAGTTTTAAAAGATTTTAGCTGCAATGATTGCTATTAAAACAAATGATAGGCCCTTATTAGCAGCAATGAATTCTAAGTTTTGAATATCTGTAGTAATTTTAAATGATTTTAGCAGTAATGAAGTCTAAAAGATTTTTTTGTAAAGAGAGTGTGGTAAGGTAAAATATATGTATATCTTGCTATGTTTGTACTCTTAATGTTTACGAGTAGGTCTTGCAAGACTTCGTTTTTATAATCAAGTCTCTTGGCATCATTCCCTTTACCTTTCCGTCTCTCTCTCTCTCTCCCTCTTTCTCTCTCTCTCTTTCTCTATCCCTTTCTTTTATTTTTATGTGCCAGCACTCTCAGATTGCTGAAACATTTCCCAGCGTTGTGTATATGTGTGCGCGGGAGTGACACACAGTAGGTAAACGCGAGGATCCTCAATTCCTGGGATCATGTTGGTTCTTTCATTTTACTCCTGAAAATTTAGCGAGTGCATTTACAATATTAGGGACTAGAATTTGAATATTTCTATTTTTATAATGAGCAACAGAACTGTCTAACTGAAGAGCTGAAGTTCAATACCCTATGCCATCAGTTTATTTTTAAAAATAAAGACAGGGTGATAGTAATTGATTTCTTTTAAATTAAAAACTATATCCTAATGAGATGTGTGACTGATTAGCATAAACCGCTGGGCTTCCTATCTAGGGGGGGGGGGGCGCTCGAGTTAAGTCCCGACTCGAGCTATTTTGTGTTTGCCTAGAGACTAAAGACAGCATGGAAATCTTCTACAAAGATACCCCGATTAACCGAAACGCACTGACCATGAAAGATACGCTAGATAAAAATACTTCGGAGAATAGTATAATGATATTGCTGCCTGTTATTCGATTATTACTGCAATTCAGACCTATGTTTATCATTTGGTTTAGATTCAAATAGTATAGTGCATGGTAAGATAATTTCTGCATTTACCCTTTTTTAAAATGTTTAAGATATATTCTTTTAACAAACAGTATAATATCATACAGAAAATATCCTTTATAAATTAATTAGACTAATTAATAGGCCTAACTTACTATGTACAGGATCATATGTCTACCTATATCGTCTGTTGTAAAATCAATGTGAGTGATGTCCCCTTAAAAAAAAAAAACTGTTTCTATCAAATATTTGACCCAAACAATACGGTGATACGAGAAGGATCCTAGCTATAGAACTAAGCAGATACAGAAAGATCCTAGCTATGGAACTAAGCAGATACAGAAAGATCCTAGCTATGGAACTAAGCAGCTACAGAAAGATCCTAGTTGTCACTTAAAAAGACCGCATCACAAATGAAGAGATTAGAAACAGGATTAACTCAGCAGTTGGACCCCACGATGACCTGCTAACCACTGTCGAAAAATGTAAACTCAAACTCTATGGCCACATCACAAGGTCCTCAGTGTTCGCAAAGACCTTCCTTCAGGGAACAGGATCAGGAAGAAGAAGAGAAGGAAGACAGAGAAAGCGATGGGAAGACATCAAAGAATGGACAGGCCTTTCAGTGAATGAAATTCTATCCAAGGCAAAGGACAGAGACGAATGGAGAAAGACGGTTGACAGATCTTGTATGGAGCCCAAACAGACTAAGGGATAGGTGAATGTGAATAAGGTGATTACAGCCCACATCTAACTTGCAGTATTGAATATTCCTTTCATTATATCCTATTTTTTTAAAAAAAGTTTTAATCGCATGAAAGTGGTATATTTAATGTCGGGTTGATAGATGTTTTAGCAAACAGTAAATTTGATGACTCTACCTAGTGAAAGTTTGAGAATCCCCGGTACAGCAGATGGTCTGGGAAATACATTGAAGATGTTCTAGCATGGCTCCCGTGCTGGCATTGTTGTGAAATGCATAGATCTTGTGTAAGGAGAGATGTTATCACAGATGTTGAGCTCAGTTTTAAGTCTCTGCTGCTCAATGTTAGACATACGATCTTTAAAATGAGACATTATGGACCTCTTATAGAAATTGTAATAAACGCATACGTTTACATAAAAAAAATTTACAAGGAATCTCGATACATAAGGATTACTACTGGAGGCGCGGTGGCTAAGTAAGTGGTAATGCACTTGGCTTCCGAACCGGAGGTTCCTGTTCAAATCCTGGTGAAGACCGGAATTCTTTTATCTGGATCTTTAGGGCGCCTCAGAGTCCACCCAGCTCTAGTGGAAACCTGACATTAGTTGGGGGGAAAATAAAGGCGTTTTGGTCCCTGTGATGGCCTCATGACACCCTCGTTAACCGTGGGCCAAGGAAACAGATGACCTTTACATCGTCTGCCCTATAGATCGCAAGGTCAGAAATGGTAACTTTACTATTACTAAAGCAGGATTAAAGCAATTATAATTTCATTAGACCTCACTTTTTATTGAAATATATATTATATGAACTGGATAAGAATTTGGGGAAAAAAACTATCCTGGTTGAGATAGCATACATGAGTAAAACGAGGGTGTATGTGTGAGAGAGAGAGAGGGGAAGGTATACTGAACGAATAGGCAGCGACATCATCAAGAACGACAATTATGTTTTATAGCGACTGAGCTTTCAAACTTTCTACTGTATCTCAGAATAGTTTGGTCATCTGATTACCAATTGAAATAATAAACTTATTTACATGTGAAATATTTTTACCACAGATTGCATATAGCCACATCTTCATTCATTCGTTAGGACACATAAAAGGAGCTATAGATTTGTGATTTTCTGGTTTGGGTGGCTTTGAAGGGAAAGGTTGAGTGCAATGGATCGAGGTGTGTATTGGTAAGCAGGCGGGGGTGGGGTGGGGATGGGGGAAGGGAGCTCAGCTCCGAGTCCAGTGGCCATTCTTCGGAATCTTTTTCATCTTTCTCGAGTAGTACTGAAACGCACATATTTATTTGTAAAACTTTTAATAGAACAAGATTTATGTAGATTTTCATATTGAGTCCTTTGTTTAGATCTGTAACACAGGCTATTTACACACACTAGTCCGAACATGTCTGCTGTGCTAATAGTCGCTGACGTCAACGGTACCAATAATTTAAGACAGGCATTCGGGCATAGTTTTTTTTTTTTATAAAAATCTAAATACAGAGAGCAAGACTGTAGCGTCAGGAAGTTGTCAACTATGTCTACATTTTGGTGTGACCTTTAAGTACGTAGTTCCCCCCCCCCCCCACGAGAGTAAAGTGAAGCCAAGTCTTAAGAACTTCCCTTGCACTTCTTGCTGCTGCAACAAAGCTGTGAACTTTGATCCATTAAGTGCCAAGAACGAGAACCGCATGCGTAACTCGGGAGTAAACATCACAGAGTTATCTTTTACACTTAGCATTTAATGTTTTGCAAGCGAGCTAAGGCATTTTAGAGTTGGAAGGGGAGAGAAAGATAACAGGGATATTTTTCCCGACTATATTTGTTTCTTTTTAGGCTACTATCTCTTTTTGTTTTAAAAAAAGGGCAATAATCACGCTATATATCTGTATATAGAATTCTCTACGTCACCTAACCGTGCCCACGCCGACTCTCTAACCCTCCTCGCGATGTAAACACACTTTGATTGGACAGGCTACATGAGGCTCTATATGGGGGATATTAAATATGCTAACATTCAATCTTATAATAGTAGGTCTACATCGTTTATAATAGTATCTAGACTCTAGATCTAGATCTAAATCTAAATATATGTAGGCCTACAAGCAAATGTTTTTATTTCGATTAGCTATTTTGATAGCTCTATTCAAACTTTTTTTACTTTCACTCATTCGCTTTCTAATAACATTATTATTTCGTTTAATTGTTTCCAAAACACTCTCAGTGACTATATCGACAGTGATAGGCAAATTAAGACCCGCGGGTCGCGGTAATATATGGCTGGATGTTACAATACTTAAAATGATTATATTTTTGCCATCTCTGGATCATTATAAGCTTTTCATTGCTTGTTCCTTTCGGGATGAATTGAGATATATTTATGCATTGTCAAGAAACCTAAAATGAAATACAATGCTTTAATATTCAAATACATGCAACAAAAGTTATTAAGGTTGTATACACCATACTATTCAGGATAACGACAACACTAGTAAATATCACTGGCACTATCAAATGCACTTGTTTTTTTATATAATAAATAACTTTGTTATTCACTGAAAAGTTAGACTTAACAATCAAATCTTTAAAAGTAAGTGACATTCGAAATCATTTGTAAAGTGGCCCACTTGGCGACTTATTAATCATGGTCCCGAAATGAACTCCTTTCCGCCATGGTCGCTACGCCACTATCTCTTAAGTTAAATGCTTTTTAGGGGAATGAGCAACTGTGTTTCTGCGTTTCTATGTTTTTGTGTTTCTGTGTTTCTATGTTTCTATGTTTCTGTGTTTCTATGTTTCTATCTTTATGTGTTACTATGTTTCTGTGTTTCTCTGTTTCTATGTTTCTATCTTTATGTGTTTCTATGTTTCTGTGTTTCTATGTTCTGTGTTTCTATGTTTCTATCTTTATGTGTTTCTATGTTTCTGTGTTTCTATGTTTCTATCTTTATGTGTTTCTATGTTTCTGTGTTTCTATGTTTCTATCTTTATGTGTTTCTATGTTTCTATCTTTCTATGTTTCTATCTTTCTGTGTTACTATGTTTCTGGGTTTCTATGTTTCTATCTTTCTGTGTTACTATGTTTCTATGTTTCTATCTTTCTATGTTTCTGTGTTTCTATCTTTCTATGTTTCTATCTTTCTATGTTTCTATCTTTCTATGTTTCTATCTTTCTATGTTTCTGTGTTACTATGTTTCTATGTTTCTATCTTTCTATGTTTCTATCTTTCTATGTTTCTATCTTTCTATGTTTCTATGTTTCTATCTTTCTATGTTTCTATTTGCTGTGTTTCTATTTGCTGTGTTTCTATGTTTCTATCTTTCTATGTTTCTGTGTTTCTATGTTTCTATCTTTCTATGTTTCTATCTTTCTATGTTTCTGTGTTTCTGTTTCTGTGTTTCTATGTTTGAACAACAAAAGTGCAATCAAGACTTAACTAGCAAACTATTTTTTTTTTCAACTTTTTAAAAAAGTTTATTCAACAGATGAACTTCACATTTACATCTATATTTCTCAATACTATACAATTTATTTACTTTTTTTCTATATAAAACTATATTACTCAACCACCACTTATTAATTAATCATTTGGTTAACTTTTTTATTGATTTATGTTTTGTTAGGGAAATGGGAGAAATAACGTGTACAAAATTTGTACCAGACAGACAGACAGACGGAGTTGATAGAAGCTTTGTAAAAATAAAAAAGAAACAATCAACCCTGACATTGCTGAAAAAAAAATTTTTTTTAATTAAAGAAATCTAAAATATCACATGCATCATTGAGATTCTTTTAAAGTAAATCAGCCTGTAATGTGCAAATGAAACAACATCTACATCTAGATTGAGTTTCATTGTAGATGTATACTCGAGAAACTTAATTGTAAATTTCAGTCAAATTTAATTAAGGAATCGCTTGTAATGCTAGGCACAGCACATCCAGACAATGTAGAAAAAAATAGTCTTTTGATGGGCTTGTTATGAGCTGTATCTATGACTAAAGTCGACGCAGCCTGGAAATAGTTCCCACGCGAAACAAATGAGCAGGTCTACACAGCTCTCTGACGTCACACGTTTGTTTTACCGGGAGGCTATTTTTAAACTTCAGAAAGTTGAGAAAGGTAGCCACTTTCAACAAGTTTTAACTGCTGGTCAGGTTTTATTAGCAGACTATCCTTGCCAGGTTGTCCTCAAGTACTTTATTTTGTTTGATATGTTTTGGATGTTCTTTCAGAATTAAACAGTATTGCATCCTAGTCCAAACCTTACTCAGGACTGCGGGGAATGGCGTAGGGGGGAGGTTCGAAACCGACCATTTGCAACGAGACGACAGTCTAGAGCTCATTATCATTAATAGTTATTTTTTATTAAAAAAATATTACAATATATATTTCTCAATTATTTGCCAAAATACGATTGTTAAAAAGTTGTACTGTCCAGAAAAAATGGTAGACAAAAATATGAAAAGAAAATGTAACAAATAAAATAAACAAATACAAAACTTTCTTTTCTTGTCAATTTTGTGTAATTGATCTTTTCTTTATAACGGAAATCTGTAGGTTTTTGGTGTGACACGCCACGCATGCCATAGAAAGGTACGCGACGTTTTGGCGCGAGAGATTCTGGCGTTAAACTTTTAAACCACAAATCTTTTTAGAATAATCACTATCTTCAAATACAGAAACAAAATCTTAATAAAATACCCAGAAATACTCAAAGATAAAGGCACATTCCTCGTTCCATTTGCTAGGACAAATTTGTACAAAAGCTCCTTCTTCCCTAGTGCTATTAGAGCACGGAATGGGTTGCTTGAGCCAGCCAGGAAAACAAATGACTTGGCAGACTTTAAGTCATTGGTTAACATGCATGACTAGATGTATGCAAGTGGGACTGTCTTACTTGCGCTATTGAAGTAACGTCTGTATTTTATAAGAGAAGATAGTAAACATTGTTTTGTTTTGTTGTAGTTTACATTCTTTCCCCTCCCCCCCCCTTTTTTTTTTCCGGAAAATAAAAAGTTTTATTCATTTTGACTTTTTCATGAATGCACATTGTGATCTATGAAAGACTGCCTTGTTGTGTGGTCTTGATGGTCCAGGGTTCGAAACCCTTCCCTTTTCCATCCCCCCTCCCCGTGATATTGTGTGAGGTTTGAGTAAGGATAAGGATGTAATAATCTTCAATTCTAAAGGAACACCAGAGAACATGTAGAACATACAAACCTTAAAAGGTCAAGGTTTCTGAGACCATGATGTTAACATGCTTCCCCTACCTCCATGAATTATAGGCGAGGTAGATAAATAATTAAATAAATAAATTTCGTATACACACAACATAGTTTCACTTTTTTTCGGTACAATATTAAATCTAAAACACATTATAATGTTAAGGGTATAACAATAATTATACATCAGACTAATAGGCCTATCCCAAATCGAATGGACAAATATAACCATTGTTCTTTACAGAAAGAATACTTTTGAAAAAACACATATAGGCCTACTCTCTACAGCGGCCTCCAGAAGAACATTCGTAATGAAGTGTTGCCAACGTATACCCAGCGTATACACCTTTGACGAAAGCGTCCGAGGAGCCTTAAATGCCTTCGGTAGAGTGCCCCAGGTCACAGAGACATACACCAGTGTTGTGAGAAACACTGCTTTATAAACATTGATTTGTTTAAAAGACATAATAAACATGTACAAGATGAAACTAACATTTCGCGCCAAAACGACCATCGGGTCAAAATAGCTGCAACAAACTTTACTGCCACACTATAGAAAGCTTGGATTCCTCATCTGTTATCTTCTTCTTTATAATACAAACGTTACTTCAAAAAGGAAGATGATTACGTCCTACGCGTCTTGCATCTAGTTATGCATGTTAACCAATGAAGTAAATACTGCCAAAATGTTGCTGAACACATATATATATATATATATATATATATATATATATATATATATATATATATATATATATATATATATATATATATATATAAACTTTTTCAAAGGGACCGAACATGAGCACAATGTCATTTCCTATTAACTCGAATCTGCACGAGAAGTCATATCTTCTAATTGAAAAGTTGACTACACTCGGGCACGTTCCCTTGAGAATGTTTTCCAATGCACAGCTCTTCGGAGAAAAGTTAGGGAGTCAATTATCAGACATAATTAAGTTCCCCTTTCTCTATAGGACAGATGATGTAAAGGTCATCTGTTTCTGTGACCAGCACAACGAACAACCACCTTTAGTTTTCCCCAACTAATGTCAGGTAGCTGGGTGGACTCAGAGATCCCGAAATTAAAAATCTTCACTAGGATTCGAACCCAGGACCCCCGGTCGGAAGCTTTACCACTCAGCCACCGCTCCTCCCATTATCAGACATGTGGATTACATATCCAGATCAATTTAGTTGGGACCTTTTCTTTTACAAAAATTGCAAATTCAAAGACCATAATTCTGTATAAAACAAAAGCTCAAATTCACACATAAAATGTCGTACGTCATGCACACTACAATACAACTTGCAATGTATTTTATATTTTGTTTGGTTATCTCCCCTCACTTACAAGATATTCACTACCTTTTTGCTTCAACAGATGAACAGTACAGAAGATTTTGAGGAGAGAAAGAAAATACGTTCCAGGTTGAGGGAGATCAGAGACAAGCAAAGAGGTTAGTATTTATTTTTATACTCCCATCTTTTTCCTTCTTTCTATTGTGCTTGTTTAATGGTCAATTCACATTTGAAATACTGGTAAATGTTCAGAGAAATTATCCCCCTTGTCAAAACTTAAAATATAAGTAAATACAGAGTTGTAGACATCCACACAATTTATTTACAAGTTGCCAAGTCACTAAAGGGTAACACAAACTGAGTAAATTGTTATTGACAGATGTTTATCTTTCTATTGAGTTATTATTTTGTTTATTTATTTTGTTTATATATTTAGCCAAGAAAATAATTTCACTTATGTCAACAGTTTTCTAAAAACTAAATAATTTTATTCAATTCAATTTAATAATAAAATAGCCTGATTGTGCCATACATATAGTAAAAAAAAAAAGAATGTTCTATAAATCTAAACAGATGAGCTTGAGGCTAAGAGGAAGCAGAGGGAGGCAGAGGCAGAGGATTTGGTGAAGAAGAAGTTTGAGAAAGCTGAAGAGGAGAAGAAGAAGAAAATGGAGGCATACAAACAGCAGGCGCCCACACACCAGAGAGACAGCAAGTATCATGAAGTCACACAGAATCTCATTGCTGATAAATACAAGTGAGTCTAAGTCTAAAAGGGCTGAGTGGTAAAGCGCTTTGTTGTTGTTGTTTTTTTATTGAGGAGTGAATGCCATTAAAAGCTGGGATTTTTCAATTTTGGGATTTTTAGGATTTCCAACTCTTGTGGGTACCTGACATCAGGGCAGGCCTCATGTAATCGGAGGCCCTAGGTGAAGTGAATAGGGTGGTCCCAAATGAAATAGAAAAACAAAAAATAAGACCGAAAAATATGCAATGAGTTTAAAACATTCTTGTATCTATATATAAATAAAAAAATAAGTTAAATTCATGTAGCGCTGATTGCACAAATGTGATCACCAGACTAGAAATAATGTTTTGACATTTCACCAAAATGAAGTGAAGAAACATTGATTTTCTAACAATTTTTTTCCCTAAGAAAACGATTTCTTTGAGTCCTGCATGAGGCCCCCACCAATCAGATGCCCTAGGTGGCTGTCTAGTTTGCCTATGCTTATGGCCAGCCCTGCTGACATTGTTTTTTGTAAAGTTGTATAATGTGTTTACATACTCCTATATAATTATGTGTTACAATTTTGTGTCTAATTTTGTGTGTGATGTATGATGTGTTCATATAGGCTACTTGTGTCTGATGTCAAATAATCTTGTATCATGTGTTCATATGCTAGTGTCTGATATCATATAATTTTGTATCATGTGTTCATATACTGGTCTAATATTGTGTGTAATGTATTATCTTATCTTATCTTATATAATACAGACGTTACTTCAAAAAAGAAGATGATTACGTCCTACGCGTCATGCATTTAGTCATGCATATTAACCAATGACTTAAATTCTGCCAAGTCACTGGTTTTCCTGGCTAGCTCAGGCCAAACATTCCATGCTCTAATAGCACTAGGGAAGAAGGAGTATTTGTAGAAATTTGTCCTAGCATATGAGACGGGGAATGGGCCTTTATCTTTGTGTCTTTCAGAGTATTTTATTAAATTTTGTTTTTGTATTTGAAGATTATGGTTCAGTGTTTTATGTATAATTGCTACTTTACTTTTGAGTCTTCTGTCCTGAAGGCTTTCTAAATTTAGTGATTTTACTAAAGGTGTTACTCTGGTTAAATGTGAATATTCGTTTGTTATGAATATTATGTGTTCATATATTGATGTCTGATTTCATGTGTGAAGTATTTACATACTAATGTGTCATTGGGAATGACCTAATGATGTGTTTTGATTTTGATCCTCAGAGCTGCAGAGGAAGAGAAAGCCAAGAAACTAGCTGCTTACACCCACATAGCAGAGACCACTGGTCCTGGAGGTGAAAAGACAGTCTCCAAGACAACAACCACCAGCAGCACAGAAAATACTCCAGGTCAGTCATTTCTCTCAGTCAGTCAGTCTGTCATCTTCAGTCAGTTAGTCTGTCATTTCGATTTTCCACATAATTTTATACATTGAAAATAATCTTTTCATCTGTAGGATTATTTTCCTTTTTTTTTTTTTCATTAGGGCTGCCATTAATGAATCAAATAATGTTAACCCTTAAAATGCTGAGCTGTTTTACAATGAGTGCATAAACAATGGAGGCTTAACTACCTCATGCGCCTTAAGGGTTAAGCATTGTTCCATCATTATTTGAAATAGTAGATCATCAGAGGTTTAAGGATCACTTTGATTGATTTTGTCATTTTTGTTGATGGTTTTTAACGTCTTCATGTATGTGTGTGTCTGTGATTGCAGGTGGTGGTATCAGAACAACAACCACCACAACCAAAATAGAATCATCTTCAAAAGGTTTTGGGGGAACTTCTTACAGCAAGCCTGCAGGTAATGTTTGGAGACTCTGATGGAGAAACTAACTAACACAAGTGTGCAGTAAGCCTGAGATTGAAACAAATAATGAATGACAGTTTTTCTTTTTGTGAACTGATCAGCATGTGTGTTACTTTTTTTATTTGTTTTTTGTTTCTTTTTTTGTTTTGTTTTCTTTGGATAGATTAATTTTATTTGTTTAAATTTACATTTTAGTCCTATATTGCATTTCATAACTGTGATATTTCCAAAATATTTTTGACATTAGATTCTTGTTCAACATTTGTATGTTTTATTGTGTTAATTTACTTCTTGATACTTAGCTTTAAGTGTATTTTGTGTGTGTGTGTATATACATATATATATGTATATATATATGTATATATATATATATACACACACAAATACACTTAAATCTAAGTATCAAGTAGTAAATTAACACAATAAAACATACAAATATATAAATAAACATTGAAACATTTAAGATCGACATTTAAATCATTAATTGTTAAATAATCATTAACATGTAAACAATTCATCCTACACCTGATTCCCCTCTCCTTCCAAAGCATTCATACATATGACAAGGTGCATGTGACCTCAGCTTATGTGTGATTGCTTAAATGACAGTTTTATATTCAAACTTTGAATGGTTAGGAGTGAGAGAGTTAAATTGTCTGCTTCAGTTATCTAACAGCATGAGGTAGAGGAATACAAGTTGCTTAATAATTTAGAATGTATTTGTGTGTGTGTGTGCTTCATTCTTTGTTATCATGTCCAACTCATGTCCAGCTTATGTCCAACTCATTATCATCTCTCTTAATCTCTTTCTTCATCATCATCATCACCATAATCATCATTATCAGAGGTGACAGCACAAGAACTTGCACAGAGACTCATGGGTGCCTCAGGGCCAGGGGTCTCAGGAAGGATAACTGTCAAGACAGAATCCTGGAACAGTTCTGATGGCCGGGTGGAAAAATCTGAAAAAAGTCAATCATGGGGAGGTAGAAGAATTATTTTTAGAAAGTTTCTTGTTTTTTTTTTATTTTAAGAAAAAGAGAGAATTTATATGTTTAATAGTGTTTCAAAAGTCAAATTTTAAAGTCAAGGATACGTTTTGTTTTTCTTAAATTGATAAAAATAGTTTTACTTTTTTTAAATAGAGAAAAATATAGGCTGTAACACTATAGCAAGCTCCAAATTATTAAAGCTTTTTAGTAAGATTGTAAAATTTACTGTCTTTAATGAAGGAATTTTGCTAATCCAGCTTGGAGAACCTCATCTAAAATACTAATTTGTTTAATGGAAAAAAGTGTGTAGCTTATTTTTAATTTTTTTGGAATTTTGAGTAGGCCTAATTAGTTTAGTAAGAATGCATGTGCTCAAATTTTGCATGGATTATCTCCCTTGCAACTAATACTGATATCAATAACAACTATTATAAACTCAATGTTCCAGAGGCATCACTAGGTCTGGTGCCATCTCCACTAATTACCCCTTCCCAAAATTTATTTCATCAATAAAAATGTATTATTAGTTTCTTCTTTTTGTTGGACCACAACACAAGGGTAAATAATTACCAAAATAGTTAAAAAGTGTGTTTTGAATCAATTTTTTTTTTCAAATCTGTTTTCAATGACATTTTATTCATAGGTGTTATTATATTGTACGATTGTTAAAATTAAATAACAGAACTAGTATCAATTAAACATGTATTCTTTATGAGACTTTTAAGAGCTCCTTATGGTAATGGTTAGGTCATAACTTTTATAAAACTTACCTAGAATGATTCAAAAGGGAAAAATTTAAATATTTTAATTACAAGTTATACATTTCTTGAAAATAAAAAAAATAATTTTTTCCTCTTTGGCGCCCTTCCAGATCATACTCCCCTATTGAAGCCACTAATTTAATATGTATGTTTATGTGTTAATTCTATAGTGCCACAATAAAATGCCAAACATTTAAGTTTTCTTTACTTTGGCTTATTAGCTAAACCTCAAAATGCAATGGCTGCCTTCAAACAAATGGACAATGCAAATGCACCTGCAGGAGGGGCCAAAGCAAAGTAAGTTCACTTTTGCTTTCAACTTTGTAGACATTTTGTGCAAAATCATATAATCTTTATTGCAAACATTTTTAGACTGTAAAACTTAACAAGTTAACAAAAGACAGTTGATTCTAGAACATGGAAGCATTTTGGTCCTTAAAACTATTTGGTCCTATTTAACCAACATGCCTGATATTACAAGATGATATAAGCTTTAGAGTTTTGAAATATCATCTTTTAAATTTGGTTTATTAACTTTAAATTTATTTTAGCAAATTGTGCTTGTTAAGTCTTTAAAAAGATTTATACAATACCCACCATGTTATACAAAATAAATTGTACAAAATTGTTTGGTTTGTTCTATATAATCAGTTGTTCTGATTTATCAGTGCTATAATAAAGTTGATTTAATTGTATGTATATATATATATATATATATATATATATATATATATATATAATATTTCTATTTTTTTTTTTTTTTTTTATGTAAAATAATTTAGATTTTGGCCAATTCTTTGTTATGCTTGATTTAATGTGAATGTAATGGTCTATAAACAAAGCAACGTGCACTCATGGCAGTAACAGAATTATGTTTGATGAAAAATTAATCTTTTCTTTATATTTAGCATTGTGTGATATGCCACCACATTACAAAAATATTGGCATTGCTAGGCTCCTGTTCCCCAACTTATGCAAAAACAAAATTCATTAACTTTTTCATAATTGTAATTAGTGCTTGATGTTTATTTTTAAAGTTTTAATGTATATTTATAACAGTATTTTTAGCCTAACAGTTTTTTAAATGCTTTTTGAATTAAATTGATAAAATAAATGTTAATAGAATCCAAATAATATTTTATGAATGAACCTCTTGAAAAAAAAGGAATGAAAAATTTTAAAAATTGATAAGATATGTTTGACTTCTTTGCATTTTGCTTGTAAAAGCTCAATGAGAAATAATGAAAATTAATAATTAATATTTAATCATCTCAAAGGGATCTTTCCATATAATACAATAATTTCTTTATTTTTATTTTCAGAGATTTTAACAAACTCAATACATCTAGATAACTTTGTATAGAACTACCATATAGACATTCCTTTTGTATGTGCTACCATTGTTTTTTACAGCTACTTACAAAGATTTATAGCAATTCAAAATTTGTTTATCATTCTTTATAATTAAAAAAAACATTTAAACTTATTTCTATTCTAGCAACGGTATGATATACATATACAACTGTTAGTTTTCGGATGCAGAGTTTGAAAGGCATGAATGGAAAGAAACAATTAATAGAACATGCTTAGAATTGAGCCTTCTGCCTTCTATCATTTATAATCCCAATCTAAAACTGTGAATGGAATCCTTCTTGCTCTAACTATATGCACATTCAACAAAATCAGCACCTGTTTTACGTCTGTAATGCTCATATTATGTTTTCACATCATTAGCTATTTTAAGAAGGTCGGATAACATTATGTACTGTATAATTAAGACTGAAAATTAGACATGTGATAACAACATAAAGGATTTTAATATGTTTAGGTGTCTACATATTTAATCACTATTGAACTTTATACCTGTCTGTTAAAATTGTAATTAAAAGAGCAATACATCTTTCATGCACCTGCTCATATATATGTATCCATGTATTACATAATCTCTTTCCTGCTATTATACCTTTTATTTACATTGAAAAATATAAACTGATTTTAGTTGCCCAACTTTTGTTTCATATCATTTTTATCTGACTGGATATTATATATATATATTATATTGGTGATACAGTCCGGTAATCCATGCATTAAATCTATTTATTTATTTTAAAGAGATATTTGTTGGATACTATTTATATCATTATTTTGTTTGGCTAAGTAATTCTTATGAGGTGCAGTGGCTGAGCAGTAAAGTGCTTGGCTTCTGAACTGGAGGTCATGGGTTCGAATCCTGGTGAAGACTGGGATCTTTGGTGCCTCTGAGTCCACCCAGCTCTATAAGTGGGAACCTGACATTAGTTGGGGAAAAGTAAAGGCGGTTAGTCATTGTGCTGGCCACATGACACCCTCATTAACCGTGGGCCACAGAAACAGATGACCTTTACATCATCTGCCCTATAGATGACAAGGTCTGAAAGGGGAACTTTATGTAATTCTTACTTATGAGTCATACAACTCTTAATAACTGTCAGATAATTATTAGTTACATTTTTTAAATTTCACTAGTGGGTAAGTTGTAACCCACAATATTTTAAAATTTTTAAGTTATAAAAAAAAATATTATCATTCTTCATACATTTTTATCAGTGCCCTGGTGTCTGTGTCGCTGGCCAAGAAGGCTGCCAGCTCTATGAAAAAGAATATAATCACAATAAAGCAAGAATTGATGAGCTTCTGTCAAGCTAATACAGAAGAATATGAGGTACACTTTTGTATCTGATCTTTTGAGGGAAACAAAAAAATTGGTCTCAAAACTAATGCACATTTTTTTTTGGCAAAGAAAAAGAAATTTTGAACTTTTAGTAACACAGTTCCTTTTGTTTCATTAGTTAGTCTATTTCCAGAATAAATAAACTAGCTAAAGGAAGCTTATTTGCAGAATAAATAGGCTATATAAAGGGAAAAAAATAAAAAAAATAAAGGGAGCTTACATTAATCAGAAGTTCAAAGTTTTTTATTCTGCCAAGTTTCTTCTTTCAGATGCTGCAGACATCCAACTTCCTTGTATGAGTCTGTGGACTTAATCAATGAATATTTTATAATCTTTTTTATTAATGTATGCAATTTTTTCTTCCATTTCTTTTTTGCACAAAAATTTGACCATTGGTTAGACCCAATTTGGCAAGAAGTCCTTCTGCTATTAAACAAGTTTTGTTGGATTGGACTAAAGCTATGACCAGGGGGTATCCGGTAAAGCTATTTGTGTTGGATCCCAACTCTCAATATCTTTTTTTTTCTAGACGTTTTTAACTAACAAACTTATACTGAGCTTGGTGTTAGAGTGATGCATGTTTTTTGTTTTATTGGGATTTTTTTGTTATTTTACAGTGTTAAATAGGTATTAAAAAGGAGATTCAGAATCTGAGATTCAGAAATTAAAAATTTTAGCCAATTTGTTTTATTTTTCAATTGAAATTTTATTATGAATAATAGTAACGAGTACATTTTATATGTAAATTAATAGTAAGCTTTATATTCTATATTTCTATATTTAAAAAAAAAGTGATTCATACATGCATGTCAAAACAACAAAGAAATAAAAAATTCTATATTTAATTTCATATGAAGTCTTATTACAATATTTGGCCTATGTATATTTTAATATATTGATAATAATATAATATTTCTTTTGGGACTCTAAATAAAATCAAAATTTTAAAATGAATTTTTTTAGTAAGTCCAATGATATCAATGTAACTTAAAATATTTATAATTGATATTTCATTTAATTGTTTGTTTCATGAAATTTTTAAAAAAAGCTAATCTAAATGTTATTTTAAAGTTTAAAAACATTTTATAATAAGTAAAGATTTTATTTATTTTTTTAAATATTTTCTAATAAAGTAAAAAAAATAGACAAACTATATTATATTTAACTCCATGGATGACTTGGTGGCTGGCTGGTAAAGCGCTTGGATTCTTAACCAAAGGTTTTGGGCTTGAATTTCAGTGAAGACTGAGAATTTGAAATTTTGAGTCCACCTGACTCTATAAATGAGTACCCAACATTAGTTGGGGAAAGTAACTGTGGTTGGTCAACACCCTCATTAACCATTGGCCATAGAAACAGATTATCTTTGAATCTGCCCTAGAGATTGTAATGTCTGAAAGGGGAACTTTACTTTTTTTTATGGACAGCTGAGGTAACTGACACAACTGACCTACATTTAAATCACTTACGTCACTAACCAGATCTAATCTTTTGAATCCTATAGTAAATTTTTGCAGCCTTTACAATAAGTGTTTAAATAGACACATGCCACATTTAAATAAACATTTATTACATCTTGATTTCTGTTAACTAGGCCTATTTAAAAAAAAGGGTGTCTCAGCTAGTATTGAATTGCATTATACCTATGAATTTGTAGGCCTTTTCTAATGAGCTAGCCACTACTTGAAGCCATACAAAATAGTTTTACTATACTATACTTTAACCTTCACCTATCCCTTAATTTTTTTGACCGTTGGGGCACCACACAAGATTTGTCAACCATCTTTCTTCATTCCTGTCTTTTGGCTTGGATAGAACCTTTCAATGGCAGCCCATTCCATTCTTTTATGTTGTCTTCCCAACGCTTTCTCTTTCTGCCTCTTCATCTTTTTCCTGGTACTGTTCTCTGAAGTCAGGTCTTTAACAGGGCCTTTAAATTATTATTCAACTGCCAACTTACTTACTTATTTAGACTTAGGTCCTCCCGCACAGTTCGGCACATTGTGCAGCAAGCTGTCTCCACAAAGATATGTCATTGGCAATGTCTGAAGCCTCCTCCCACCTGGTGTTCACTGCTCTGAGGTCCTCCGTGAAGGTGTGGTGCCAAGTTATATGAGGATGTCCCTGTCTGTGCTTACCTTATATTGGCCTCCATGCCATTGCAACTCTTGGTATGCATAGTTCATTTTGTCGGAGAACATGTCCCGCAAACCTGGCAAACCTCACTAAGTACGGCATAGGATTTCCTTGTTTTAGACCTGATCTGTGTAACTGCCAAACCAAGAAATAATTGTATGTAAGGAATGACATGATTTGATAATGTCTTGTGTAGATGTCTGTGCAGCTGTCTTTCAAATTAAAATGAGCAAATTGTTTCAAGCTGAGGGTTTTTTTTAGATCGTGCCCTTGAACTCTGATATCAACAAATTGTTCCATTTTATGGGCATGTCTAAATATTGAAAACATTAGAATTTTTAAATAAAAACAATTGAAAAGGCCATTAATTAGCACAGAATTCAGGATATGAGAACAATTTTTTTTTAATGGATTAAAGATGATGTGTGAGGTTTGACAATATATAGATCTGTGTGATTGATTTAATAACAGTATTTCCTTAATTTGTGAAAGAAAAAGATATCATTACCCTAACACAGCTTTGACATATCTAAGGCCAGTAATCTAAGAGCTGTCATCTTAAGAAAATTTTTTTTTTAAGTTATTATCTAATGCACAGAAACCACATCATAGAAACACAAAGATGTAAATACAAAAAAAAATTGTATACACATTCTTTGCTAAATAATGTCTCCTTTGTGTTAGCAATCATACAAGTCTTTGATAACTATTGTAAAAGTTGGTTTAGATTTTTTTTTTTTCACAGTTTTGCTATAGTTATAAACGTTTTAATAATTTTCCATCTGTTGAATATATTACTCAGTCACAATGAGAGTTTATCCATTGTTATTGCCCCTTGCTTACGTTATACAACATTAAGACTTTCTAATGTTAGTCTTCAAGAAATACTTATATCTACTTAGATTTATGCACTGTAGAGCAAATAGTCTCAATGAATGTAGTAAAAAAAGCTTGAGTGTATTATTTAAGTGAATAATTCCAAGGTTGTGGTTGAACCAGTTATTAGTAAATGTCTTATAATGTTTCTCACTCACTATTACCTCTCTTCATTCTTACCTCTTTCTCTTTTTTTTCTGTCTTTTTCATCCTCTTTCTCACTTTTTTCTTAATATAGCTCTTTCACTCTTCTAAACACAATGCCTCTCCCTTACTCTTTTTCTCTAAAGAATGCCAATATTTAAGTTAGATCAAGAATCTTTCATTTAGGGTAGGTTAGAACATATGCAATAACTGTTTGAACACCCCCATGCTCACACACATAAACACACAAACACACTACACTCTTAGTAATACCTTAACCCCACTCCCTCACAATCAATTATAATTACAACCAAAAAAAAAATCCAATCATTTTTAAGAAAAGGGAAATGACTTGTTTCATTTATTTGCATGAGTATAGTTTTGTATATGGTCCTATAAGCATGATAAATTTATTGCTTTGATTATTTATCAGGTCAAGGGTATTTGGTCATAAATAAACTCTATTTACTTCAATTAGTTTATATTATATTTTAGACTGCGAAAAAAACAATATTTTTAGTTCACTTTATTTTTACTTTTAGATTTTTTAAGATGTTACTATTAGGTTTAATGTCAGGATTGTTTCAAAACACTCACTTAAGATGTTCAAAGATTAAATGCACTGATAGTCTAATTATTTCTAAAGTATTTGTAGGTTTTTTGTACCTGTTTTTATTTGAAGTTTGTTTCACAAAATTATAAAATTTTGATTTAATAAGTTTCAAAATGAACTAAAATAGCATCATCAGTCAACCTAATTACTTTCTTTGCTTTCAATTAAAAGTTTCAACTAAAATTTAAATACATTTTGATATTAAATATATTTGAATTGTAATAATTAGATCTCCACCATTTTCTTGTATATTTTTTTTACTAACAAATAAAATTTATTTTTTGTTTGCTAGTATTTATTCATGTTTTAAAATTTTGTGCTAGTTTATGAAATCGATTTTGTTTACATTTTTGTCTTGCAAAAGGTTTTCATTTAGCTGATGTAGTGTGTGATTTATTGTGATTTTATTTTACATATATATATTTTGTATATTTTCTCTCATTTAATTTCAATTTACGTTAACAAATATTGATTAATTATTAATATATCACTTAAAGAAGAAGCTTAATAATTGTTATCTAATCTAATGTTATGTTTATAACTTAGTAAATTTATAAATGTTTTTTTTTTCTCAAAGCATAAATTATTCGAGAAATTTTTTTTATTCATGACTTAGACATTACCAACAATACAATTCTTTGCTATGTTCTAATTTTGTTCATGTTCTATTTTTCAACTGTTTCATTTGTCTCTGTACTAGGGTGTTGAAATCACCAACTTTTCCTCCAGTTGGAACAATGGCCTGGCTTTCTGTGCCCTCATTCATCATTTCTTCCCTAATGCATTTGACTTCAACTCACTGGAGGCTTCCAAAAGAAGATACAATTTCACTTTGGCTTTTGACACTGCTGAGTAGGATTTTTTTTTATTTTGTTTAACTATGCTTGTTCTTGACCAACAATTTGTTTAACAGCAAAATGTCTTAAGAATACTTTAAATATTTACAAATGGGTCTAGCATTGATTATAATTATGGATTAGGACCTCTTTAAAAATCTATATTTGATCAATAATTACCTAATTTACCTGACAATTATTATGGATTAGGACCTGTTTTAAAAAATCTATATTTGATCAATAATCACCCAATTTACATGACAATGGCTGCCTGGTCATGTGGTTTTTGCGCTGGACTGTCGTTCGGATTTATTGATGGTCGAGGGTTCAAATCCTGCTCGCTCCCATCCCTCGTCGTCCTGCGGGAGGTTTGGACTAGGAAGTAAACTATCTTCAACTCTGAAGGAACATCCGAAACATGTAAAACATTTTACAAACAAACAAAACATTTTACAAACAATAAATTCTTACAAGTTTAACATTCTTTAAAACAAAAACAATGAGCCAATTTCAATTTTCTGTAACAAGTGACTGGTACTGCCCAGGAATTAAAATATAAATATGTTTATGACCTTGGACATTAGGCTGGAATGATGTTACCCACAAAGCGATTCCCCTCTCTCCACACAACTATCTATCCAAAGGAACAGTAAGTGCTGATACAGTTTGGGATCAGTGGCATCGCAAGCTATGCCAGGGTTTAGCACTGTGTGCTGCAAGCGTCCCAAGGGTTGCCAGCTCCTGATTTTTCCACAGGGTCATTCCAGAAGCTTTTCCCATGTTTGGTATAGTTGAAAAAAGCCAGCAGAGGTTTGAATTCAGAGTTTTCTTAAGCTGGATAGCCTCTTGGCCAAAATAACCTGTTTTAAATGAAATGTAAATAGCTTTAAAATGTCAGTGTTAGTTTATACAAAAATAAAAATGTCATGTCATTGTAGTGTTGTAGTTTTATTTGCAAACAGTGAAACTGATTTGGGTTTTTTAGCCTAAGCCATTTTGGCAAGAATCTAAATATGGGTGACTCTGCTTGATTATTTACTCTACCTTGGGGCAGTTGAGTACTTTGGGATAGTTGAGTACCTTGGGACTAGTTGGCACAACTATGTAGTATATAGATCTAGTGATTGTTTCCTGAAGGTCTGAAGTCTAAACCTCAATAGAGTCTCAAGAATTCAAGCTAATTTTAGTTTTCAAATGCCAAATATGCAAATGTAAAAGTTCTCATATATTCTTCACCATTACTTAAGTCTACATGCACAATGGGGATCAAAATAATAGCATAATAGAACAGCTAAAGAGATACTTAAGACTTTATCTTCATCTGACTGCTTAACCATTAAGGAAGGGGTGTTCTGGCACAATGCTGATTCATCACAACATTAAACATTATCTCAAGAAAACTTTGAAGGATAATGTAGTCTAGTCCTTGGCTTCATGCATATTGTTTTTCTTCCACCTTTTAGTAATTTGCTAATATAATTCATTATTTTATGTTTGTGGGTGTCTATGTTTTTTTTGTTTGTTTTTTTTATGAAATATGTTTTAACATTTTTTTGTTCTCAATATTTGTTTATAGGAAAGAGGCTGATATTGCCCCATTGCTGGATGTGGAGGATATGGTCAAGATGAAAAACCCAGACTGGAAATGTGTTTTCACTTATGTCCAAAGCATTTACAGGCACCTCAAGGACCATGAAAATAATAAAGCCAATCCCATTGAACAGTAAATGTCTTCAGGGCCTTAATACTGCTGAGAGTTGACTTTATATTTGGCTCTATTTTTGTTAGATTCTGAGTCAGAAACTGTTTGCCTAGAATACCTAAATGTTGATTTTTTTTTCTATTTAACAGGGTAAAGATAAAAAAAAAGAAAATTAGCCATTGCACTCTCTAGATTCTTGCACACACTGTTGCATAATAGCTATTTCTTAGTTAATGTTTAGTTAGTAGTCTAGATCTGTTTCAACTTATTTTTAAGACTCGTTGAACTTTTTTTTTTTAAATAAATAAGACAGGAATTGTAAAATTATATGTCCAACTTAAAAGTTTAATTTTTTTTTTTTTGTAGAACTTAAAATTTGTTGGGCTCATATTTAATTTGCATTTTTGTATTTTACTTTAATGTGTGTAAATTTTACTTTATAATTCATCTTAATAAACTTAATTCAAATTCACTTATAGAGACTTATAAAACTATCAAACTTATGTTATGCAATGTCATATTCATTTGTATTTAATATCTCTCTTTTATTGTTTACATTTATTTGCAACAAAAGCTTTTATTTTTGTTTCAAAGTTAACTGTGATGACTGTTGCTTCTTAAGCAATATATTTTTTATACAAAACCATTCTGGGTTTGTTTTTTTTTACATTATAATAGTTTGAAGAACTTTTTATGACATTACCACATTAGATAAGTTTGAAGAACAACTTTTATGACATTACCACATTAAATAAGTTTGAAGAACTTTTATGACATTACCACATTAGATAATTTGAAGAACTTCTATGACATTACCACATTAGATAAGTCTGATTTGTAGAGTTTATTATATTAGTAGTCAATAAAGTGTTAAAATTTACTAAAATAGAAAATAGTGTACAAAAAAAATTACTAAAAAGTTTTCTGTCACTTTTTATTTTATACTAAAAACTTTCTGAATGCCCTTTCTAGAGTAATAGCAAACTTCTAATAGATTACATTTAATGTCTACACACACAAAGCTTTCAATAGCTACCAATCAATACTTTCATTGATACTATAAGCCACCCAAGAAAGGCTTCATTTATATAAAGTATTTGCTAGCTTTTGTGGAAACATAGTTATTGTAGTTGAGTTATCTGTGTTATCTGTGTAAGTGTGTAAGCTGCTCACACAAGAGTTCAGAAGTCTGTACAACTGTTTCTAGTTAATTGCATAGAATGTTAGAGATATTTGGTTGTATAGAGATCTTAGATTACTTATGAATTTTTTTAATATTGATTCATACAATTACCATCTATCAAATTTGAAAACATTTAAATAATTTATTAGAAATGTTTTAAACAATGTTAAATGTAATAGTTGAGGGAATTATTACTAGAGACTTTTTTCACTCAGCAATCATTTTTGTCAAAAGAAGTAACTACCATATCTGGTCTAAGAAGTTGAAAACTTATTTATGTCAATACATTTTTTTTATCGTTCTTCAACAAAGTAAAGAAAAAAATGAAAATACTTTTCTATCATTCTGTGGGTCAACTCACATATGTTTCATGTAGCTGCCAAAACTGTTGAGTTCTGGGTTTTTTTCTTAGAAATCATACAGAAAATACAGGGGTATTTTACAACAGAATTATTTTATCTGCTTTATTTTTTGCAAATGTTTCTTTTCTTTAGTTGGCAACTCTGCTAAGCTCTATCCTATTGTACCTATGCAATCTGTAAATAGATTGAAAGAGTCCTGACTGGTCATGGAACATGTTTGTAAATATTTTTGTGTATGCTCTGAATACTCTACAGCCTCAAGTCAAGTCTGTCGCGTTGTCTGTATGATCAGCTGTGTATTTATTCTCTTATTTCACACATTTACGGATGCATTTCTGTCACTGCTGAATCTGAACTTTACATGCTGAAGAGTTCTTCCCACTACAGTGTACTGGTTGACAGAATGTTTCTTCACTAATCAACATAATCTATAATCAACAGATACAAATTACTTGTACAGAAATTAAAATTGTTTTATATTTTAAAATTGAAAAGATCCTTAAGCACTTACATACAATTGTATTTATTTAACATTCTCAATAGAAGTGAGTCCTTGTTACTCTTGTTTCAAACAAGAAATATCTATTTATATCTACAACCGAAATTGTTATGACTCTAGAGTTAAGATGTTTAAAACTTTAACTTTCAGTGATTATACTAGATTATTTTCTTTAAAGTGATTATACTAGATTATTGTAATTTTACTATTGCTGGTGCTTACATTTCTATTGATCTATACATTTGTTTTATACATTTGAAATAGTAAAATATATAGTCATTGGTTTTTAATCATTGAATTTCTTGTTCTTTTTTATTTTGTGTGGTCACATGTATATCTGTTTTGAAACATTGCATAGTAATTTAATCGTTAGTTGTTTTGGTTTTAAAATGGTATGAAGACTTTGGTAATTACATCATAGCCTAGTTTCTAGTTTACATCTTTATTTACTTTTTGGCTTTAGAATACATTACTTTTTATTAAGAAAGACTATGGGTCATCTTGTACATTATAATGAGATGAAAGCTTGGGCATTAGTTATGGTCAGAATGATGTCACCCATACATCCGCCTCCCCCCCCCCCCCCCCCCACTTCTCCATGCAGTCAATGTGTCCAAAGGAAATGGAAATACCCAATACAGTCCCTTATGGAAATAAAGTCTTCTCTGAATTGTTTACTTCATCGTTAGTCTTCAAGCTTCTATCTTAACCATCTTTTTCTAAATTAGGTTTGTTTGCATCAAGGTCTTTGAGATGATTCAGCATGGCAATACATTTTTTTTCTTGATTTGAGTCCTAACAGCCTGGTCAGCCCTCTCTCTTCTGGCTTGTGCACTGAGGCATCACAATACCCTAAATCTGTCCAAGATCAATATTTTCTAATTCTCTAATCAAATTTAAATTAATTTATTTTTTATACTTTGAACATTATAAGTCAAACTAGAGTTTTCCCAGTGTGGCCAATAAGCTAGTAATTCCTTTCCCAACAATATACATCAACTATCAAAGTTCTAGGAAACTCATTAGAGACGTTTTTGAAATCTGTGTCCAGGTTTTTGAGCCCAACCCACCCAGAAAGTTCCATGAAGGTACATATTGAACAGAGGTATAGTAACAAAAAAAAACAAAAAAAAATCAATCAATGAAAACTATAATTACATAAAACATACAAAAACTTTATTATCTCAGTAGTATAAAATTTTATGTATAACTTAAAAAAAGGTTCTTTACATACTAAAACATTTTAAATTACAAGAAACTAATTTAAAAAATTCAAACATAACAATTTCCAGATTCAGAGCATATTTTCTGTTAGTTTTCATGCTCAATGTGTATGATTATATTCAATTACACTAAAACAAAATAGTGAAAAAACAGGAACCAGTTTTCAAAAGAATATTGGGCTATCATAGGGCCAGCAAAACAACCCAACACTTGTGCATTTACTCATGACTGCAGGGGTATAGCTAGGAATTTGACATCATTTGGGGGCCCCTGCATCTTGCATAATATTTAATGTAAAAAAATACTAATTTGGGGGCCCACCTCAAGTGGGGGCTCAGGAGGTTTTTCAAATTCTCCCCCCCCCCCCCCCCCAGCTACGCCACCGCATGACTGTCTATTACATATTTAAAGTAGATGTAGCCCAACTGCCAGGCCCACTGATCTTCCTTCACACACACACACCTTGTTCTAAAACTCTGACATTGTTGCATAACAATAAAACTGAGTTGGTCTGGCAGTCAAGACTAAAGGGAAATAATTCCTTTTCATTCATTCTCTAATGAACTGGCAGTCAAGACTAAAGGGAAATAATTCCTTTTCATTCATTCTCTAATGAACTTTACATTACCTCCAGAAATATACTTAGTGATAATAAAATACAATTGCAATGCTTGATCAAGCAAATCAAATCTTCATCTATTCTTACAACTCTACAATCCATTCAAAGGCTTTGGCCTGCTTCAGAGCTTCCTTTCATTCAAACCATGTGTTGTTTCTTGTGCCAGACCTGGACTCAAGCTTTCAAAGCCTTGGTGTCTTTTCAGCTGCTATCCATCTCTAAAACTTGACATTCTTTAGAGCTCATCCAACTAACCCAATCTTTCCATTTTGTTTTTAACATTCCAATTTCATTATTCATCTCCATTCAAAAAATAGTGAATCAAAAATTCTTGTGCTCCAGTAGTTGAAAGACATTTGACTAAATAAATTAGAGTTCAATCATAATGTTCGTGATTGTTCACATATGTGGTTAAAGCGTCTGAAAGAAAACAAACAAAAATTTAACACGGTATCTGGTAAACTAATTTGAGAATTGATTTTTTTTAACAAAATTATTGATGATAGTGAAGGATGCTGGGGAAAATCTTATATTCGGACTTTTAGTAACTTTATTATAACCTATTTAACTGCCAAGGAAACAGGAAGAGATCTTATGATGGTAGAAGGTCAAAATCATGCCCCAAAGATGATTGTAAAAAAAAAAGTTCCCCTTTCAGACCTTGCGATCTATAGAGCAGATGATGTAATTAATGAGGGTGTCATGTGGCCAGCACAACGAATAACCACCTTTACTTTCCCCAAATAATGTCAGGTACCCATTTGAGCTGGGTGGACTCAGGAGTGCCCTAAAAATCCTGAAATTAAAAATCCCAGGCTTCACCATGATTCATACCCAGGACCCCAGTTCGGAAGCCAAGCGCTTTACCACTCAGATTTTGGCCTCATTAACCACAGCCTATAAAAATATGTGAACATTCTGCCCCATGTAACACAAGTCTTTTAGAGAACTTTCTTCTCACTATAAAAATAAATCAGGAAGATTAAGGATACTATAGACTAGTACAACAGTATATAATATTATGTCAAAATTAATACTGGAATAAAGAAAACAAAACAGGCTAAAGATCACCATTTATGAAACAATTATCATTTTCACTTGACTTCCTTATAGAAATGGCATTCTTTAATAGAACATTACATTTTGAGATAATCAATGTTTTACACCATCTAGTCTAGAGATATCTTAGTTAATGTTGTGACTAAAGACCTCTACTGATCAATCTCTAAAGTCCAAGGATGTAATAATCTTCAATTCTGAAGGAACATCAGACAAACATGTAAAACAAACAAACAAGTAGAAACTGACCTAGATTTGGACAATCAACTGCCCGACATCTTTCTCAGACACACAAGAACAATAGCAAAAAGAAAAAAAAAGATTCCTAACTCACTTGCTATGATCTGGTTTGTTTCGTTGAGTTCGACAATTTCTACCCCAGTGACAATTAGGTCTAGATTTTACTTCATCTACAAGTACAAAGTAGTTGAGTGAACAAATACATTTATTTCAATGTGTAAAAATAAACTTTAAACCAAAAGCATCAACACAAAATTCCAATCAAATGTCACCTGGTAAATCACTCTCTGGAATGTCTCTTCTGTAAAAATAAGCCAAGTCTTTAAAGTTTCTCAACCCACAAGAATAACAAACAGGAGTGTTAATTCCTTCACCACTGACAAATAAAGCCTGGTCTGAAAAAAAAAATTCACTCAGTCATATATTTAACTGGAAAAAAAAAAAAAAGACTAGTCAGGAATATATCTACAATTTGAACACAACAAACTAGCTTACTTATGCAAACATAGTCTCCCACAACCATTTTAGCCAGACAAGCTGCCAGAACATCCTTGACTGATAAACCCTTCTTCTGCATATAATTCTGAAAATTATTTTTTAAGGTACATTGAAAGTTTTAAATTTAATATATTACAAATATAGTCCCAAACCTTTTTTTTTTTAGCATGCCAAAAATTATGCAATCAACTTATTTAATTATTTCAATGAAAATAAACTCACTGCCAAAACTTGTGACTCGTAAGGATTATCCAGAATTAAATGTGTCAAACATTTTTTGCCGAAATTCATGTCTGTGGAGGTAAAATGTAAATGTTAGGCTAACTTAGACGATTATTTTTTTTATTAAGCACTACCTATATAACAATTATTTTTTTATTAAGCACTACCTATATAAAAAATATTTTTAATGTGATATTAATCTTATTAGTTGATAAAAAGGGATAGACGTATAACGATACAAGAATAAATTCATACAAAGAAGAAATAAATAAAATAAGTTTAGGAATTGGTGTTGAAGTGTGAGTCCACAACTTGCTGCAACATTATTGAAATAAATGAACGTTTAATCTTACCTTTAAATTTCCCAAGGCATCCATGGCAATCTACTTTTCTACATCCCCAATAAGCATGACAGAAGGCTCTATGGCATATTCCACCTAGATCGAGTAAAACAACAATATTCATTATTCCTCATCAGAAAGAGCATGGTGGCTGAATGGTAAAGCGCTCGGACTTCCAAACGCGGGGGGGGGGGGGGGGGGGGGGGGGGGGTGGGGGTGGTCTTGGGTGCAAATCCAATTGAAGACTTGAATTATTTTTTTAAGGATGCCCCGAATCCACCCAACTTTAATGAGCACCTGACATTAGTTGGGTAAAAGTAAAGGAAGTTGGTCCTTGTGCAGGCAACCTTGTTAACTGTAGGCCACAGAAACAGATGAGGTTAACATCATCTGCCCCAAAGACTCATTAGAAAAGCACGTCCCCAGGTGGCGGATAGGAGAAAAACAGATAGATATAAGGGTTAACTGTGAATATCAAATAAACAGCCTTGAATCAACTGATTTGCAGTCATGGAGGATGAGGCTGGTTAGTGGTTAGGATATTCACTTAAAACATTTTAAAAATCTAGGGAAATGATTGCAAAAAGCGAGTACAGGACGCTTAAACTCCTAACCCGGGTAGATGAAAATCGTAAACTAGGGATAGTAATTCATCTAGGAGAGATAACTAAAAAAAAAAACAACTGCTGCCTTGCAGACGATGTGGGCTGATCAAAGGCTATGGGAGCATACCCAGAAAGAAAAGCAGGATGAAGCCGGAGTCAATGGGCCTCCTGGCGCATAACACATTGATACACAACCTCATATATGTTTGAGCTGAGAAATGATTCTTATAGAAAAGAGAATGAAGAAGAAGAAGCATTAGGAAAGCAATCTTATTTAAGGACATCTATAAATCAGAAATAAGGCATTTGTGTCAATACACATTTCTAATTAAATTAACAAACAGGTTGCTGCCTGGTCACATGGTATGCCATCTGAACAGTCATCATGGTGGTTTCCACCACCTATATTCCCACCTGCTGTCCTGCAGGAGATTTGGACTAGGGTGTAATAATCTTCATTTCTGAAAGAACATCCAAAACTTATAAGACTAAAGAAAACAACAAGAAGTCTTAGCAAATACTCACAAGACTGAGGCGGTAGTGTTGGGTGGCGTACAACCCTCTGAGGCATGGGCAACATGCAGCACAGACACAAGATATGATTACCACCAGGAGGGCAGGTGTACCCTGGTATAGGAGGGAATGTCTTAGCATCTGGGTCAACTGGAGTGGATGAACCTGTCGTATACAACAAACAAAGCATTTATTTCATCTAACATTACATGGAAAAAGGTTTTGGGCTTAACTTAACTAGATCATAATTAGAAATACATTTCATTACATTTAATTAAAAAAATGTTTGTTGACAGAAGATGTTGAATAATTAGCCTACAATATATACATTTGTTTCAACAGTTACTGATATTAATTTTTAAAAAAAGGGGAAAAGTACAGCTTCAAATAATGACCTGTTGTGGAAGGCCCTTGAGTCCTGGAAGAGCCTGGATTGGTGGAAGACCCTGGAGTTATCGAAGCCCCTTGCATTGTGGAAGGCCCTGGTGTTGTGGTGGCATCTGGTGTGTCAATGCCTGCGGCGACAGCATCTAAAGAGAAATAATCATTAAGTAAGGAAGAGGATTTTCCAACTAAATGAAAGAAAAGTGTTATTGCTCTAATCTACAAATTAAATTTCTTGTTACTGTTCATGGTACTGAGACAAAGAATAAAATACAATACGAAAATAACTTTGTTTTGAGGATGAATAAGTCTTGTCATCTCGGCAAGTGCAAGAGGTGGCCTTAGACAAAAAAAAGAGAAAGAGAAGAAAGCTGCCCTATCCAATAGCAGAAGCATTCTCATGCATGAACTATGACAAGGTTTGCTGCTCCAAATCAGCTTGTCTGCTCCGATTCAAGAAGAAACCAAAACCAGCAATTCATCTAAGCACATCCATTCTCTATCAAGACAGAAGGAACCATATTTGTCTTCAACTTTAATAAATTTATTGAACAGTTGTCTTTATAACTATCAGAGCTCAGTGCAGTTCTTTAAAAAATCCACAGACATATTTTATTCTCACACAATTTACTAGCAACAGATGTAGTGTATATAAATGTGAAGAAATAAAGGTCTGCCCTACTTTCTAACTTTACTTTTTACTTTATACAATGTAACTAGTGGAGAATTTATTGTACTGATATCAACTGATATCCCTCAAAATCTTTGTGTTAAAATAGTTTTACTAATAATTAATAAAATTGAAACAGATATGCTGACATTATAAACAATAAGCTTTTTACACATAAAAAATGAATTCAGAGATGAAAGAAAATTAACTAAAACTGGTACTTAGTAAAAATTTCATCTTTGAGTCCTAGTACTTACTTATAGTCTGGTCCACTAAGTTGTTGACATAATTTGGACATTGTCTACACACAGGCTGGGGAGCTCTGTTGACAAGAATCAAACCAAGAGTATTATGAGAACTATGAAACTATCCAATACTTATCAAACAAAGAGTATTATGAGAACTATGAAACTATCCAACACTTATCAAACCAAGAGTATTATGAGAACTATGAAACTATCCAACACTTATCAACCCAAGTAAATGTAGCAAAAACTAATATTTTCATTACTTTTAAAATAGATCTTGCTATATCAAAACATGAAGATATTAGCTGTAACAACATTTTTAGTTTGCAGATAATCACTTAAATTTCATCATTAGTCTCTTTAAATTAGAGTAAAATATTGTACAATGTGACAGCAGTGACAATAAGGGGGGTAGCGCCTGACAACCCAATAAAGAATCCTTAGATAAAATCTAATCTAGCTTCAAATCAACTGGGCTGATATACAGCACATGTGAGAAATAGAGATGGTTGGTAATTTTTCAAGCTCTGTGTACCATCAGCTAATTCAATAGCCCAGGAATATTTTCAAATATATTACAAGCTTAAAAGGTTTGTGGAAAACAAAAAGAATACCTGGTGGTTCCTACACCAAAAAATGGCGTCCCAGCACCAAAAATGAGACCCACAGGATGTGCCCCGAAAGCTCCAGGGACACCAATAGCTCCAGCAGCTCCAACAGCTTCAGGGGCAACTACTTGAATATCTGCTTGACTGTCTTGACTGCCAGCATCACTGTAATCAAAACTTTGCTGGATTTTCTTGTCTGGGTAAAGCTGAGGCAACAACATACAATATTTAATAATCTACGCCCATTGCTGAGTCCTACAACATACAATATTTAATAATCTACTCCCATTGTTGAGTCCTACAACATACAATATTTAATAATCTACTCCAATTGCTGAGTCCTACAACATACAATATTTAATAATCTACTCCCATTGCTGAGTCATACAACATACAATATTTAATAATCTACTCCCGTTGCTGAGTCCTACAACATACAATATTTAATAATCTACTCCCATTGCTGATTCCTACAAATAGCTATCAAATTAAGGGTTATCTTTTCAGAATTCAATTTTTTAATAACTTCAATCATTGAAAAGAAATAAAGGATAATTAATTTAATTTGTATTATTATTATTATTGCATGTGTATATATATATATATATATTTTATTTTACATTCTCAAATCAGTGGGAGAAGAGAGAAAAGTCCAGTGGTTGAAAAAATTACATTAAATTGATTTTATATAATAAATGCAGATTTTTGGTTAGTGAATATTTTGTTTGTAATTTTTTAGCTAAACATTTGTTTTTATACCATTTGTGTAGCCAGTAGCTGAAACTAATCAGTTCAAATAGAGACTACAAGAAGAAATAAATGATAGCTGTGGAAAGTTCAATATTAATAAATAATAATAATTTAATTTATAGAGCACTTTTAACAAACAATGTAGGCTCAAGGTCATGACAAACTAATCTAAAAAAGTTGTAAACAGGTAAGTCTTAATGTTCTTCTTGAATGTAGTGAAGTATGTTGTCTGTCTGAGGTCAATGGGGAGGGAGTTCCAAAGTTGCTCCGTGCACTGCAAAAGCCAGCAAGCCACAACTTTTTGAGGGAGAAACTGGCAACACTAGAAGCATTGAGTCCATGGAGCGCAGGGCTCTTTGAAGGACATATGGAGTGATCAGTTCGCTAAGGTACAAGGGAATTCTTTATTGTAGATGCACTGATGACAATGTCCGATAAATTATTGCACATAACTATAGTAAACACCAAATAAAAGTAGCCAAACATTCTTTCTCACACATTCTCTGGACAGTGGGCTAAATTTTAAATTCAAAACTTTGCTCCATTACAGGATAATGTTTATGCAGACATTTTATTTAGTGTCAGTTGGAAGCTACACTAAACATGAGTAGAACTTTGACTGACCATGTCTCTAGTAATTTTATTCTTCATATCCAGTTCATTCAATTCCTCTTCAGGTCGTCTTTTCTCTGCAGGACAAAGAAGTCAAAAGTGGATCAATAAATAAATAACTAAAATCCTTAGCAGATTTAATTGGACCAAATACCCACAAGTAAACAAAGGAAATTCATTTTTTCAAAGCAATGAAAAAATATTTTTAGGAGAGAGTGCAGTGGATATCATTGACAATATATAACCTTTTAAATATAAATCAAGATAAAAGTTATTAATTTTGGTTGGCAGAAATTGCATATTCTCTTTAAAAAATAATTTCTGACCATAAAATATGTTTCTGACCAATACATGGGGCAAGGTAACTGATTGATCAAGTGCTTGGCTTCCAAACTGGGGGAGATCATGTTCGAATCCTGATGAAACCAGGATTTTGAACTTCATGATTTTCTGGAGGACCCCTGAGTCCACCCAACTCTAATAGCTACAAGACATACATTGGGGAAGTAAAGGTTGTTGGTCATTGTGCTAGTAACATGACACCCTTGCTAACAGTCTAACATAGAAACCGATGAGCTTTACATCGTTTGCCCCCATAGATCACAAGTCTGAAAGGGGTATCTTTACATACTTTTTCTGACAAATACAACAACTATGTATTTAAACAAAACCAATACACTTTACATGAGCTTTACAAACCTGGTTTAAGTTTAAGGTAAGCCTCCACTAAGTTGTTCACTAAATGATTTTTATTGATACGCTCCACCTTCAGACGACACTAGAAAACAAAGGGAGTAAATCAACATTAAAGGCTTATGTTAAACACTAAAACAAACACTAAAAACATCCCAACACAAGTTTAAAATAACATTCTACAGAGACAAATAATTTTTATAAGAATTTTTTAAATTGGATAATTCTGAACAACCCCATGCTTCAACATAAGGCAAAATACTTACAGAAGGGCATTCATCTGATCGATCCATCCACTCTGAGTAGCAACCAGAACAAAACGAATGCATGCATGGCTGCAAACTGACCAGCACATGAAACAAGGAAAGTAAATGCTATAATGTGATCACTTCGTCAAATAACAGACAAGCTACTTGACAGCTGAAGTATAATATGTACTGGACAGTTTAATTATATTTTGTAATTACCATTTTACATTTCACAACAAAATAAATTTTTTTAAAAATACTTTTAGACTTATTTACTTGTAAATTATTTGTAGTAACTTGCTTATTTAGCAAAGAAAATTCAGTAGATCTATTCCTGTTGCAAAGTAGTGAGCACTATACATTTCTTTAAACTTGTAAATACTTCAATAATTTTGAGTCTAGGAACTTGCCAAACAAAGCAATTGTATGAAGTGTACTAAGTTATCTAAAGTACACACAAAAAAAGAAGTCTTGCCAAAGAGAAGATACCATTTTGTTTCTTGAAAAGTTACCTGATACAGTCATGAAGAAGCTCTTGACAAATGCTACAAACTAAAGTTTCAGAAAACGCATCCTCTTCTTCTTTAGAACCACAAACACTGGACTTTGAATTATTGGGTTGCCCATTAAGCTTTTCTTTCACTCTGTCAGGAGTAGACATTTTCACACCATCCTTTTCATTTTCTTCAATGCTGATATCATCCTCTATGTATTAAACAATGAAAAATTATCTCTCCGTTCAAATATTTTAGATGAATAAAATTATTAGTAATGTTTCTAGAGACATAAGAAAAGAGTTTGCTTTGCTTGTTTGATTTGTCTGATAGTTATACCAAACTATCTACATTTTCCCTTAGGATGCCAAATGCCCAACTAGATAAATTCAGAAAAATATACTTAAATTTATCAAAATACCTAGAAAGATTCATACCTAGGATATCAAGCTAAGTGCTCAACCACTCAGCTTTGATTATGTATATATATATTATGTGTCATGTATTTCATCAAAGCTATTGCCATAACATTCCATAAAATACATGGGATATACATTACATTAAATAAAATAAATGATAAGTCTTCATTACTTGAGTTTGAATTAGAATTTTCAGTCTTCAGTTTTTTGCAGGGAGTTGAACCAATGTCTTCACTGCTCTATTGAAGAAATTATAAAGTAAACATAAATGATGTTAATTTTAAAGAAACGTAGAAGGCCATGCACTTAGATATGACTATATATTGTCTTAGAGGTTTATTATCTTTCACTGGCAATGGTCACAATCATTTTGTCTGAGTTGTATGCTAATATAAATTTTAGTTTTAAAGTTGGTAACAAAGTCAGAAATAAATCTCAAAGATAAAAAAAAAACATGAATGTGTTGATTGCAACATTGGATTGCACCCGTTACCCACATGCCAGATGGAAGGATGGGCATCCTCTATGCTGAGTTTGACAAGGAAGTCAGACCCAAGGGATATCCAAGACTAGCCTACAGAGATGTCTGCCAGAGGGATCTCAAGACTTCAGACATCACTAAGTATGTGGGGGAAAATTGCCCAAGATTGGACAGCGTGGTAAACCTGCCTACTGGTACGACCCTGGCTGACAGCAAAAGGACTGAGGTGGCCTCAAAATGAGAGAAAGAGGAACGCTGCCTTATCTGATAAGCCTAAAACCAATGCATTCTCATGCAAAAACTTTAGCAAAGTTTGCTGCTCCAGCATTGGTTTGTTTAGTCATATCAGATTTTTAGAAGATACTAACACCAGTAATTCATCTGGGCGAATACATTGTCTTTCAAGACAGAAGGAGTCATATATGAATGCAACAAAAAAAAAGCTGAAGTTGAAGCTGAATAACACTGATATTTGATAACAAAATTAAAATTAATTTGAGGTACAAAGAAAAAAATAGATGAGTAATATTCACAAGTTTAAAGTGCAGAATCAAAAAGCAAAAACATATTTTGATTTTTTTTTTTTGGCTCATTGTTTTTCTGTAATGATTAATTTGAATTTTTAATATTTTGAAGTTCAATCAATCTTATAAATATGAATAACAAAAATAGTAATTTGATTATATGTTTTTACAAGTTTTGCCTATGTTTCAGATAAAGCAAGTTGATCTGTTGTAGTGGCTAAAGGTTGAAAAGGATTAAGTTGCTGGCACAGTATCTACTTCAAATTAAGGCACAGCTGGCTGGGCTAAAGAAACCCTAAAATCAAGACTCAAACTCAGGACAATCACCTACTGCTCTTCCATTCAGCCACCAATTCTGATTAATACATTAAAAACTCAAAGATTAATGCCATATAAAACGTTTACCTGTCTTTTTGTTTCTGGAGTTGTGACGACATAGTTAACAGATTCATCTGAATTATAGAATTCTTTAAGATAAATAATACAGAAGCATTACATTTTTCTTCTATTAATATATAATGTATGTATAATGTAAGCAAACCATGCCTTGCAAAGTTTTTTTGTTTTTTTTTTTTTGGGGGGGGGGGGGGGGGGGGGGGATTTTTTAAACTAATAATGCTACTTAAAAAAACTACCTAGAGGATGGCTGCAATATATATATATATATATATATTGTAAACATCTTTCTTTCTATTTAATGTAGGATACAGATTATCATTAAAATATTGTGACCTGAAAAAAAAAATTACTGGATGCCAGTTTAATACTTTGTGGCAGCACCATATGGATATGTGTAGCCATGAGGAAAATGTTTACAGGTAAAAAAAAAAACTTTACACATTAAAATGAAGTAGTTTACAAGAAGTCAAGAACTCTTTTATATTTAGTAGAAAAGTAAAAGTGTCGTTTAGTGGTCTCAAAAGTCCCTGATATGAACCCTGCCCGATGCCATCCCCTGTTGTCCCTAGTCTGAAGGAACATCTGAAACAAAACATTTTACATCATTTATCTTAACAGTTCACAAGAGTGTTACACAACATTGACCTCCTTTATTTTTGACAAGAGGTCTTGTTTCAATTAGAGATAATTTGTCTTGGAAATGATCTTGAAGAATGAAAAGGACATTCACATCATTTTTCATTGGTTTGTCTAACTTATAAGAAGTTCCAAAAATAGAAAACTGAAGCACAAAAAGAACATAATATTGTATTTTAAAATAACTAAAAGTCACAAAGAATTAGTTTCAACCAGAGTTTAACAATAGAATTTCTATATCATAAATTATATGATAAAATATTTACTAACAAAAAAAAAGATACCTATGAAAGTGGCATTATTGTTAAAGCTGTATTCTTCAGTGTCATCAGACCTTGGCTCATTGTCCAATTCCTTCAAGTCTTCAAACACATAACCTATATCTGGGGGGAAAGATGATTCATCATATTATTATATATTGAATGTCAGCTTTGGTTTGTCAATCAATGGTAGTTGAAGAAAAAATTGCCTGTTTCTAAGGCCAATGATTAACAAGCGAGTCATGAAACCTGCGCAATGATAAATCACTTGTACATTTTCTAACTAGTCCCCTACTCCGAGGATCTCCTAAAATTTTGACCTTCAGAAGGATTCAAACTGGTTTAAAAACCTAGTACTTAACAACACATTATCTACATACTTGCTCTCTGTACACTGTCTATATGTATGTAACTGTAATGACATCTCTGTTACACTGATTTCGTTGGTTATCACACATGAGAAAAGCTTTTAGTCTAACTAAGCAGACAGTTGCATGAAATTAGCATGAAAACATTCAGAGTAAAAATTAAGACATTAGGAATAAAATTTAGCAATTTCTATTTTACAAATTCTAACAGCATAATGTGGTCATTGTTATTTACAGCAGAAGTAGAGAGTGTCCTGTCTCTTTGCAATTCAAGTATTAATCAAACCTTTTTTCCCCTCTAAGCAGTGTACTTCATTAATTTCCCCTTTAAAATTTTATTTATAATCCACCATTGTTTCAGAACATACAATTGTGACGATCACACTTGCCGGGGATAATATTATCAAACTTGACAATTCAATGTAATGAAGAAAGAAACATCTCTCTGTATTTTCTTAAAACTTCTTTAATGATACTTCTTCAACTTTCACATCAAATTAACTTCTCAATTCAATAACAACTTGACTTGATACTTCATAAATAAAACTTAAATGATACATGAAACTTCACTTAGTATAACTTCAACTTCAACTACTAAAACTTTATTTAATGGACCCGCTAATATCACAAACTTATTACTAATCGAGGACTGAGCGAGGACCCCGTCTAACTGACTTTCCCTTAATTTATACCTTTCTTAATCGTATGTTCCAGAATCATGGAAACTTCTCAGATAATTATTTTAGTAGCTTTGACCTTCTAGAAGCTGATGTGTGTTATTTTTTTCCTTAATCCCTTTCTTTGATTGGATACCTAAAATTAACTTGTTTACGCTGGACACTTGCACTGGTTTGAACTCGAGCTTCTAGAAACTGGTCGAAATAGGTCACAGACTCGACTCGTGACACAATATTTATTAAATTAAATAATGGGTCAAATGGCTAGAGACTATGAAAGAATGAATAGGTCTCTATTACCCCCTCTCTCTTCATATCTTTGATTATACCTTAAACCTAATTTTTCCAACAATGCAGAAAAAAATGTTGAGTAAACTAACTTTTGGGGGGGGGGGGGGGGGGGTAATCCATCAAGTTCACAGCTAAGAACATGTTTCTCATGACCACAAAACTTCAAATATGATCTACACTTCACGAGGGAAACACAACACTAACTAGCTAGCATGGCCTAGTGTGCTGTACTCAAATAAAAAAAAATATTAAAAGATCATTAATGAAACTTAATGCACGTCCATCAGATCTCATGCTCTGTAAGCAATTTCTTAATCCTTCATCCAATTAATGAGGGCTACTAGTGAGAGAACAGAGAAGTCAAGAAGTAACAGCTAAGAGTAGCTTGGCAAAAAGGAAAGGGGAAAAAAAAAAAAAAGGAAAAATTATTCCAATACCATTTTCAGTGTCATTCTTTTTGTGGATTATATGTATTTCATCTCCATGGTGAAGTTGTCTGCGCTGAAACAAATGAGAGTTTATTTTTAGATAGAGCATTGGAATATAAATTCATGTTTACTTTCAATAACCACTCTAGCTTTCATATTGAATTTCTGTTTTTCAATACTTTTTTTTAGCTAAATGGTCGCAATTATTTTTTCCCCAATGAAAAGTTTATTGGCAGATAAAAAAGAAAATGTGTGAAGACAGGACTAGAAATTAGAAAGAAATGTGCAAAGATAAAATATTGAGATGATATTGAGATGCTGTTATAAATCATTTTTAAGTTAATGAACAGCTTAAATTAAATGTCAAATGCTATGGTTATGTATGACAGGAATTTTTTTAAAGTTATTTTTGCAGATTTTTTCCTTCCAGAAATCTGAAACTGTAAAAAAAAATAAAAAATACCTAGCTAAGTATTATGGTTCATCAAATATGTGAATCTACAAAACCAAAATCTAATAAATAATACTATTGTTCTGTAGAATGATAGTCAATGATACCAACCTCACCCTTGACTAGTTTAAATTTAAGATTGAGTAAGGTTCCATTTGTACTGAAATTGAAAATATAAAATAATCATAAAATACATTTTCACACAAGTACAAAGTTAAAACTAAATACAATTATTTCATTATAATAAGATTCCCTTTTAAATTTATTTTTTTTCAACATTTTTATTTCGAAAAGAAAGTTTAAAATGGAATTTAGATATGAAAAAAAGTTTTTAAGTTTATTAGTTTATTAATTCATCAACACAGTACCTGGTGTCATAGAGCCAAACTGTGCCATCATCAGCTCGTTCAATATAGCAATGCTTACTGGAGACCAACTTGTTGTCCACATGGGGCAAATCACAATCTGAAACACAGACAATGCCATAGAAAAGTTAATAACTCTATAAATGCACAAGAAAACAGAACTATTTTGAAAGCCAATTTGATTTGAAGAAAACAATATAAAAACAACTCCTTTCGTATTGTGCAACTTTCATGCTGATAGAATGTTCATGTTAGGATGACCAGGATGTGCAATACAAAAGCAATTTAAAAGAAAATTTCACACACGCACACACAAAGCTAAGCAAATTCATTATTGACTGATATCTTCATCTAGATATTGATTATGCATCATGGGTCTAGCAAATTCCCTTAACCCGGAACCTACTTAATGTTTTCCAGGGAAGCAAAAAAAAGTTTTCAAACCAGGTCACTTGGATCAATGATAGAGCTATTATATAAATCTCATGGAAGAAAACAAAATAAATGTGTCTAAAGTGTAGTAAAATGGAGCACAGGCAATATCCAATAGGAAGTTACGAAATTACTATCAAAATAAACTAACAAGATGACAAAAGTGGAGTGGTGTGCAGTCAGTGCACGGAAATAAGAGGTGCATGAAAATAGTTCTTTACTTATAGCTTATAATAATAAGTTACTAACCAAATCTTAAGTTAATAAGACAGCAACAAAAGAAGTTAGCCTGAGACATTTATAATGATTATGACATAACTATGAGATTACAATGACTTAGCCTGAGACATTTATAATGATTATGACATAACTATGAGATTACAATGACTACATAAAATGACCTACGTATTATTATCTTATAAAATACAGGTGTAACTTCAAAAGAAAGAAAAAAAAAGATGATTACATCCTATCATGCATGATGGCTAGGTCAATAGAGTCAAACATGCTAATCAATGACTCAAATTCTGTTTTTCTTATTTATGATGTCAGTAAGAGTAATCAGTAACTCTATTGACTATTCAGTCAGACAATGATTATGATGTATCATGTATGATGATGATCGTGATGATCTGCCGTGATCTGGCTTTTGCTGATCAACTCACCACTGTTTCTTCCAATTACAAATTTATTGTTAATAATTGGAATAACTGGCATTTGTATATTTGTTATTGATAACAACTGTCCCCATACTTTCTCGTGTGGTGCATCATTCATTGTAGATCTATAATAAAATGATCTTGTGAAGCTAGTCTGGTACTGTAAAGTGTGTAAAGTTGTTGCTGCAGTTTCTTCTTCTATTGTATATATCGACGAAACGAATAAAATCCACATTTTTAATTTCATAAACAATTATAATCTTCTTTCTAAAAGATCTGTAGCCTCCGCGAAGCTCCGTATCATAGACTTATAAATCTAGATGTCTAGACCTCTCTATACTATAATATAGTAGTCTATATAAGTCTAATACCATAGAAGCCATAGGCGTACACCATTTAGTTCCATTTAGGCCTATATTGCCCTATATAGCTCTATATACATAGAATATAGATCTAGACGTTGATTTATAGAGACCTTTCACGTATATATCAAAGACTTCAAAGAGAGAGCTAGATCATCTACATAGAACCTAGCTCTTTTTATATTTGAATATTATATATAGGTTTAGACAGTGTTGTTTTTTTTTTTTTTTTGTTTTTTTTTGTTTTTTTGTAAAAACAAAAATTAGTGCCGGTACTCCGTGGTGGATTGATTAACTTTTAACTACTAATAAATTAATAATAAACGTTAAAATGCAAGAAAAGTAATAATTTTTCCCCACATTGAAAAAGGCGCTGGTACGTCGTATCGGTGCGTACGGTCACAAAAAAAAAAGCACTGCGAAAAGAGAACAATCACACTAGCTATAAATCCTTATAAACCTATATGTATAAATGACTGTATAGTAAACTTAACTTATAATGAGATAAGACATAAGATAAGATAATTTGTATTGATCCAATCTAATGGAAATTCAGTTTGACTACAATTGACAAGCTCAGCGAAACTACTGTACAAAAACAATATTGATTAAAAATTCGAACAACATTCACACACGAAACACATACACATTCACAACCAGCGCTTTATGAATTTGACTTCTATGTAGGCCTACTTCTCGATGACGACAGCTGATCTTGTAACACTCTGACCGAAAGTGGGATAAAGGAGTTTTTAAATATATAGATATAAGTGAAAATACTGAAATATTATTTCAATTGTCAAGAATATGTTTTCAGTGTTGAAGTTGCGTAGTTGGGGCGGTGGTGTAGGGGGAAGGGGGAAATTTTTTTAAAAAAGGCCCCCACTTGAGGGGGTCACCCAAGTGAGTGTTTTTTACATTGAAAATTAAATATTACGCAAGACCTCCCGGGACCCCAAATGATGAAAAATCCCTTGCTACGCACCTGAGTAGGGAAACATATCGAACCCTCCTTTTAGGCCTCCTAGTCTCATGTGGGGAAAGGGTGCGAGTGTAATTATTTTTTTTTTTAAAGGTGGAGGAGGGGTCGCTTACAAAATGTCTTAAAAATACAGAGTGATATTGATCTAACATGTAAATTTATTTTTTTTTCTAATCCTATATATTATAGACGTTACAAAAAGATAGTTAAGTCCTACGTATTTCATGTGTCAATCTAGTCATGCATGTTAACCAATAACATAAACTCTGATAAGTCGTTGGTTTTCCTAGCTGATTCAGAATCTAGTAACCACTCTAATAAAATCTTTAAAATGGCACTAGCCACTAGGGAAGTTTTCGACTACTAGACCTAATAGGCTAATCTAGTTCCTATCTAGATATTCTAGATCTATATCTAAGAGGGCAATAAAAATTAAATTTTGTAATTGAGATTTTATAACAAGGTGTACTTTACATAAAAATAGTAGATCTAGATCTATATAGAATCTAGATCTTTTCTTCGTTTTTGATTAACAGTTCATTTACTCTTTTTTTTTTTATTCGTTACTACTTTTTGGAAGACGTGATTGGAATCCTAATTTTATATAGCTCGTCCCCAAGATAAGACACAATGGCGTACAGACAACTATTCAATGTTGCCCTTCAAAACTCGAGAAGATCTTTCGCCTCATCTGCTGGGCACTCCGCTCATGGAGGTAAGACAATAAAATACATTCAATCAACTAAAAAACTTTATTCTTGGCCATTGTTGTTGTTTTCAGTACTTATTTATAATTAATAATAATAGTCAAAGGTAGAGATCTTGATCATCAAAAAATCATAGAGAAGTCTACTTGATCATTGTCAGTCATTGATGATCTACTCCGAGTACTCGTCTACTCAAAAGTGAAAGTCTACTCAATAACTCACTACTGTCTCTGAGCTCTCTACGTCTAAACTCTAAGTGAGTAACTTAAACTTCTAACTCTGGTCTCTACTCTAAATCTAGAGTCTAGAGTCTATTAAAACTTGAAAATAGAAACAATAAACATCTGTGTTAGTGTTAGATTCTGAGAGATCAATTCAATGATCAAGCTTAGCTGTCTTAGTTGATAATGACAAATTAAAATATTAAATACACTAGATCTATTCTAATTAAATTATGATTATTCTGATTTAGACCATGAACAGTCACTAAGTGAACTAGACTAAGTCTAAGTAAGTCAATGTCTGTCAATGTAGAATGTGAAATAAAAAAAAACTATCTTTAAAATAATTTAACAGAACTTTCTAATGAAGTATAAATTATGACGTATCAGTATGTTTAACCTTTAGAAAGTTATGATTTTTTTGTGGTGTTTTGACCTAACATCTATTGACATGGAACAAGCTATATATTTATACAAGAGAGAGGAGAGACACACCCCCAGCTCAAAAGTTAAATAAAAAGTTGGAATTGAGTTTCGTAGATGATAGATCTACTCATTAAATAAGAAATTTAATAGTAGATCTAGTAGTAAATTTCTAGCTCACAAAGCTGATTTCATTTATATTTATGAACTTTACTTGTATAGAATGTAAATGTTGAAGGAAATAAACAAATTATCGTGTCTTGAGCTTTAAGAGGGTGGGGACAAAATGGTGGCGTTGTGATGACAGAAAATAACAAAATATTTTAAGTGGGATCAAAGTCATCTAAAAAAAAAAATTTTCAAATGCGCTTTAAAATTCGTCACAATTCATGCGAAGGTGTTTAGTACACAAAACTATTGGAATATATGCAGAATATTAGGCTTTCAAAGCCTGTGACATGTTCTTATTTTTGTTCACAAAATTTTTCTATATATAGACTATCACCAAAACTGTCCATGGCCATTATTTTCTTTGTTAAATGGCATTTTCCACTTTGTAAGCGCCACATAAGACTTACAGCGATAAAACTTTGGTAGAATTATGTCCAGGCATATCTAATATGAAAAAAAAAAAAACTTTTGTTCTCTATCCTAACTTCTATTTGGTGAAAACAAAAAAGTGATATTTTCATTATAAGTAAGTAATTAACTTTAAAAAAAAAATCCTCATTAAGCATTAATTAGGCCATTGTCTATAACATAACTTTAAAACTTTTCACATTTCATTCAAAAGTGTAATCAATTTCCAAGAGTGGCCTTAGTAAAAAAAACAAAACAGCAAAAACGCAATCTCTAAATTATCGGTCGTTTTTCTTTCTCGTTTCCAGTTGTTTGTTTTTTTCGCATATCTAGTCAATGACAATTGACTGAACTGTCTGCTGGATGTGAGTCTAAAAGTCTAATCTATTGCCTTGCTAATAATTATCTTGATTGACGTTCTTGATCAAGTTGGCAGTTAATGATCTGATCTAGTCAATCAGAATCGATTTAAACATAGATTAAAATGATAGAGCTAATTATAAATGATTCTAGATATAGATCTAGATCTAGTAATTCTAGTTAGTTTTAAATAGTAACTTAATGATTTTGTTTATAAGTTTTGAAAGTTTCTTCAGAAATGATAAATTATGTCCTAACTTTGCCAAAACCTTATTCAGCCTCAGGTTGGCAGGGGGTTATGGTGGGCAGGTTTCAAACTTGGCTCGATTAGATGACAGCCTGAAGCTTGTAGATCTATCACTCAATTGGGCAGCCATTTTTTCCAATACTGGCTTATGGCTATGTGGCTGTGAATTTAAACGTGTGCAATAAATTTTCCAGAATCTTCTAAAACTTGGAGGAATGCCTTCTACATTGTTGGATTACCTGTGGTAGGACTAGTTTACTACAATGCTTTCTATTTGATGCCTCAACATCCTGAAAGACCAGAATTTGTACCATATCCCCACTTGAGAATCAGAAACAGGGTAAATATTTAAATTAGTAAAATGCTTAGTCATTTAAATTTTTTAAGTTAGCAGTTAGATGCGTTATTTTGATGTTAAGGTGTTCAAGCAACAAAATTAATTATGAAATAATGATGCTTAATATCTTTGTCCTTTAGAATATAATATTTTGCTTTGCAACTAGATATATACCAAATGAACAAGTTATTTATTCCCTTTGCAGAGTCAATTACAACATATTTGACTTGTCAGAGCTCTTTTTCATGGTGTATCATATGTGGATATCACACACAACTCAATACCATCTCTCTTTCACTATCATCATATACCCATAAGGGTATGCTTATCTGATATTTAATATCAACTATCAAAAGTTAACACAATAGTAAAAAAACAAAAACAAAAAACAGCTGGGTCTAAGAAGCCACATAAAATCATGCTTTGATCTGGTCTGTAGAGAATAGGTCCTCAGTGAAAAAGATGCTGTTTATTCACATTGAGCTAGGTTGCTAGGATTAAATAACTATTGCATACTCAGTACTAAAAGAAACAAATGTTTACTAATACACAGTACTTTGATTCTTTTTTTTTTTTTTTTTTCAGCCTTACCCATGGGGAGACGGTGACCATACCTTGTTTCACAACAAGTATTACAATGCTACATCTAAAGGTTATGATGAGGGATCAGAAGACCTTAACCCTGCAAAACACCACCATTAGATGGGGAGATTCCCAACATACTCTAGTGTGTTAATGAAATAATTAGAATGCAATTTGATGTGCATAGCAGATGAAGCACTTATTGTATCAATTGTTGCATATAATGATTAAACAATTTCCTTTTTTTTAAACACTAAATCTTAGTTGCTTTTGTATTTGTTGCTGTCATTTTTGTAAGGTTTTCATAGTAGCAATGTACCTTTTATAGCATTTGTGTTGCTTGTGACAGGTTAGTGGCTGGCATTTAATAGCCCAACAGATGCGTTGTACACATTTTAGGCATATTGTGTGGTACATTTCATGCCATGGCTATGGTTGTTTGTAGTTCCACGGAGAAATGAGTTTTGTAAGATTCACATTAGTAATTAGGAGGTGTGGTGGCTGAACCAATAGGTCTCAGTTTTGAGCTTTGTGATTTTTAGAATGCCCTACTGTATTGGGTTACTGTACCTGACATTTGTTGGTGTAAGTCAAGGCAGTTACGGTACTTGTGTTGGCCACAACATTCTCATTAATCATAGAAATTTTAACATCTGCCCTATAGATTGCAACAGGGCCGGCCTTGGGCTACTGCAACCTATTTCTTGCAATGGGCTCCACACTTTCATAGGTCCTGAGCTAATTCTAGGTGTAAATTATTTAATTAATCCCTTAAAATGGGGTCCCTGAGGTCTCCTGATTTTCTAGGAAATCTGAAAAATAGACAAAATTGTCTATCATTAAGGCATATTCTGCCAAACCCCGCTAGAAATTTTAGCTTATCTGTCCACTAATGAAAGATAAACTGCTTTCCCAAGCTACTTGTTGCAGATTATTTTTTAATAATACTGTGGCATCTGGTGAAAGAAGATTTGGCAATTCTTGCTAGCGAGTGTGATCTATGTAGGAAACTTCACTACATACAAGGCTCAAAAATTGATCATGATCTTGTACTTAGTAAAGAATGAATAAAATATAAAGATGCATTTACTTTCTTATATAAAATCTTAATTTATTATCCTTATCCCTACCCAGACTGGGCTTTGTGCTTGTTAAAGTCGACCCTGAATTGGAAGGTCAGATAGGGAAATTTTTTTTTTTTTTACATTAACATTATCTATTAGCATAAGTTAAGCTCAGTAAATTGCTATCAGTGTTAATCTGAGTACATATCTGCCCTAATTATGTAAGACCTAGTGCAATGAATTTAAAAAAAAAAAAAAGAAAGCAAGTACTTGTAGAACTATACATGGTTACTTTTGAGCATGTACAATATTCTTCCTGGATGTAATAGGTTGTTGCAAATTAAATCTAGATTTTAATGCAACAGAATCTTAATTTATTTTCATTAGTCTTAAAGAAATTGTTCTTTTCATTCATTTGACTGGGCCCCAATACTTTATGAAAGTGTTTTCTACTAAGGTCTGCATGTGCATGTTACGAGTGTGATGATGAATCTAGTTAGCTCTTAATGAAACATTCTCCAAAATGCATTCATTTACAAATTATTCTTTTTTATTTTATTTTCATAGAATTAAGTTTACTTGATTAATAAGAGGACAGACTAGAAGTGAACTTTTATATAGTATATAAAATTTTATTGCATTTAACAATTACATGAACTTCACATAAGAAAATGACATTGCAAAAAAACAAAACTTTACAACTTTTGAAAAAATAATTATAAATCATTTATCACATTCACACATATACACAATGGTCCCAATGATTCACAACTGTACAAAAATAATTGTATTCAATTAGTGTTTAGCATTTCTAGTTCTCATTGCATATGGTGATGCTTTCTGTGCTGTCCCTTGAGTGGAGTCTGGCTGATTAGTTTGTGTCACTACAGTTGCCATGGCAGCTGGAGCAGGCACATTCTGTGCTATAACTTGAGAATTAGCAAGAGCATCAAGGGTGGGTGTACTTGGTTGGACCTAAAAGACAAAAAAATTGTTTTGGTTACTTTTAACACAGGAATACACTAGCACATACTCTTAACTCACAAGATAAATCAGTGATGTATTTGTATGGTAGTATCAAATTCACTCTTTATTATTAATAAAAAAAACACCACAGCAAATAACCAAAAGCTATACCTGTACATTTGTCAGGGTTGCTGACACAGTTGGGGGTGCTGGGCTGGCTACTAAACTAATTTGAGTAGGTGTCTGTGACCTAGATGTAGAAGGCAGTGATGTGGCAGTGGCCCTCAATGTTGACGCAGTGACAAGATTTGCTGGAACAGTAACCGCTGTTTGCTGGGGTACAGACGAAGGCTGTGTTTGGACAGTAGCTGGAGTGACTTGTAAATAGGATGTACCTTGTGCTGTAGTTACTTGTTGAACCTAGAAAATGATTCATTTTAAAATGTCAAGTTCATCTAAGTTTTAAAATAAACTTTTAAGGAACATAACACCATTTTTATCTTTTATTACCTAGACTCAATAAATATTAATAAACAAGCCAAACTAAAGACTTGCAGATAAAAGACAAGTTAAATAAATACTATCTATTAGCTCATGCTGGGAAAGAATAAATACTGCCATTAGCTCAACTAGCTATGTACTACCCAGTAATGAGGAAAGTATTGTGTAACTTCTTACCTGGATAGTTTGAGTTGTGACAAGACTCTGTGGTAATGCTGTAACAGTTTTTTGTCCTGGCTGTATTGAATGAGCTTGGATATTGCCAGTCCCTGCATCTAGTGAAGTAATGGTTGCAGTTTTAACTCCCCCTTGGCCAGTTAAGCTTAGGCCCACTGTTGGGGAGCTTACATGAGTCACAGTAATTGGTGTGCCTGCAGTCAAAGTCTGGTTGCCAGATTGTAATGAAACCTACAGATAAGAAATGCAAAGGTAACCTCCTAAATTTATCAAACATTGTTGATATTAAAATCTTGAAGCCAGTAAGTAGAATAGTAAATAGAAAATGGACTAACCTTGGCTACAACTTGCTGTATAGGTTGGCCTCCAGCCTGGGAGACTTGGGTTATAATTGTAGGCTGTGAGCCATGAGTTATAATCTGTTGCAGGCCTGGAGATTTGCTCACAATGCCTATCTGATGAAGGATTTGATTCCCTGCCAACACAGTATTCAGTTTGGTGTGTTGAGGTATAAGAAGGGGGATTTGTTGGCCTGCTTTTCCAGTTGTTATCCCTAAGATAAAATAAACAATGTTTTTCAGAAATATGTCTTCATTTCTTTTGTAAAGCGCATCTTTTTTTTTTTTTTTTATTAATTCATCAATGGTTCAACAGACAATGGCTTACCAGAGACTTTTTGTTGTGTTCCAGTTGTACGCTGAGCTTTAAGAACTTGCATTCGCTGCTGCTGCTGCTGAAGTTGGCTAACTGTGGTTGCTCGAGTAGCAGCTAAGAAAATTTGAAAATAAATTTATTAACCACTTCTTACACTATTTAAAAGGTTCTTCAAAAGGAAAAAAAAAAAGTATTACAGTTAATACAACATACCAACAACAGTTCTCTGTTGTCCCACATTGATGGCAGTCACAGGGATAGTAACAGGAACAGACACTGTGGGTGCTGCTGACACTGATTTCACCAGTGTGACTGGTGTCTGAGCACTGGAAACACCACCTTGAACAGTTGTCACCTGACCTTGAATGATCTGTGCTGTCTGTAACTGGAAAAATAAAAGACAAGCAATGCCTAAAATTGTTTCTGAGTTGTCTTGAGAGAGGTTGTTTTCCACCATAACTAAGTATAAGTTTCTATCCTAGTGAAAAGCCTAAGCAACTCAATATGTGGCTAACAGAGATTAAATAAAAACCATAGTGTCAGTGAGCTGCTTCTAAAGATGAAAACCCGAATAGATCTCTAACCTCGCTAATGATGGATCACCATTTTACCTATCTTACTTATATTTGTGTAGAATGAATGTATACACTCAGCATTCATATATACAAGTGTTTCTCCAGTACAGGTGGACCAAAAGCTGTTGGTTCACTAAAAAGTCTAAATCTCAAAAAATCCTTATTGAAATGTCACAATTTTCCTTTCTTTGCATTTAGAAATGGTTAATGAATAAATTGTGATATTTTGTCCTTGAAAGGTGCATAGTGTGTTTCTATTAATTAAAGCCTCAATAATTACTCTACACAGTGTAGTTAGCTTATTCTCAAGTTTGATCAGAATACTTTTTCTGAATCTGTTAATTCTTAATTCATTAAAATCTAAATATTTTATCACTGTTTGATTAGGTTCTGCTGAGACAATTATGTCTACTATATTTTTAAAGGATTGCTGAACACACACGAAAAGGCCTAATAGATCTATTTGCAGTTTAAGAAAACTATTTAGTGAATCACTAATAAAAAAACAACTGATTATGTAATTACACAATAAAAAAAAGTTCAATTTCAGCATGTAACACCTGTAACATTTTGTGATTTAATAGTCATACATGTTTTAATAAATGCTTGAATTATTGCTGAGATATATATTTAGTTACAATGCAAGTATAGCAAAATACCATACAAAAATTATTGTGTTTATTATATTGTAACAGTAGTGTTTACGAGTGCTTCAGTGTCCCATTTTTTAAACTGAGCCTCAAAACTTCCATTTCTTTCTCTAGCTGCTTAATGCAATAAAATCATTCAAACATGCTAAAAAAAATAAAGTTAGTTGTACTTTAATCATCAATGGTGTCCCAGTGATGCACCTGAAATGCAAAAGTGGGTACCCCCTTAACCAACACTGCTGAGGAAATGTAGGTATTCCAATTCATTTCTATTGATAAATTCTTAAAGTACAAATGAATACACTTGAAATGAAACAAAAAACTTCAACTTTAATTTTTAGCCTAAGGTGACACCTTTTTGATCCAGTAATAGATAAATGCTAATCCCGGTGTACATATATTAAGAGAGCTTCATTTTACACAAATAACTCTACTAACCTGTTTTCCTTGTGGGGTTTGTATGTGTGTTCTCATCCTCAATGCATTCAGCTGTTCATCTGACATTTTAGGGAGGGTGCCCCTCAGTAGACCCTGTTTTGACAGGATAGACTAGTAAAAAAAATAAATAACATCTACTTTATCCTGACAAATTTTATCAATTTGAACATTTAAATTTTTTTTGGCAATATCAATAACGATTCATTAACTGCTAATAAATGCTAACTATGTAAGTTTAAAAAAATATATTAAACTTACATGTCCTCTTATTGGTACAAGAAGCTGCTGAGTGATGACTTTAGGATGTTTTAACTGCTGGGCTCGGATCTGATCAGCAGTTAATAACTTCTGTCCTCGAAGTTGTTGAGCCCCAGTGGCTGCTTGAGTACGGATGATTGATTGGTTCTGTCTCAATAGATTTATCTGTTGGGGGGTAAAGTTTCTAGCTGCTTGAACCAAGTGAGGCTGAATTGTTGCTGAAAATTTTTGTAAATAAAAAATTAATTCTAAAAACAAAATTTGCACTTATGTTTTGTTCAGAATACTTTAAAAGAAAAAGACTTCATAAAGAAAGAATGCCAGTTTTTGTTCAGGCCAAAGTTGAACTCGTACTATGTTGTCGAAATGAGCATTAAAGATAGCCACAGAGACTTACTTCCAGTAGCTGTCAAAGCTGCCAGTTTCTGCCCAGCTGTCAGGGATGAGGCTACAGTGGTCTGTAGAGCTGAACGTGCTGCCGCCACAGCTGCTTGTGCTGCAACAGTTACTGCTGTTGATGTATTCACCGTTACTCCAAGGTCTTGCATAGTTATTGTTGGTGTACCAGGAACAGGTGGACGCTGACCACGAATTGCTGGGGTGAGGTTTCCAGTTACTGCCTGTAGTAGATGTAGAAAACAATTTCGCTTCTTTAAGTTTTAAGGTGACTAGATCTGTGCAAGTACAATTTGCTGTCTCTTAAAGGATTCAGACTACTTTACATAATCATGTCTATCATAAAGACTGAAGTATATTGTAACATCATTATCCCTTTGAAGATCATTTTGAATACCACTTGAACATAAAGGTCATCCAATGCAAAGTGATATCCAAAGTAACAGTATGTAAAGAACTACATTTCCAATGAAATATTTGTTTTAAAAAAGAAGTGATAAAATGTTTACTTGACATTAAGAATTTAAAACTTGCTTATTGTTAATTTAGATATTTTATATTATAATTAATGGTCTTTAACCAACTTACTATTGTTGAAGGAAGAGCAGCTTGTGACATTCTTTTGTTGATAGCAGCAAATGGACCAGACTGTAAACCAGCACTGACTATGATATTTCCAGCAGCAGCTAGAGTCCTAGCTATTGACACAGCTGTCAAACCTTGACCCACAGCTACCTTTGGTACTTGACCAGCCTTCAAACATATATTAGAAATGTCATCATTCTACAAATATTTAACTAAAACATTAAAGTGAAATTATTCTACAAATAATGGGATGAAAAAAAAAAAGCTGAAATTGTACTCACAATAGGTGTTACAGAGACTATAGAGGAAAGCTGAGGGCCTTGAATGGCTGGTGTGACACCAGTTGCAACAATGGCAGCCTGAACTGGTCTTTGAGTAACAGATGTTGGATCCTGTACAGTTACATTCTGTGATCAAGAATAATTTTTTTTTTTTATGCTTACATTATTTCTATGTGTCAAATATATTTTCATTAGTGTTTTCAATCGCGAATAGCAGCATCATATTTCATTTAATAAGCATATGTTTAGAAACAGTTTAAAAATTGGACTCATTAATTGCTTGACCACAGTTAGAAAATATTTCTCTTTTTATTTTTAGGTCATTACATTAGTACAAGAGCAGCAAAGGTCAACATTATCATGACTATATTAAGAAAAAGTATAATGCCACATTATTAGCTTCTTTCTATCAGTTAAAGAACTAATATAATGCAACATCATTATCTTCTGTTAAAATCAGACCTTGTTCAAATGTAACGAGAGCTTTCTAAGAAATAATTAGTTGACCATTTATTCTTTGAATCAAATATATATATAGAACTAATTTACACACAGAATTAAGATTGGGAAAATAAAACATGTTTTAATTTGGAGTCTACAATAAAAATATAACTAATTGTAGTATCAATGAGTTATTTATTTTCCATGTGTATCCAGCAAGTCAGATCATGTCCAATGTGTGTGTGTATAGTACTTAAACAATGTTATGTGAAATGTTTGTGCTCATTCACTGTAATCTTGGTGAATAAAAACAAGATATTGGTATTCTATTCTGTCAGATAAAAAATGTACCCATTAGAGTTGGGTGGCCTCAGGAGGGTCAAAAAAAAATCCCAAAATTTAAAAATCCTAGTCTTCATGGGGATTCGAACTTGAGACCCCTCATTTCAAAAGCCAAATGCTTTACCACTCTGCCACAACACCCCCTAAAAGGATTTACCAAATGTACAATAAAAATATTTTGTGTGCTATTAATTTACCCTAGAACTGAATTATTTAGTGTACCAACTGAAAATTTCAAACACTTACAGCTGTGGCAGCTTGAGCTTGTTGAGCTGCAGCAGTCTGTTGTTTTTTTTTCTCCAGTGCAACTCTCTCTGCTCTCTTAGCTGCCAGCTGGCTGGGTAACATAGGACTGTCGTAATTGATGCCATTCTCAGCTAACAGAGCAGCATGCTTAGTATGCTTGGCAGCAGGGTTCACTATGGTCTGTCTCATGGATGCAGGGCGCTTGGCTCCAATCTCCATCATAGCCGCAAAGCGGATGTCAAAGAGCTGAGAGTAGTTCTTTAAGCCTTCCTGGGAATATAGTTGCTCTGTTCGAAGAGGTCTGGTATTTTTGGTCTACCGATCAAAACATTTGATCATTATTTACATTATAAAATATCATTAACTAACTTGGAGACCAAACTATTGTGGATGAGAATGCATTTAACTAGTAAATTTAAATTGTACCTTATAAATAGATTTAGGAGTTTTCTTCTGTTTCAAGTTGTACAAAATTTTGCCATCTTCTCTAGGTAAAACAACATATTCATACTGGTATCGACAATGCTTGGCTGCCCTAAAAATGCGTCCAACAACACTAACATAATCTGAAACAAAGTCCCAATTCACTGTTTGAGCTGGATTGTCAATTATAAGCTCAGGATTTAACTTCTGAATGTGTTGAACAGCCTGCAAAAAAAAAAATCATGATAGATATGTATGTATATATACTGTACAATAAAATGGTTTAAAATGTTTGTATAGATGCAGAGAAATGAACCAATATTTTTTAACATACCTCCAATAAAGCCCATTCTTCATGAACAAGCCATTCTGGGTAGTTGGGATCAGGCTCAGGCTTAGCCACAACAGGTGTAGGTGGAGGCTGTTGCTGCTGCTGCGGCTGCCCTAGTGGTGCTCTACCAGCTATTATTTTAGCTGGGACCTACAAACAGAAAATACAGAATCATTAACTGATAATTCATAGTGTAAGCTGTTCAAGCAAACTATTATTTGAAGAAACACTACCTGTAGGTTCTGCCTCAATCTTTGCATCTTAGCATCTCTTCTTTGTTTCATCACAACTTCCTTTGGTTTGTCAAACAATGATCTTGGAACACGTGGCTGCTCTTCTTTGCGCTGTTTCTGTTTGCGAGCTGCAACAAAACACACTTGGTATTGGGTCAGCCATTTTTTTTTAATATCTCAATAAATACTATCACAATAGAGTGAAAGCATTTTCAGTTCATTTGTGCAAAAAATTTTAAAATATTGCCAGATTTTTAACACTGAAAATGCTTTGAATATAAATAAAATTAAAAACAGTAAAACTATTTGCTACAATCTATTTTTCATTTCTTAAGTAATTTCCATAAGATCTTCAATCCTACATTATTCAATAACTTACTAGTAATGGCTTCCAATTTGGGTTTCTTATGAGCTTTAGGTACATAGACAGGTGGCAATGCCTGTTCAGGCATAACACGTGGTTCATAAAGAAAAGACAATGTTTCATCCATGTAGATATCATTATCATCTTGGGGCGGGGTAGGCGGACACCACATCTGCAAGTTGGACATTTTTCAAACCATGGAAATTGATTGGATTATAACAACTCATGAAACTGCTACTTCATTTGTAGATCCTCATGAAATATTTTAAAAAGTTAAATAATTTTTTAAAAAACTACTTACAGGCATTTCAGCCCCATCATAACCAGAGACAAACATCTGAAAGAAATAATAACCTCGCTATCAACACATTTTAGAAAATAGCTGTATACACACAATTAATGTATAAAGTAATGATGGCCCAAGAATTAATTCAGATATGAATGTGTATAGGTATTTGACCAATACTGTGCTTTCATATCAATAGTACCTAGAAATATCTGCCAATCATTTTTTTTTTTGTTTTGACTAAGCATATCAAAACCAGGTCAATACAATAGAACTTTCATGGGCTACCATCACAAGTGCAGAGACAGTTTTTCTTTTCTTTTTTTGTTTTAGATGGTTGTGTTATTTTAGGGTGAATAAATGTTTTAGCTTGAAATTACTGCATGTACATAAGCAGCTTATAAATCTATCTGGTTCACAAAGGTAGAGATAATATAATTAACAGTAAAACTGGCCCAATAAGACTTCAATAGTTCAATATAGCACTTATTAAGTCTCTGTTCTGTATTTTGTATCAGTCATAAGTGCATGTAGCTAGATTATTCAAATGTTTGCATTTTCGCAAGCCTTTCGCAATCAGCTTTTTCTGGTAGATCTTTGGTCATCAACCCTGCGTTCATCAAGTGAGAGTATTTGCTGCCTTTACATCCACTTGACCTCGCCTACTAATTTATGCCATGCTAGTAGTATTTTATTTGTTCAGTTCTACCATCTTATAACATAGGACATTGCAATATTTACCAAAAATTCTATTTTGCACGTTTTAAAATTAAATTTATCAAAATAGAATAAAAGCGTAATATTTTGCTTTGCTTCTGATGTAAATATTTACACTAACACACACAGTCCTCTGGAGATTAATCTTGAAATAAAATGTTTCCACCTTTTTATGTCATGAGTGAAATGCAAGGATGACATGAAAAAAAATCTAATGAATGATAAGACATATTTTGTTGCATATTTTAAGACTTTTCCCACTAATTAGTGTTAATATCATGCTTGTGTTTGTAAAAAAAAAAATGCATTTAAACATTTGCTGATAAGTGAAAAATGCCTTTTGAAAAAAAAAAAAAAAAGAGATGAGCTTAATTGCATCTCTAATCTGGTGATGTGTGCCATTCATTAGGTAATGGTGCCATTAAACTGTTTACACGAGTTAGAGGTCAAATCGAAGAATTTTTTCCCATAAGAAATGTTCACTTTTATGATGCAAATGAATGATGCACATCACCAATATGAGAGCAAAGAATGCAACCTCTTATTTTATGTAATGTATGATGTGGTGGGTGTAAAAAAGGGAAGCCATGGTCAAAGCTTGACACCATTACCTATTGGACACACAGCACAAGATAGAAAAATGCAAATGACGCCATACTTCATCTCAAAATAGATTTTTATTTGTTTCCTCATTAACAAAATGTATTTAATATCTCACAACAAGCGAAACAAAAATACTGTACACATTTCCTTGTCTCTTAGAAATTAAAATGAGAAATTTTAAGAATGACACAAATTTAGTGAAAATACAATAATTTATAGCTAAAAATAAAAAACTGTCTAAGACATCACAAATGTATTTTGCTTTAACAACAAAAATGTACATAAATCAACTAAATTCCATGGACAAAACTTTGAAGAGTTAATTTACAAAATCCAACAATGTCATTTCAATGATTTGTATACATCCGAGTGCAAATAAAATGGCTAAGCATACAGTCTGGTTTTAGTAGTTTTGAGAAAAACTGAAAGCACAAATTGGGTCTTTTTGAATGTGTTTTTAAGTTTGGTCAATTAACTTTCTGGAAACCAAGTTAATACATTTTCAGACCTGAGATAAGACCACCCAACTAAGTGCGAATATCAAGCATGTCACTGTCACATGCCAACATTTTTAAAATGACTGCACTTTATGTTATAAAAAAATGTGGCTATGGGAAGCTCAAACCTTTAAACTGTCTTAAGATTAAAATACTGTCATGTTCCCTCTTTGGTAATGGGAGTTACACCAGAAACACCATTAACATTGGCCTGTGGTGTTGGCTGAATAGATTTTTGTGGCTGGGCTTGAACAGACTTCTGAACTGGCTGAAGAACAGCACCACCAGAAGCTACTTGAGCTAAAACATGAACCCGAGCAGGTTGCAATGACTGGCCAGGTACATTTTGGACTATAGATATAGGTACAGTTTGGGGAGCTTGAGCCCTTGCTCTGGGTGTTATAAGAACATAGCCAGATTGACCCCCCACTTGTGCTAAAGAAGTATGTAATATTTGCTGTGACCTTACTGGTAAAGTTAGACCTGTATTTGTTTTAATGATATTTACAGCATATGGTAATGTACTCAAACTCTGCAGTGTGATAGGAGAACCCAGTCTTGCAGTGTTAAGCACTGCTCGAGCACCACTTGCTGTATTGACTAAAGCAGCCCCGGAAGCTGGTATTATTGTTTGCCCACCACTAGCATTAATAACTGTGGGAACTAAGGTGATATTTGACACATTGCTAGATACACCAGCTGTAATAGGTTTGGGAGCAGCAGATACAACTACAGAAGGTTGTCCTGCAACCCCTGATAAAAATCTGGCACCAGTGTTAACAAGCGATACAGAATTGAACAATGTGGCAGCACGAGGTTGCTGCTGGTTAACAGCCTGAGCAGCACCTGTAACAATTGGTCCCATTTGTCTAATAGTAGGAGTAAAAGTGACAGGACCTCTTGGTGTATTAGCAGTAAATAGCTGAAATATGTTTCTATCAGGGGTTAACTGAATTTGTTTAGCATTAACGGATGCCGCTATAGGATTTGCAGTTAAGACAGTAGAAGGGGAATTAGTAGTTAAGACTTTTGAAGGAGAGGTAGTGTTTACTACTGAAGTAATGCTAGTAGTGTGGTACGTAGATATTGTAATAGATTGCTGAGTGACAGACTGCACATTAGCTGAGCTTATAACCACTGGTGAGTGAACTGCAGCTTTCCGAGTGCGTATGACAAGATTAGGGTTAGACCAGGGAGGGGGTATATTAGTATCCTGTGGACTTTTAGGAGTATTGGCTTTGACAGGTAATCTTGCAGGTGGGCTACCCATGTTTGTGACCACAGGTTTTGATGTGTGTAGATCAGGTGAAAGTGGTAAGGAAGTGCTGGAGCTAGGAAGAGTAATGTGTGCAGCTTGCAGGGCCTGCTGCTTTAGCAAAGCATTTCTAGCCTGGGTAGCAATTTTACTGCTTTCTTTATTTGTTGAAACATTATGACCATTTTGCAAACTAACAATTTTTTTAGAAATTATTTTAAGATCTGTACTTTGCTCATTAGGTTCAGTTGGTACAATTTTGCGTGGACGACCTCTTCGCTTAGGCTGACCATTAATATCCAATTTTTTAGCAACACTATTTGGAGTTTTGTCTCCAGTGATGACCTTTTTTCTACCTCTCTTTGCTCCAACTGAATTGGGTTTTTGAGATCCCGAGATTTGAAGAGCTTTTTTGACAGCTTTTCCCAAGCATAATTTAGAAAGTCCAACTTTCCTATCTGGACTAGAGTTATTGCTAGGTCTCCTTTCTTTACTACTTTTTTCATCTAAATCAGAGCCTGAAGACATACTGCTAGACTTAGGTTTACATAAATTAGCTTTTAACTTGAGAGGTTTTCTCCCTTTCTTCACCTGGGATTCATCCTTAGCATAGACATAGAGCATTTCATCCTCTTCTAATTCTGCTCTTCTTTCTTCTTCTTCTTTTAATGCCTTGAGCCGAGCTAGTTCCCAGTCTTTTTTGGAATTTTCTATGTCCTCCTGAAGATAAATTGAACATAAAAAAAAATTAATTAATAGAAAAGAAAAATACTAATAATAAAATTAGCAGTAAAATTAATTTTCATAAAATCTAATTCTATCTATTTAATACCTCAGCAATTTTAAGTTCTTCAGCTGTTTCTGGTTCCAACTGAGCTTCCATAACACTTACAGCATAGCGCTCAATAGGTGTCAACTGAAAAATGTACAACAGTACAATTATGAAGATTGTCAAATAAAATTAAAATAAAAAGAAATGACTATGAAAATAAAGCCTGTAGCTTGTTCCAGGATTCTGTAATGAACATTAAACATAACAGAGTTTTTAAACAATCTTTTACTATCCCTTATTTTGCTGCTATGCTAGGTGTTTTTACGTACCTAACACAGTTGTTCTAAAGGGTTTAAGAGGTGCATTTTTCAACTTATGTACCACATCCATTGTCAAAATGGATTTTTATTAAACAAACATTGCCAGTCACATTTACAAAATATAAAAAGATATGTGATTTTCTGTTTACTTAAGAATACAAAAATCACTACAATGTACATAACCCACTTGATGAATAGTAATAGAAGCAAACTAACACTAGTTTCATAAGTTTTATTTCAATTTAAAAAAACAAAAAATTTGTAAGTACCTCTTTATCAATCATAGCAAGCTCTATTTCAACTTTTGATACTTCCTCCTCTTCTTTCCTTATTTCAGCCTCTCTTTCATCCCAAGGTATATTCTCATCAAACTCTGCCAGTTCAGCCTTTTGTTCTGCCTGCAGTTGTGTAGCAGCTAAAGCATCAGTTTCATCTTCAGCCTTGCATAAAGCCTACAAATAATGATTACATATTAGACCATAATAACATTCAATTAATATTACATTTTTAATTGCAAATCTATTTTAAGACTTACTTGTTCAAACTGAGAGAGGATTGCAGCTTCCTTTTTAGTCTCTTCTCTTTCACGCTTTTCACGCTCTTCATTTTCCCTTTCAAGTTTTGCAGCCAGTTCTTTAGCCTCTCTGTCTTTTTGTTTTGCTTCTTTTTCTCTAGCCTTCTCTTCTACCAAAGAATCTAAGCCAGATGGCTCAGCAAACAAATCAGTGATTGTTTGCTAAAAAAGAACATTCCAATTAACTTGTGCATTTACTGTACTTTATATTAAAATAATTTAAATAATTAAAATAATTTTAATTTTATATCAAAAGAAACCTACTTCTTTAAAAAATGCTGTGGTAAAATTTCCTCCTTCAATAGCCAAATCACCCAACAAACGTTTCTGGTTAGCCTTCTTTAGGATGTTTTCTTCAACTGTCATTTCACTCACCAGTCTGTGTTAAGAGAGTGATATTTTATTTAGTATGATAAAAAGGAATGTCTATTTTTACATAAATATGTAGTTTAAAACATTTTAACATTTAAAATTAATGAATAATTAATTTCTGCCCTTTTTTATTACATGGAACAAAATCACATGGCACTATAGATGCAAACTACAATCATTGAAGTTTCTTGATCCAACAATATAAAGGTTAAAAGACAAAGAACATCTTCACAATGCCAAATTTCATTTTCATATTTCACTCAAGCAAATTTTACACACTCAAATCTTTGTTTCATACACCACACACTATTTCATTAATCTTCAAAGGGGAGAAGGGGGGGGGGGGGGCGATGCTGATATTGGGGGGCACTGGAAGCCAAAGGGGCAGTAGGGGGCAATGGGACCTAAAAGAAGAAATTAGTGTTGCACTGAAACAAATAAAAAAATTCCTTCAAAATTTATGCTGGCGAAAAAATATTAACAGATTATAGTTAGATTGTATCTAATTCAAGAACAGAAACAACGTTAGAAATTAAATTCAAGAATACCCTTTTCTATGTTTAAATTCCTACTCTGTTGCTGAAACTAGAGGGTATCTATTTATTGTCTTTAGTTCTTGCACGTAAATGTTTATGATTTGATAAACAAACTAGGTAATACCCTTTTTAGATTATAATTTATTTTATCTACATGTTAATGTTATTTTTTAAAAAACAACACCAAAGCTAAAATTTAAATAGAATCATTTTACTTTTAACAATGAAAACAATGACAAAATCGCTAGAATGCAAGTATGGATCACTTCATAAGTTTTATTGAATTGCTATAAAATAAAAAGTATTCCAGTGTTCTACTTTGAAAAAAATTTTCAACTGAGGTTATGAAACCAAGTCGGCTTCATGAACATGTAGCATTATCCAAAAAGTAATTTAAGAATTAAAAAGGTTTCTACTATTCAAAAAAAAAAAAACCTGCAAGCATAATGTGTTAGTGGCCTCTTAGAAATTTGCATAGCTTTTTTTGTCGAAAAAAAATAAAAAAAAAAAGGTTACAAAGACTGTGGAAACAAACTCAAAATCGGCCCCCGAAGTGGTCCACCCAGGCCAGGTAAAAAGGCAGGTATCAATATTTCCAGAAAGAACAGAATTAAATTCTATAAATGACATAAGAATGGAGAAAAAAAGTTTGTGGTGCCCCAGTGGTCAGCAGACCAAAAGGATAGGTGAAAGTGAATGTGAAATTAAATGCGAACCTGGCCTAACTGATGTCTTATAATGAATATCTAATTGATCTAATTGTTTTGTAAAGGGTCAATCAATCTCATTCAAATCCTTACAAAAAAAATTCTTTTGGTTTAGTGTTCTTTAGAATAGTTCACAAGATATGAAAACCTAATTATTAATCGTTTTAAATTATGTCCAACTGGTATAGCTTTTTTTTCTCTTAAAAACTAACATTATTTTTGGGTACATGTAGTAGTAGGACAGAATTTACATAAAGTAGCAATACAAATGTTAAGAAAATTATTTTTTTTTAACAAAAAGTCTAAAACCATTTGCATAAATATGTTAAAAATATGGTAAATAGTTATCTCTCCTACTAAAAAGTGGGTTATTTATGTGTAAAAACTGCTTGCATAAGTCTTATTGCGACATATGGGGTGGTTGGATTCTACAAAGGCTTCATAAATCAGAATAAAGAAAACCTAGATCTATCCACTTTTCTCTTAAAATTTAAGCCCACAATTTCATTTCTACTGAATCTAATTATAAAAATTTTAAATAAAATACAATCCATGTTGAAAATAAGTTCGTCTCTCAACAATTTTGTTAAATGATGAGCAACATGTTAAACTCTTATTGTAAACTAAGTTCGCTAGATTTTGAAAGGGAGCTGTATTACTACGTTTTATTAAGCTCTTTAATACAATTTTGTAATTTTTTTGAGAAACAGATTCTTTTACATAGTAGGCATCTAACGCTTAAGAATTAAAGCAACTTTTGACTTTTAAGAAATTAATTGACTTTCATTGATTAAATCATTTTCTCTTTCATTGAAACGTTAAATCTATTTTTAAAAGTTTTACAATCTCTCAACTTTGTTGACAAGTACATCGAAGTCTATGCATATCACCTATGAAGAAATGATGATTCTCTTCTAGGATGTAATATATTTTAAAATTTTAATATGAACTGCTGTTACTGATGTTCAAATTGAGTTGCGGGGGAAAAAAAAAAATTTCAATAAAAAGAATGTTAAAGGAGGCACAACAGAGATATGGCTACACTTAAATGTTCCTGTGAAATTCCAAACAAGTTGAAAATTATCTTTAGCTTTCCATCAACATGTATGGTTAAACTGGATTTAGTCCATAACAAATTTAATGAGTAAGCAAAGAAATAGCATATGTAGCCACTAGAGGAGACTGTCTTGCTGAAGCTAATTTAAAGTTTGATATTTCTATTATTGTCAGACTGATGTAGTAGCTTAATTTCATTTTCTAGTGAATTCAGCAATAATATTTATATAAAAAAATTTTAGAAACTCAATTTACAATTAAACCTAAAAATAGTAGGCCCTAATTATTGGAAAGAGACTATTCAAGGCATTTGAAAGAAAGTCATAACAATGAGATTAATTTTTGAGTATTAATCACTAAAAGTTATTTGATATAATTTTTGTATAATAGATAAAAAATTAAATTATTAATGGCATGAAAATTAATGATTAAATGACACTTTATTCAAATTTGCATTCTCGCGCTTATTTTTAAAAGAAAAAAATACAAGAAGGGGGCAGCTTATTCTAAGTATAAAAATGTTGGTTGCCACAGGTAACTGAAATTTTACAGAATATTTCAGGTGTTTTTTAGCAATCAATTAATGTACCTTTCATAAATAGCTATGTGTAGGATAGGAAGCTGTCCAAACATAGTTGTTCTGAAAGGCGCTGATCAAGATTAGATAGCACTTACCTGTATATATGAACATCTCTAGTTTGACCTATCCTGTGACATCTATCTTGAGCTTGAGCATCCATAGTTGGGTTCCAGTCACTATCATAAAATATCACAGTATCTGCACCAGTCAAATTAACACCTATCCCACCAGATCTCGTTGAAAGAATAAAGCAAAATATCCTGGGATCAGCATTGAACCTGTCCATGAGATACTGTAAAAAAGACAACAAAGATTTTTATAACACCAATTAAATTTTTCTTCAAAAGATTCCTTTCATACAAGAGCCTAAAAAATGTCTCTTATCTTCTCAAGTTGTAAAAGAACTAGTCTTCAACAACTCTATCATGTAAGAGTTTTAGTTTTGGCAAAAACAAGATTGACACATCACATGCATCTCATTTTTAAATTGCTTTGCCATAATTACCTCAATGAGAAATTCCATTATATATCAAAATTTATTGTAACTGATATGATTCAAGATGAACCCTTAAGTATAAAATGCACACCTTTGCAAACCTTTGTATTTTCCTAAACCATGAATATAAAATGCAAACATTTTTCAGAACATTATAAAAATCCTCTAATAATTGGTTTCTATATTTTCTTTCTGAACTATTTCCAATGGAGTGTTCCAGGTACATGACAATTCTTGGCAACCACTGCTTGAAAGTGTTTATGTGCAATGCCAAGGAAAGGCCATTACTGTCACCTATGGGGTTAACTGATGTGCAAGCAAGTGTCTGTGCAGAGTGGGGAAGTAAATGGGAGAGTTGATGGCATTACACTATATCTCAATGTTTTTAATGTCTCTTATCTTCTCAAGTTGAAAAGAACATGTCTTAACAACTCTATCATGTAAGAGTTTTAGTGTTTGGCAAAATGTACAAAACAAATTTTAAAAAAATATTTTTTTTTAATCATTTGCCATTTGATTTTGTTCAATATTAGAATTAAGGCTGAGCTGAAGAATTACAGGTTGGAACATCCATTGCTTAAACTTTATCCACATGACCCATATTTGTAAATTTAGCAATGTTGTAATTGTTGATATATATCTATATTCATACATGTTGATCAATGTAAATATAGAAAGGAAAATTACATATTACACTTAGAAAAACTAATTTTTAGATAGTTTAAAATCCCAGCCATCACATCAAATCTAATTTAGAAACCAGAGGATTAATACCTGGTCATTACAACCCCCAGGTCAAAGTTAAGTCTTTTCTTATTGATTCATTCGAAGTCACATGGAAGCATATTTCTAAGTACTCAATGAAGTACAAAGGATTATTTGTCATTGATGCTGTGCTTAAATTTGTCTTTTATGTTTCAATTCAATCAAAAATATGCCTCGTGTTTAACAAGAAATGAGAATTTCTTTAACTAGCCAGGTTTTTTTGTTACTTCAAATGCAAGTACCTTTGTTGTCTGGGCCAAATTAGCAGGCTGTTTTTTTCCCCTTTTCAGCACTGCCATACAAAGTGCTGGTTATACTGGGTTGTGGTAGAAGGGTATGGTTACAGTGAAATAAATCATTGGATTCAAAGTATGATTGAGTTTGAGTTTCAGAAGTACATCAAATGAAAAAAAAATTAGAATGTTGAATACTTTACCTTCATAATGTAATTTAAATATGAAAAAGGTGTTTCTTAGATTTGTCATGGCTATAGTTATTACACCTACAACACTTTCAAAACCTAAGATTTATTTTTTGGCTAGGGTCACAGTACAGCCACATGTTAAAAGGTGACCGACCTTGGTAAATTAGCCATTTTTTTTTACTCAAAGATTTCAAATTAACTGATTCACATCTTCTCCAAATTTACAAAGAACTGAGCATTATGGTTAACAAATTAAAACTTACCTGTCTCTGCTCTACTTTTGTTGTTCCATCTAGCCTAAGATACCTATGTCCATGAAAATTAAGAAAAGATTCAAGGACATCAAGCATTTTAGTCATCTGTGTAAATATAAGTACTCTATGCTGTCCTGACTTCAACTGCCTAAGCAAAAGATCTAATGTCTGAAGTTTCCCTAAAAGAAAGATAAATTGACACTATAAAGCAGTTGAGTATTTGGACTAGGTAGTAAAATGATCTAATTATATTACAATGTAAGTTTTTGAACTACTAAAAATAATTAGAAAAATACTGAATAAATGAATAATATTGAAATTTCAATTATATTTTTTTTCCATACCACAATCATATTGAATCAGCCTAAGCTCAGGGAATGTGACTAATGTCCGAGACTGAATAGGATGAAGAATGGAAGATTTTTTTACAATTTCTGGTCTTAATGTTGTCTCCATCCATTGTTGAGATACACTAGATGGATCTGGATTATACACTCTTAATGTCACAGCTGGAGAAATCACGGTTGGTGTGACAAAAACAAACCTGATAAACACAGACAAAATAGTTTAGACATTCCCACTACAAAAACTATAAACCATTTAAAATCAGAAACTTATCTGGGCTCACCTAGATAGTACATCTTTGAGTTCATCCAGCCATTTATCAGGAGAATGTATAATGTGTTGAAGGTGGGATGTTTCTCTCCAGAATACATCTGGGTGGTTGTGGTTAATAGAATGATTCTGTGCATACAAACAATTGACATAGCCATCACCACGCCAGGAGTTATTCTTGCTAGAAGACTTCAGCTGAGATGGAAGTGAACTACAATTTGTGCAGCTCAAAGAGCGCAGACAGTTGACACAATGATGCGTATCTGAACCATAGACAGGACATTTATCACATCTTGTATGATTGATTCTTGCAATAAGAGACAATGCATGCTGTCTTCGCTCTTCTTTCTTGCGATATAAAGATTCCTGTGGTTAAAAAAAGGTCAAAAGTTATCTATTAAAAAAAATAAAAATCAAGTGATTATAATTTTGAATGTGCGTGTAAATGTATCAGAATCAATGACTTTCAAAATTGGACATTAATCAATCTTCATCATTAAATACTGACTGGGTTTATATAAGAGAGCTTTAGCACTAGAATTAATGCGTTGTAAGACTAGTGACTCTAAGTCTCTAAAAATACAATTATTCACAAAGCTTATTACAAAACCAGACCTGCCTACCAAAAAAAGTCCAAATGCGTAACGCTGATGGTCAAAATGCGTATTTTGGCACCAGAATGCGTAACACTTACGCGAACCACTATTTTGTCATATATATATATATACATATATATATACATATATATATATATATTATATATATAATATTAGATCTAGATGTCATGATTAGATCTACAATCTAAATCAATACGACAATAGAGATGATATCTAGACTAGATTTGGATCTATATCTATATATATAATGAATATAATCTACTCTAGATCTGGGCTCAAGAGTGTTACCGATGCCGTGGATCCGCTACAAACGTAGGTCTACTCCAAACTTTCATAAGCCTACCTTCATCCTTGATCTATTATATACTATGACTAAGAATTTAATCTAGTCTAGATCTAGACTAGATGGTAGTAGATGTTATCGATCTAGATCTAGTCAATCTAAATCATACTGCAACTAAATTGGATCTAGATTGTAGAGTAATGTAGAGACTCATGACATAACGTAATCATCAATCGTAATGTCTAGCTAGATCTATTCCTGTATAACAAGTTATCTAGATTCTAGATCTAGAATGCAGATCTAGATCTAGACTAGATATCTACAATGTCACTCAATGTGTTTTGAATCGATAGCACTTCAATATTTTTTTCTATACAAATGAATACGGGAATCAGGGATTCAACATAATTAATTTCTACTAATGAACTTACAAAAAAAAAAAAAAAGTCACGTTGGTGTATCAGCTAACTAACGGTACCAACCTGGTACCAACCCGCCACTCCCTCACTCTCGCGTTCTTCATTTCTAGACTAAATCTAATTGCTTTTAAGAACCAATCAACGTATAGATCTGGACACAATGTGTTCCCCCACCTTTTCTGTTCCCCCTCCCCCCGGCCAACAAAACAAAACGGCTTAGCGTGACCTCAGTGACCGCTCGTAAGCTAGTCAAGAGAGGGGGGAAAAAGGATACGAAAAGCGTAACGCGACGGGTTCAATGCGTATTTGCGTACTGAGGGTCATTTTTGGGAGATTTTGCGTAACGAATACGCATTTTGCGTAACGGTAGGCAGGTCTGCAAAACTAAACATATGTATTTTAATCGTTTAAAAATGGTTATTTTCATTACCAGAAATAATTCAGACTTCTTCATAGGTTTCTGTGGAGGTGGTCGCTTTAACATTGCAGAATTTACTGCAGGACTAGATGCTACATCAGTAGTTCCTATAAAAGAGTAAAAGTTTTAGTTGACATAAATACAAACCAGTGATTATCTTTAGTCATCTGAAATAATGTCATGTGACATACCAGAAGAAACAAATGGAGAAACTTTCATGACAGGCTTCTGCTGGGAAACAGCTGTAGAAAGTTTTAACAAAGATATATTGGTTGTTGATGAGCTGGACACAGGTGATGATGCTAATGCAACCGTTGAAATAGGTGTTGATACAGAGGTAGTATTAGTTTTCAGAATCTGATGTCCTGATGGAGTCTGTACAAGTTGTAGAATGCCACCTATTATGAAAGAAAGTGTACTACAATTACTTTTTTGCCTTGATAAAAACAAATCTTTCTAATCCTATTATTTATTTCTTATCAAGTCATAAAGAGTCCAAATGTAACTTACTTTGCAACTGAGAAGAGATTAATTTTGCTTGGGCAATAGCTGCAGAAGTTGATAATGAAGATGAAATGGAAGACAATGGTAATATAAGGGGTGGGCCTGAACCATTAGGGTTTGGGATCAAGATTGTTTGTTGAGTTGATGAAGATGATGAAGGCGGAAGCAGCAGCTTTAGACTATTTACAGTGGCTGAGGATAAAATGATATGGGATAGAGGTAGATGCTCAATGAACATTTACATACACTAACGAGAAATGTTTCTAACACTTCTAAACAAGTTTTTATTTTTTAAATACTACTCCATACTCACAAGGGGTGGACTGAGTTGATGAAAGTGTTACAGTTGATACCTCTGGCTTGGATGGAGGTGTTACTGGTGGGACAGGTGTTACTTTGTTGGCCTAAATATATTTTAAAAATTTAGCCTTAAAATTCAAACAAATTCTGTGTGTAAAAAATTTATTATTTAAAAAAAAAAATTGATTTATTTATGAGACTTACTTGTGATGAAGCAGGTGCAAACCCCTTTTTCAATTGGCCTGGCTGAGGCCGGGTTGGTGAATCTGGCAGGCTATCAACTTCCTCAATTAATTTTCCTGAAGCTTTTAACTGTTTGACTCTTTGAGCAACAAAGGAAGGAAGATCTAGTTCCATTTCCGCCAAATTAGGAAACAAAATATACAAGTCAATATCCTGAAGAAAAAAAAAAATAACTTGTCAATATTCTGAAATAGAGGATTAAAGCTTACTATCTTAAAATGTATTTTACATATTAACAAATTGCTTAATCTACATGTGTCACAATTAATGACAAAGTGTAAACTTTACATCATTAGACTGTGACTAGGATTTATATAAGAGAACTTTAGCACTAGAATAATTAATGAATTAAAACTAGTGACTCTAAGTCTCTATCAAAGCAGTGGAGCCATCAATGGACCTCGTTCATCAATTGTATAACAATGCTATACAAATTACGTAATCCATAAAGGCTGTGAAGTTTTTTTCATTGTTTTATCAATATTATCACGTGGCTAAATGTTTGTTTACGATTGGTGAATGAGGTCCATTATTTAAAGATAGCTTTAAATGGTTTGGTTTACATATATAAACAAGGTTGCAAAGACTGAAAACAAACTCAGGGCTCGAGAAGACTTTACATCAGGGAACAGAACCAGGAAGAAGATGGAGAGATGGGAAGACATCAAAAAATTGACAGGCCTGTTAATGAATGAAATTCTATCAAAGGCTAAGGACAGAGAGAAATGTAGAAAGACAGTTGACAGATTTTGTGTGGTACCCCAACGATCCAACAGACTATGGCGAATGTGACGTTAGATGTGAATCTGGCCTAACTGATGTTATTGAATGATTATCTAATTGATTTGTAAAGGGCCAATCTCTTAACTCAACTAAAAAAAATTCCCTTTAGTTAAGTGTACCAGGTGTTGATTGTTGCAGGCAGTTCACATGTATAATATGAAACACTAATTAATTGTTGTTTTAAATTATATTCCACTTAAATGTATACTAAAATAGATTTTTTCTCTTTAAAAATAAAAAGGAAACATTTTTATTCTGTAAATGTAGTTAGTGTGACAGTAATTAATTTAGTTATAGAAAAATATCGAAAATGACCATCTTCCTTACTAAATAGTCTCCTGTTTTTTTTTACTAATGAATAGTTGTAAAAATAAAAAGTGTATTGTTATGAAAAAACTGCTAGCATAGTTGATTTTAACTAGCTGTTCCATCAGAACTTTGAAAGGTCTAAAATATCGTGTCATATAGTCTACAAGAGCTAAATGGAAAGGAAAGACAGACACACAAAACTATAGCGGCTATTTCCCCTTACTTACTCTGAAAGGATCATATTCCAATGCTCTCACTGCTAAAGAAGCTGTTGTATAAACAATACCTTCCATCTTAAAGGGTGACACGATAGGGCGGGGGTCAAACAGGTCGGGATGATTACAAACTTTTCTCAACTGCATCAATATGTTGATGACACTCATAAAGTGTCCTGAGGCTAAAGTTTCCTTAGTCTTTGTCTGCGACATGAAATCATCATACAGATATCTCTGTCGTTTTGATAATCGACACATGACTACATGCTCAAATTTTTGAGGCATTTGCTTCTCAACTTCATTCTTTAATCGACGTAGAAGAAAAGGCCTTAAAACCTATTTTATAAAAAGTATATATTATTAGTGCAGTCTTCAAGATATGTACATTAAAAAATTTCAATTTTCAAAAAGCAGGAATAGTGTTTGAAGAAAATAATTGTCAGACAGAATATCTAAATAACAAAACGTTGAAATCAAGATACACTATCTTTTAATATTGGAGGCTTTAGCACCACAATTACATAACAGGTTAAAGCAGTGACTCTAAGTCTCCTTTGAAAATGTATAGCTGTTTCCCATTTTAATATTTTGACAGGAATCATAATACTTCAATTTATACAGAATATTTAAAAGAACTATTGCTGTATTTAGTATACATGCCCAGTGCTTACCTTGTGCAAGCGTCTGACAAGACTCTCATTATATTCCTGACTTCCTTCAATCATTCCTGTAAGAGGGTTCGAGAACCACTCCTTAAATTCGGAATGTGATTGGAAAACATTTGGCATGAGAAAGTGCATGAGAGACCACAGTTCCATAAGTGAGTTTTGTAAGGGTGTTCCTGTCAACAAAAGTCTGCGCTGACTAGAAAAATTTAACAACATTTGCCATCGTTGTGATTTGAAGTTCTTAATATTTTGAGCCTGCAATAACGATTTTGTACAAATCAAATAATTAAGTTTAATTTTAGCAACAAATCATGAAATAATTATAGCTATTGCTATTAACTAACCATGAAATAAACATATGAGCAAACAACTGACCTCATCTAAAATAAAATATTTCCATTTTTTTCTACGGAATGCTTGATGATCTTGCACTACTAATTTGTAAGACGTAATACATACATGGAATGCATTAGTTTTAGTCCAGCCCTAAAAATAAAATTATTTCAGTAAGTTTAAAATTCACACAATTAATAAACAATGCTATATCTACAATTTTACTTCTACAAACCTATATGTTAAAAAGAAATGCAAGGAAATTATTATTCAACTGGTAAAACATTTTAATTTTCAAAAATTACATTGATGAAGTAGATAACCTACCTGTCTTTTTAGCTTACGCTCCTTAATGCTACCATAATAGGTCAAGATTTTGAAAGCTGGGCACCATTTCTTAAATTCCATTTCCCAATTCAACATTACACTTGTGGGAACAACAATAAGATGGGGACCCCATACTCCTGAAAAAAAGAAATTCACAAGCTACATTCACTAACTGAACATCAACATTTTTTGTAAGTGTAAAAGATTTTTAAAAAATATATAAAGACAAATGTAGATCAATACCTTTATCACAAGCGAGGTGTGCCAACATTGCAATAGTTTGAATGGTTTTTCCTAAGCCCATTTCATCAGCTAAAATGCCATTTAGTCTTTTATCATGCATTGTTGCCAACCAATCCAAGCCAACATGCTGATATTCTCTCAAACTATGCTTTAGCAAGAACGGTACTTTTGTCTTAACCTATAACAATAAAACAAAAAATTAAAATGTATAGCATTAACAATGAGATGGCACTTTGATTTAAAAAAATAAATAAATAGAATTACTTCAGTAGTTTCCAAAGTGTACCCTTTAGGCTGAAGACTTTGGGCAGCAGCAGCTATGTCATTGAACTCCTTATCTGGGCCTTCTAGATTTGTAGGTTCATGCTAAAAAAAAAGAAAGACAAAGCTGAGGTCTAAACATTCATACAGTATTACTGATACCTATTTCACAATTAATTTCATCTATTATCAAGATACCTGCAAGTTATCCTTTTTCACTAAAAATTCTAGACCAACATCATCTTGCTTTAATTCACATGTTTCTTGATTAGGCTGTATGTCTTCTGGATCTGATTCTTCCTCTTCCTCTTCTGATGATTCTGATTCTTTCTCAGACTCTAGAAAATTCCAAAGCAGAAACTTTATATCTTAACAACATTGAAATCACAATAAAGAAAAGCACAAACACACATCTAAAATAAAAATTTAAAAAATATAAATTAAAAAATATTTATTTTTTTACCTGACATTTCTTCATCATCACTGTCTTCACCCGAGCTTTCATCTGGCATTTTGAAATCATCATCATAAGCTCCAGCATATTTTTTCATCAAATCTTCAACGCTCATTTCACCTGTAAGAAGAATGCACATTGTAATAAATGATAAGGCTAGCAATACGTCTCTAATCTTAACTAATAAATAAGACCATAAACATATTCAAATAGAAATTGTATACACAAATAGAAATCAATATACCTTCTGTTTTTAAATCATCTAATTCTTCAGAATAATTTTTTTTCTCTTGAGCCTCTTGCTCCTCAATTGTTTCTTCTATATCCTCCTCCTCTTCCCCAACAGTGAAATCAACATCTTTTTCCTAATGAAAGATGAAATGAAAATTCAGAAATAAAACTTTACAACAAAAGAGTTTATGCTATAAACAGCTATAAAGCATAATTACTTTCCTTTTCAATCTAATTTTCATGGTAAAGATAAAGATTTAAAAAAATAGATTTGCTATTTTAAATATTTGTATAGCCCAACCATTTACGTATGTACACATGCAATTGATAGGGGGGTCTACAACTACACACAAACGCACCTGGGCCAATTCTGAATCTTTGCTACTTGTTTCATCACTTTCATCATCATCATCAAACGGCAAATGGCTTGATGGTTCATCTAACATTTCTTTAGGTAATGTTTTTAACAATTCTTCTAAAGGAAGCTCACTTTCTTTCTGCAATTCTTCAACTTCTTTTTTAGTCGCATCCTACAGAGATAGAGAATTAATAGATTTCAGACATTTTTTTTACTTTTTTTTAATTAAGCAAATAAAAATTCTTTTTCTAGAACACAAACAATGTTTTCTTTTACAAGAGACCCTCACACATCAAACATTACAATATTTTAAAGTCATTGAATCATTTTTATACGTTTTTTTTACCTCATCGATACCAGATTCATTTTCTTCTCTTTCAATTGTTTCTTCATCATCACTTGCTGTACCAATTGGATGAAACTCTTAAAAAAAAAAATGAAAAATACTAATAGAATGTTTTTTTTGTTAAAGATTTAGCAATGTAAGAAAAACAAAATTTGAATTTGATAGAATAAATTCACATACCATCACCACTGTCTAAAGAAAATTCGCCATCAGATGATGTCCTACTACCATCAGTCTTTTGGAGACCAGCTGTTAACCAGGATGAATACTTTTCTGTTTGGTCCACAATGAAGCTGAGGTGAAGGTCTAGGGCTTTCTTTTTCTTTTCCTCTAATCTCTGAGTCTGTTTATATTGCACAACCTGAAAATGTGAGACTGTGTTATTCCTATCTGTAAACATAGGATTAAATAAAAAATGTGTACTGCTGATACATTTTTTTTTAATTACTTTTTCAATGTTGGTCCAAAATTCTTTCACCATTTTGGCTAAATGACTTGCTATCTTCTTAAGTTTTAAGCCTTCTTCCTTCTCAGCTCTCATTTCTTTTTGTTCTTGTTCCCTGAAGTGATTTGCCACCATTCTGGCAAGCTACATAAAAAATAAAACTAGTTAGCTAAAATTACAGACAATTAACTTGACTACATTGACTATCTGAAATATTTAATCCAACATTGACTATCTGAAATATTTAATCCAACAGATTGTCATTTCTAATTTTAAGAGGGCTCAGTTGATACATGTATACAATCACATTCACAGAATAAGTTAAAAGGATCTCACATTTTTATGCTTATAAGGGTTAGATTAAGGGTCTTATTTTCTAAAATAATCAAATAATAAGCTATGTTCCCAAATAAATAACAAGTTTTTTTAAAACAAAGGCCAACCTTTTTAGATGCCGCTTTCTTCCATTTACGCTCCTGAATGAAATCAGCTGCTAACCAAGTCATCTCCTCTAATAAATAATCCCAATGAGCTTTTTGTCTTGGGGGCTCTTGAACTCTGGGCAAGCGTTTGGCAGACCATAACCCTTCTTTCCTAAGTTCATTAACTCTTTGCAAGACATGCGCTTCCTTCAAGAAAAATTGAATAATTAAAAATAATACAATTCCAATGAGCGATTAAATTATGAACTTAATAATTATGTAAGCTAAACATTTAACATGGCAAAATAAACATGTAACGTTTAGCTGGTTAATGTAGCCACTGTGTAATTGTAAGTAAAATTATTACTAACAGAATGAGTCAGTGGCATTTTATGAGGGGAAATTCAAACAAGACAAACCTGTTTTGCTCTTTCAACTATCACATCTTGAGATCCTCCAGTAACATTTTCATAAACTGAAGATATTGACTGCTGTCTAGAGCGACCTGGAGATGAGCTGGTTGTTTTAAAGCTCTTTGCAGTGGATGATTGACTGAAGACAAAAAAAAAACAGTTTAAATTATACATCTACATATAGAATTGATGATATCTGATAGGACAAGATAACATTCTTATCTAAATTGCTGAGCTATTCTAATAGCCTTTACAGAATCCATTGCTTACCCTGTAGAAATTCCAGACTTTAAAGCATGTGAATTAGGTTTCACATCAATTGTCTTTGTAAGATGCTGCTGAAGCTCAGAAGATGTAACAATTGGTAAAGAGGTACTTGTTAGAGGTGGTGTTGTAGTAGAATTAACTGCTGTCGAGAAAGTTTTAAAATACAAAACAACTGAAAGATTTATTTAAAAGAATTGATAATGTTACTTGTACCTTTGCATACAATTTTTAAAGCAACAAAGTATATGATGGGCTGCCAGGCAAAGAATGAAAAATAAAAAAATAAAAACTTATAAGCATAGATTATTAACCCTAACCCCTATACTATCATAACTGTTGTTTTTTTTCAATGTTCCAACTTTAAGTTAATGTTGAAAGTTCTGCCCTTGAAAAGTACCAAAAGATGTCCACTTTTTATGCCTGTCTAAGCAATATCAAAACTTAAAACTATTATTACTATAAAAAAAAATGTTCAGTAGCTGAGCAAATAACATTTGAAAATACAACAAATGTTCATGAAAAATATCAAAATGTGTTAAGCACAAAGACTATCCCACCCCCAGTTATCTACTTAGCAAGAAAAACAGAATGATAGCGGGAACAGCCAAACCTTTTTGAACTAAGAATTTTTAAATTTAGTACAAGGTTTTAAATACATGCTTCTGTATTGGCTGCAAAAGAGCTTTATGAATTTACAAGCAAACTTATTCTATTAACTAGTAGCGTTTATTAAAAGCAGTTCTAAGAAACTAATAAAAAAAAAAATTAATGAAAATCAAAGTTTCGAAGTTACCTATACACATTTACAAGAAGAAAAGAACAATTAACTTAAAAGATCACATAAAAACAACTACAAAAGAAAAAAAGAGGACCATTTTCTTTCCAAGATAGTTTACAACAAAAATTACTAAATTATTACAATAACGAATAATAAAAGCAATTTTCAATTTAATACATGGCTCATGCAAAGAGTCCTCAGCAAAAGAAATAAAACAAACAAACAAACAAAAAAAAAAAGAAACAGCAGTGCCAAAATAGTATAAAGACCCGCGATACCCTTCACATAGGCAGTGAGCTGCCTAAGAAAGTCATCAATCCCAGAAGCGTGAGAGCCCAGCAAAGTGGGGTTAGTGTTGGTAAAAGATGAGAAAGAAGCAAGGGACTCGCTACTACCTTGCTGGCTTAGGGCAGACACTGACGGGGGAAGGGTCATGGATATTGCTACTGGTGTTGCTAGAGGGACATTACTGCCTGCACTTGTTAGCACCTTCACCTGAAATAAAAATATTTTACAAGTTACCATATTTTCTAGATTTTATTTTTAGAATAAACTTTTAGTGATAAACAAATGTTGTCAATTACTTAAAAATCACATCAGTACAACGTGACTTTAAGTACAATAACTGAGCATTGATGTATGGCTAGCGTTTAAGACATCAATAAAAATTTTAAAGCATCTCGGTAACCAGCCAAAGAGCAATTAAAAAAAAAAGATTTTTTTCCCTACCTCATCATTAATTCGTTTTTCGAGCAATTCCTCATCATCATCACTATCTAATTTGCTATCTTTAAGAAAACTTAGTAACGGTTGCGTTGGTCTTTTTTTCCAAACATGAAATTCTGTGATATTTCCACCTCCTTGCAGATAGAAAAGCTCAGTCAAGTATTCTTTATATTTAACTTGTATATCATACATCATTTGTCTTTTATAATTACAAACTGACAGTCTGCACATTTCTGTTTCTTTATCAGGAGCTGGTTTTTCTTCAAGCTTTATCTTTTTAGCAGGTGGGCCTAATGAAGTCACAGATGCAGTAACAGAGGATGCCTGTTGAGACAAGTTAAATGATTTATGATCATCACTCATGGTGTTTGATGAAGTAAGCGATGAAGATGATAGCAATGTGCCTGGCTCTGTCTGTGAGCGATTCAATCCACGACCAGATGGAGACTGTTGTATGCTACTCATACTGACAGCAGTATTATGGTTTGAGTTGGAAAGAGGGTTGGCGGGGCTACTTGAGGCCAGATGATGGATAGTTCCACTGCTGTTAGTGGTAGAACCAGCTTGATTTTGCTTTTGTTGCTGAAGGAGCAATGCCTTTCTTTGTTGCTCTAAAGCTACAGCAGATTCAGAGCTGGTCGCTGTTACAAATGTGAGAGGTGTGCCAGATGCCTGCAAAACCTGCAGTCCTTGTGCCGAAACAGTTGACAATCCAACTATACCTGAAAAATATTTATTTGTTAAGTGATAAAATTTAAAAAATAAATATCTATACTAGACTACATACTATAGGATTTTCTTCAATTTAGTTTTAAATGTATAATACCTGAAGATAATTGTCGTTGGATGATATTTAATGTCTGTGGTGTTACAAGGCGAGTGTTTGACAAAGATGCAGCTGACAATTGCAAAGATGGTGTCACAGATTGCTGAGTATTGATGGTTCTAGGCAAGGTAAATGTAACCGTGGGAAGGTTCATGTTACTTTGTGGATAAACAGCTGTGGGGAAAAAAAAAGTTACATAACCACCAAAACAAGTTGACTTAAAATGCAAAAATATGTTGCTTTAGATGGAAAGAAAGAATTTACCAACTGTATTGGGCTGACTTCCAAAGGTCGTAGGAATTCTACCTGCTGAAAGCGCAGTTGTAGGCAGAGCATTTTGTTGGGCTTCGTTTGAATTTTTTTTCTGACTCCCTCTTTCACTTTGGCCCAAGTCACTCTCCTGCATCTTTGTGCCTCACCTGTTGAAAATTGTATAAATTTAAATAGTTGTACTAGATCTAAGTACTAACTTATTAGACTTAGGTCTTAGCAAAATCTGATTTAAATTTTAGTGAACAATGAAACTTTTTTTAAAATGTGCTCAGACCTCAATAACTTTTCTAGCTAGACTATCTACTAACTATCTATAAAATGATTTATTAAACTTAATCATATACACTGAATTTAAACTTATAAAAACTACAATCACTTTTTAAAAAAAAAAAATTAGTCAATGAAAAGCCTAAGCACTGCATATGTCATGATATGACCATGCCCATGCCATGCCACGCTTGATTTTTGTTTCCTGCCTCATCATGCTCCACTAAGACCACTAACTTGAGTCCACTGTCTTTATTTCAAAAAGTATGAATATTAAAAATTATAGATATAGTCTAGATCTATACTTTTTTAGACTACAGATAATATTAAAAGTCTAGAGATGTTAAGTAACTTGCCATCAGTAAATGAGAAATGGTAAGTTACATTCATCTCATCGTTCGCTCATGAGAGTTGAGGAAGAAATGAATGAAAATGAACAAGACTCGCGCACACCTATTTCAATGCGCATCTTCTCTGCGCATTTGAACAATGTGGGAGCGTAGCCGCCATCTTGATAATAATTAATTCCATCAAACTTACCTTAGTTTTTTACAACTTTCTCTCACATTTGCCCTCCATATCAGCCAAAAAGCCCAATTCCAACCTAACCAGATATTTAGCAGCACATTTTTGCTTCAAGTACTCTTTACAAATTGTTAATAATACATAGAAAATCAAAATTCTTTCAATGAATCAGCGATAGTAGTATAGGATATCAAACAGCTTGACGCAATACGTTTACGCATGCGCCCAACATGATCCTCGGGACAAAGCTGTCAACTCTGAAGCTTTCAAAATCCGATTATTTTTGTAAATGTTAACATTAGTCAGGCCAACCTGAATCTTACATTATACAAGACTACGTATTTTTTAGCTCAAATATTTCGAAAAAAAATCAAATAATGTGTGGAAAAACTGTATGTCAAAATGTAATAATAACTCACAAAAAGAAATGGCTATATTTTAGAGCCAGCTCTTTGTCTGATGAGGATTCCGTGAAGCAAGCACCTAAGAAATCGTAATAGATTATAGAATCTAGATATGCAGCCCTACAAATCTATAGTCTCAAGGTTATATTTAAGTTTGTGGAGGCCCTTACAATTTTGGAAAAGATTTAATAAATATATATATAAATGTTTTGTAAAAAAAAAATTGGTGCCGGTACTCAGTGATGGATTGCCTAACTTTTAGTTACTAATAAATTAATAATAAACGTTAAAATAGGGCAGATGATGTAGGCCTAAAGGTAATCTGTTTCTGTGACCCACGGTTTACGAGCGTGTCATGTGACCAGCACTATCGACCAACTGCCTTTACTTTTTTCCAACTAATGTCAGGTACCCATTAGAGCTGGGTGAACTCAGGCTCCCGATTATCCCGAAATTGAAATTCCCATGCAGTCTTCACCAGGATTGGAACCCGGGACCCCTGTTTAGAAGCCAAGCGCTTTAACACTCAACCACCTCGCCTTGTTCAATAAAATATTTAATATGCATATGTTAAAGTCTTTGACCCGTCAAAATTAGATTTTTTACCGATGTTGTGGAGGCTCCACTACTCTTGTGGATTCCCCTGGAACTCTCGACAAACGTGAAGCTTTGCCGGTCCTCCCGATCGATTGTTTATCTCAATATCCATAGTTGTCTAGTTGAAGAACAAGATATTTTGTTTGTTTGTAAAATGGTTTATACATTTTCTGATGTTCCTTCAGAATTGAAGATAATCTAGGCCTACATCCTAGCTCAAACCTCCCGTAGGTGATAGCATGAGAGTCCCTGGTTCAAATTCTGGAGAAGTATATATATGTAGGCATTACTAATAATTAGGGACTTAAACTCTGCTAATGTTTTAATATAGCTCTCAATATACTTTATTTAGGCTGCTTTGGACAAGGTGAAGAGGAAAAAAGCTTCCACATCTGATAATCCTAAAACTGACCGGGAAAAGTGTAGTTTGTAGGCTACCTCCTTTTGTATTAGACCCTTTTGTACTATATGTAGATAAAAATCTTTAAAATAATCAATGCAATTCCATTATCATCGTCAGAAACAGATGACTTCTACGTCATCTGTCCCAGGGTTGCAACATTTGAAAGAGAAATTTTACTAGTTCAATCATCATTATAAAACCCCATTTGATTGAAGCTTAGAGAGGCAATAAAATTTAAGAGAGCAGTCAGACGCCCGTGACCTTTTATTTCCTAATCAATCAAATAATTAATAATAACTATCTTAAACCCTGAAGGAACATCCAAAACATGTAAAACATTTTACAAAGAAACAAATAGTCAAGATGAATAACAATTTTGAACTCTCCTGTCTTTTTTCGGTGATGTTTTGGAAACAATTACAAAGTATAATTACAACTCCATGACTACGAGCAGAATATTTTCGTAATCTAGTAAGACATTTACCATCCACTGGTTTTTTGTTTGTTTGAAGAGTGATGTTCCTTCATTTTACAGCAGATATACAATTGGATGAAGAGTAGTAGGCCTACTCTCTTCATTTTAATACAGTTTAAACGTTTAAAGTAACACTTGGTGAGGACCAGTAAAGTGAAATACCACTGTCAACGAATCGTTAATTTTGTTTGTGTTCACTTGAAGAAAAAGTCATTATAATCACTATAACAGGCATACCTTGGCAGTACACTTTCCCGAAACGGTAACATAGATAATAAAATTTACTTGCTAATTGCCAATGCCTATGCATCCTATGGCAGACTGTCCAAACATGTGTGGAAAAGACGAGGCATCACCACACGTACAAAACTAAGAGTCATCTTCCCGACGTTGCTGTACGCCTGTAAAACGTGATCGGTATATAGAACATGCAAAAAAGCTGAATGCCTCATAAAAAATCTGAACATAAAGTGGCAAATATGACATAGAAGTTCTACAAAAGATTTGGCCTGCATAGCATCCACACAACCTTGATGCAGTCTCAATGGCGATTTGCAGGCCACGTCTGCAGAATAGACACCTTCTGCAACCCTAAAAGGCTCCTTTACGACTTCAAACGGCTGGAAAGCGAGCTCAGGATGTTTAAAAAAAAAACGCTTCAAGGACACAAAGCTAATGATTGAACACAATGGCGCCGTTGTAAAAACTGACTCAGAAATCGCTGAGGACAAGAAAACACCGTTACCGTTGGCTGAAGAAAAGTGCCACTCACAGTGCCAGAGAAGAAAATCAAGGCGACTCATAAAAATTCCAGCTGAAATAGTATTCCCATTCCCAGTATGCAGTCGAACATTCCAGGCCCACAAAAGTCTCACAAGTCACATGAGAAAGCAGAAATGCAAAGCCATCACCCCTTCCCCTTTGATGAACTCTGTTGTGTGTCAATCTGTTTTTCTTGAAAAGACCACCAGATAGTTTTCCAAATGCAAACAGTTCCCTGGTTTCATCTTCTTGTTTGTCGTGGAAGAAAAGATCTTTTTGCTTAGATAAGTCAAGCCGAATGGTAGCAGAGACATAATCGCCTTAGCGCCGTTTTTTTTTTATGCTCTTTCATCAACTGACTCCAGAATTCTGTCCCCTATTTTTCTTTGAACCTTTCTTGGGATGAAGATTAGTGTCCCTTTTAATATAATAAAAGCGTCATGGCAAATAGTGTTATACTGTGCTTTTTCTTTTCTCGATTTAGTTGTCTATAACTCGGAGTAATCATTAAAAAACAAAAAAAGTATGATCTCATGCTATAGCCAGGATTATACTTCCATTTCTAAATTATTCACATAGACTCGAGAGATACGCTCTAAAGTAATCTAGAGGGACAAAGTAAAAATGAGGTAAAACAAAAAGATCAAGACATCGAATCCTGTAATATAAGGGTCCAAAGGTCTACCACTTGACATAGTTTGAAGTAGGCTACCACAAGTGATATGCGTACGGTAGTTTAAAAATTGAAAATCACTAGACTAGAAATTGTATGGCGATCAGTTGTTTTTAAGAGAGGAAAAAAATGCATCTAGACTCTACATCTCTTATAGTAAAATTGGAACTTAAAATTTTTCAACTTAAGGTCTCATTCAGCATAGTGTTCTACCTTCTTTTCTTTTTATGAATATGATAGAATATCATCGTTTTATGAAGAAAAAAAAAACACGATGTTAGCTCTTAAATAAGTTTACTTAAGTAAGTTTAAATAAGTCCTGTAAAAAGTTCGGCTTTTACTATCTCGTTTACTGCAATGGAATACAATTCAACAATTATTATTATTATAGCTTTTATATAGCGCTACTCTCATGCTAATAGCATGCTCAGAGCGCTTTTGGTCCAATCTCATTTGTGGGTGGGATGGAGGGGGTATCTAGGAGTTGGTTTTCCGTGCTGCCTTTAGGCGCTCAGTAAACACAACTCTGCCCGAGTCGGGTGTCGAACCTCGAACCCCCTTCTAGGTAGCCAAACCAAGCTTAATTCAAGCACCACGCTCCCCACGCAACCGCCCGGATTTGAACACATAAACTCATAGAATTAAATTAAACTTTTTTTTTTCACAACGTTCTTCGTGAACAGCTGTTTGCATATTTAAGGCAATTTATAACATTTTTTTAGGTTGCTTTCCCTGGTATACACATTGATCAAAAGAGAGAAACGCCCTCTATTAACTCAATGACAAAGTACAATTGGGGTCTACAAGCCGACCAAAGCGTCAGCCGGAGATCCACAAGTAATCCATGTCCCCGTGAATGAACTTTTATTTATCAAATTACAGCCTTGTATTTAGTGTCATAGTTTATCCAAATAATTATAAATTCATTTTTAAGAGTTCACTTTGCATTTGTGCTTCTTTGTCTTTCCTTCTTTGTAAAAGTTCATCCTGAACTACTGGCCAGAATTCAACAGTCCAAAGCATCATTTGCATGCGCTCTCTGGCCACATTCTTATATGCTTGCGAATCTTGGACGCTAACTACACAAACAGAGAGGAGGATCCTAGCAATGGAATTGAGATGCTAAAGAAAGATCCTATGTATCAAATACAAAAAAAAACATAAAAAGAAAATCTGATTACAGACCAACAGAGCTCAAGGAAATAGTGAACTGTTTTCTACATACCAATTACCCTAGCAATCAGTGGATCGGAGTTTACACGGATGGCTCATCCCATAAAGCCACCACAAATGGAGGAGCTGGAATACTTATCGAATGGCCAGATGGAGGAAAACTAGAAAAATCCTTTGCAACTGGAGAGCTCTCTGACAGTCACAGAGCAGAAAGGGAAGCACTAGCACTAGCTGCTACCATGCTAGCAAATCATCCAAGTTCCCCTCACAGTCAGATTGTCTTTCTAACAGACGCAAAAACAACCCTCCAAAGCCTGCAAAACTCTGATTTCCCTTATATTAAAAACCTCAGAACAGCACTCACAAAGCTCAACCACAACACCAAAAAAACTGTTATTCAGTGGATACCAGCTCACATACAACTAGCAGGAAATGAGAAGGCTGACACACTCGCCAAGAGTGGGAGAACAAACTCACAAGTAAACTCTGCACTCTATCCAGAAGAAATGAAGAAATTAATTGTAGATAAAATAAATGAGAAATGGACGAGCTCCCATCCAAATCACAAGAAAGATGACGCTTACTATAAGCTATCCCGACAAGACCAACGTCTAATCTTTCGACTAAGGACCGGACACAACAGAATGCGACAACACGTTCCGGAAGCTCAAAATTGGAATCAGTGAAATCTGCCCACGTGGAGTATCACCAGAAAATGCAGACCACGTCCTCCAAAACTGCTCTCTCTACCAAGAGGCCCGTATAAGACATTGGCCCCAAATCACCCCAATAGAAAGAAAACTATATGGAGAGCTCCCTGATTTGGAAACCACTGCGCAGTTCATCTCATGTATTGGTCTAGTCATATGAACACTCCAGCATAACAATGAGAACGATGAAGAAGAAGAAATACAAAGACCGCAGCACAAACGAAGAAATTAGAGAATTAGTTCAGCGATTGGACCCGATGATGACCTGTTTACTGTAAAAAAAAAAAAAAAACGCTATGGCTTTATCACAATGTCCACAGGGCTCGCATAAACCTTCCTTCAAGGAACAGTATCAGGAAAAAAAAGGAATAGGCAGACAGAGAAGCGATATGATGACAACATAAAAGAATGGACAGGCATGCCATAGAAAAAAGATTCTAACTAAGGTAAAAGGCGGAGAGGAATGGAGAAAAACGGTCAACAGATCTTGTGTGGTGCCCCAACTGTCCAACAGACAAAGAGATATGTAAAGGTGAAAGTTTGTCCTGCTTTTTGTTCCACTCTGGGCGTTCTGGTAACCCTACTCTTACAATAATTTTTTAGACCTTAAAATCTGATTGTTAAATACCGGTACTTGCACTCTTTTTTATGGCATCCACAAGTGTATTCGTAGCCGCGCTGGCTGAGTGGTAAAACAATAGCTTCCGAACCGAAGGGTCCCGGATTAAAATCCTGGTAGAGAATTGGAATTTTTAAATTCGGGATCTTTAGACTTTAGTCCACCCAGCTCTAATTGACATTCGTTGGGGAAAAGTGAAGGAAGTTGGTCGAAGTGCTCGCCACATGACACCCTCGTTAACCGTGGGCCACAGAAACAGATGACCTTTACATCATTTGTCCTATAGATCGCAAGGTCTGATAGGGAAATTAACTTATAGAAGTATAATTCTTCCCTCGTCCGGCAATGACGCTTGGTTTGATTGAGGAAAAAAAATGCTTACTACAATAAAGATCCATACTGCAAATAACACATGAGGGCATGATGAGGCTCACTAGTGGACCAGCCACCTACTGGGATATATTTTTTAGGCCTACGTATCCACTCCCCCCTCCCCTCGCCCACACGCAAAAAAAAAGAGTTAGTCCTTTGTAAACTCTATGATGACATTTCTTCGGCTTCTCGAGTCAATTTATGTTATATTTCGATTGTGACCCCTCGCCCTCCCCCTCCCCACACACACACAGAGTGACACACACATAGACAACCATTGTCACACTTTTCAGCCCATTTTTAGTACAATGACAACCTTTAGCTTTTTTTAGCATCTTCCGATTGATTGACTAATCAGCACTTTTCAGCTTTTCAATTCTGTATAAAGCACCATTGGTTAGTCCCCCCCCCCCTTTTAATCTTAAAGCAAGTAGGCCTAGTGTACGGTATTAGAAAAAGCAAGCATTTCTCAGACCTAGAGAAAAAAAAGGCCCCAAAATGAATGCCACATTTCGTTCCCCGCTCTGCATTTATTTTGGTTATGTGTTCTCTAAATAAAAGGAAATAAATCTAGATCCTTTGATTATGCTAGTATAACACAATTTTCTACGTTTTTTTTTAATCAGGGTGAGTTACTAAAATGTTTGTAAAATGTTTTACATGTTTCGGATGTTCCTTCAGAGTTGAAGATAGCTTACTTCCTAGTCCAAACCTCCCGCAGGACGACGGGGGATAGGAGAGGGCAGGATTTGAACCCTCGACCATCGATAAATCCGAACGCCAGTCCAGCGCGCAAACCTCACGACCAGGCAGCCATCCAAACAGTTTTTGATAAGTTTCTGATCAATATTAAAGAAAAAAAAAACGTAACCTTTTAACTGTATATATTCACGTGTGTATGCTGTAGGCCTATTTATTAAGCCTACCACCTGGAATATATAAGATAAGATAAGATAAGAACTCCTGTCTGAATGTTGTTTGAAAGTTTTATAGTCCTCCACACGTTTTAGAATTAGTTTATTATTAAACAAGGTTGCTTATTAAATGATGTTTTATAGGATATTATACCTATATACATACTGAATATATTATTTCACTTTTAAAATAAAAGTTAACATTTTATTTAAAATATAAATAACTGGTATTTGGTATGACAGAACACATATGTAGGCCTATATACAACTCCGTAATACGATTTTTTTTTTTGAAAATGACAAAACATTTGCATAATTATTGAACAAATATACTAGGATGTGACCTCTCTTAGTAATAATGTCTCTGTATTTTTTTTTACTTAGTTTGGGGGTGGGGCGGGAATCGACAGGTCTTACTGCTCCGGGCAATGTGAAGGCTAGGCCGCCTGAACTTTCCGTGTTTTGGTAAAAACAAAGCAAGATATTTTAAAAAATAACAATAACATCTACAATAAGGTATTATAAAACTGAGACCTGAAGAAAATTAACTAGATCTAAATATTTGGAAAGGAAAATTATTTTAGACAAATGTATTGGAACTATAGGCCTACAAAGGACCGGATTTAAAACAGGGGGATGGGGGGGGGAGAATTTGAAGATCCCTCGGGCCCCCACTTGAGGGGGGCCCCCAATTAGGTGTCCGAAATTTGTTTGTAAATACATAAATTAATATATTTGATTGATAAATAGTGTCAACGAGTAACATTTTTTTTTTCAACATATATGGATTAAATTTATAACAAAGACTAAACCATACTAAACCTAGATCTATATCTATCAGTGCGTTGACTTTGTTGACATTCCTTCTTCCCTAGTGCTATTAGAGCATGGAATGGGTTGCCTGAGCTAGCCAGGAAAACCAGTGACTTGGCAGAATTTAAGTCATTGGTTAATATGCATGACTAAATGCATGACGCGTAGGACGTAATCATCTTCTTTTTTGAAGTAACGTCTGTATTATATAAGATAAGATAAGATTTTTTTTCCCACAGAGATCAAAGTTGATGTTTTTTAAGTTAGTTTTACATTTTAAAATGCAAATCTTTAATAGATTTGTTGCCGATTTATTTAACTTTTAAAAGAGATCAAACATGTGCTCGAAGCAAGAACTAAGAATATTTCTCTCTTCGTTGCCACGAATAAAACTGTATGATATACAGCGAATCCTGTATTATATAAGATAAGATAAGAATATCTTGTTACCTTTTGTGACGGTCCTCGTGTATGACGTGTATGAGTGGCTTGTTAGATGTCTATATATAGGCACGCAACAAAACAAACAATGGAGTAAGATACAAATACTGGGAAACTAAAGAATATTTATTTACATAAATGTACAAGGTAGAATAAATTAGGGGAGGGGATTTGCATCTATCTCTTTAGCAATATTGTATCATCATACTAGGCACTTAATGAGAGAGTATGTCACTTTTGTCCTCTGCATTTAGCTGGTTGTCCTACTGATGCAGCAGCTGGCTGTGTTCCTGGCTGGCGGTCTTGCAGTAGTGTTGACGGCTATGCCTTTGTCTATCTATATTGTTTACCGAGTTTTACAAGTGCTGCTGTGGACTGTGCAATATATACAAAAACTGCTAGAATATTTTATTTAAAAAAATTATTCGCTTTCGATAAAAAAAAAGTAGTTGCATCTGAACTTTGAATGATCTAAAATATTATGATGTTGGATATTCAATATCTTTTCTAGTCTTTGTGCTTGGACAGTGGTTAGCTGGTCATCGTGTGGGTCCAATCGGAGGTCACGGTCCAATCGCTATACTAATCCTGTTTTCAATTTCTTCGTTTGTGATGCACTCTTTTTATGTGATATCTAGGATCATATAGCATTTCAAATCATTGTTAAGATCCTCCTCTCTAGTTCTATAGTTAGCGTGCAAGATTCGCAAGCGTATAAGAATGTGACCATGACCAAGCAGAGCATCCGTCTGAACCAGTGTCGTAGCTAGGGTGAGGGGAGGAGGGGGAGTTTGAAAATCCCCCCGGTCCCCCACTTGAGGGCGGGGGCCCTAATGAGTGTTTTTTACATGAAAAACTAAATATTACTCAAAATGCAGCCCCCCCCCCCAAAGAGGTCAAGCCCCCCGGGCCCCCAAACGATGGAACACTCCTACGTACGCCCCTGGTCTGAACTTAGTGTTGAGGGCTATAGCTTTGTCTTTCAATATTGTTTTGAGTTTTACAAGTGCTGCTGTGGACTGTGCATTTCTGGCCAGAAGTTCAGGTTTCATTCCTTCATATGAAAAGATAGGTCCTAGGTATTTAAAACAACAAACACTCGTCAGCTTTTCGCCTCCAATACTGGTGTCCCTTTTGGAGCCCTGTTCACTAGTGGTCACAATAAGTCGTTTTTCGACATTGATTTGCATATCATATGCTGCGGAAGTCTTTTCTATTCGCATCACCAAGTTATCAACTCATCTTCTGTCCCTGTCAGACCATCTAAGTCAGGGGTTCTCAGCCTGTGGGTCGCGACCCCCTTTGGGGGTCGATTGACGATTTGCCAGCGGGTCGCCTAAGATTATCGAAAATAAGGATTGTTATTGTCTACTCTTCTATTGCTGTATGTGTGTGTGTGTGTGTGTGTGCGGGGGTCGCGGAAGAGTGGAGGAATGTAAAAAGGGGTCGCCGAGCATAAAAGGTTGAGAACCGCTGATCTAAGTCGTCCGCAAAGCGCAAGTTAGTAATTCTTCTTCCAATGCTTACAGTACTTTCATAATCCTCGAGGGCATCTTCAATCATCCTTTCAAGGAAGATATTGAAAAGAGTTAGTGGCCCCAAATATTCTGTTAACATTTCATTGTGCCGCATTTATTTATTCTTTATTCTTTTTGTTAAATATGTGTTTTAAAATATATGTACGAAAATAAAAAACAACAACAACAACAAAAAAACAAAGAAACAAACAATACAATGAACGCACAGATACATATAGGCATACGCCCTATAACATGTAATCATGTAATCTAAAGAGACGCGTGTCCGGCATAGCAGTCCATTTGTCATTCAGGCACAGCACAGGTGCGCTATAGTATTATACAATGGACCTCATTCACCAATCGTAAACAAACAACATTTAGCCACGTGATAATATTGATAAAACAATGAAAAAAAAAACTGTCACGTGACAGCCTGTGTGTGTTACGTAATTTGTATAGAAGCGATAGTGAACCACGTGGCTAAATGTTGTTTGTTTACGGTTAGTGAATGAGGTCCATTCATGCTTAATAGCGTACTTATAGGCCTAATATTTTGATTAAATTTTGATAATAAGATCGTAACGGTACTTGCGTGCGCCGTCTCGGCAGCTACGTTCTAACTCGTTACTTTCTTTCATACGTTGCCAGATTTCTTCCGATTTCCTGGAAACTACCGTACCAATAGTAGTTCACACACAGTCTTATCACGGTATTATGTTAGGAGTAGATCTAACCCTAAGAAACGCATATAGTGAGATTGAAATATAGAAGAATCTGGTAAAGTAGTTCCCCTTTCATACCTTGTGATCTGTGATGGTTCATCTGTTTCTGTGGCCCACAGTTAACGGCCAACCGCCTTTACTTTTCCCAACTATCTTATCTTATATAATACAGACGTTACTTCAAAAAAGAAGATGATTACGTCCTAACTAAGGTCAGGTAGGCCTACCTATTAGAGCTGGGTAGACTCAGAGACGACCAAAAATTTAAAAAAATAAATAAAATCCCAGTCTTAAGCAGGATTTGAACGTAGGACCCCCAGTTTGTGAGCCAAGTGCTTTACCACTAAGTCAGCGCGCCTATCTTTATAGACAAACATTGTAGCCTACTGTTCAGTACGTGACGTTTTCACGCCGGCCGTTTTGACGCTAGAAGTTAAGACGATAATTTAAAAAACAAAACTTGTTATACTAACCTTTTTTTTCACTACAATATACATGGCATAAATTCTACTCATCTTCTCCCCCCTCCTTAAAAAAACAGTGTTAATAAAGATTTGACTATTTCATAAATACATATTGCAAACGATGAGACCACGCTATCGACATGTTCCCATTATAAATGTAAGCAAGATGTGTAAAACGCACAGGATGATATGATAGGCCTATATCCATCAGTTTTATTTTCTTCAGTCGGGTGGAATCATGCAGGTGTGATATGCAGGGCTGCCTAAGGCAGATTTTAATAATTTCTCCGAATTGGGCCCCCTACCTAACAGGGGCCCTAAAAATTACATTTAGCATATCACTATAAGTGATGGCTCTTATCACAGACTTTTAAAGATGTAGGGAAAGAGTTAACATATTCAGTGTAGCGTACGACTGACGTAACTTTAATTAACCCACTGGCACCTGTTGCGTTTTCTTAGATAATTCAGCAAGAAAGGCGACCAATAGAGTATAGACCATCTATATATCCAACTGGCGCTATAGCCCATGGAGGGCTCCTTCCTGGTTCAGATCTATTAGAGCTCTCCCGAGCCCTACGTCTCCTAGCGGCGCCTTCGACATTCACGGAGACACGGAGGTCACGCTCCTAGCCGCATAGCCCGAAATGTGCATAAGCCATCTTAGAGTCTGCGTTTGGTTCGCCAGACTTTGTTTTTCATCTGTTGAGGACCTACACTGTCGTGGTTAAGAAGTGTCCACCTGTAGCGTGCTCCTAATATATAGGCCTAAATTCAGCTCCGAATTTACATCAATGCATCAACCAAGGACCTTACCCTCCACAAACTCAAAAATATTTTTTTACTTAACTATTCATATTAAATATTTGTTAAAAAAAAGAAGAGAAAATTAGATTAAATTTAAAAGTACCTCATTTCTTAAATTCTAAAATATGACATGCATTTAGATCTGTAAATATTATAATTAATAAATGGATTATTATTTAAATCTTTCGAAAAAGTGTAGGGCCCTGAACAAAACTCATGCCCAGGGGCCGCCACTTACTTAAATCCGGCCCTGTGTAGGCCTATAGTTCAAATACATTTTCCTAAGATAATTTTCCTTCACAAAAATTTAGATCTAGTTAATTTTCTTCAGGTCTCACTTAGTCTTATAGTAGCTTTGTAGAAATGTTTTTTTTTTTTTTTAAAATATATCTTGCTTTGTTTTTGACAACACGGAAAGTTCAGGCGGCCTAGCCTTCACATTGCCCGAAGCAGTAAGACCTGTCGATCGTCCCCCCTTCCCCCCCCCCCCCCCAACTAGTGCATGCCAGTGTTTCTCAAACTTTTTTAATGGGCGCCACCTAGACGAGGAAAAAAATGTTTGCTCTCTCTCTCTCTCTCTCTCCACCCTCCTCCAAGCTGGTAAGCTGGTAGTCTGGAAGAGCGTTGGAGCCTCGCACGGTTAGTCAGGTAGGGTTATAAGAATATAGAAATTATAATAATTGTTACAGAAGTCCTTTTTTGTGATTAAGTACTCATGCCTCTCACTTGATATCCTGCTAGGTACAGAAGCTAACCGGAAAAAGTGGAGGTATTTTGTCACAGCTCCCCTACGACGAAAGTCAAGTGTCAGATGATGACTCACAAAATTGTCAATGGCATCATCAAAGTTGTTTCACCCAGCTTCTACACTATACTTATTAGTATTGCCAAGTCCTATTGAAGTTCTGAAATATGTTAAAATTAGTTTTAGATGATATTTTAAGTTGTGTTTTGATTCCCACTTTGCCCACCACCCCTATAAATTCTTGTTTCACAAACTCGATGATAACATAAATGAATCAACATGACAAACCTACTAACCTCCTTCTCCCAACTACCCCGTAAGAAGCATCGAGCTAAATTGAGCAATTTCGAAATATATGATGTGTCCTTAGTGTTAGTGAGACGGAGACATCTATTTATCAAAGATTTTCATACCATTTGATACATGGCGGAAAATCTAAAAATAGCAAGCTTTTTGGTGTATCATGTGTGCAAAATAAAGGCACTGTTGATAGGCCATTATTGAAAAGATAAATGACAATTTGCGTGCGCTTTTTAGCACTGCAGAATTAAATATGTTACACACTCTTTCATTTGTAACTTTATGTAGTTGGCAATTTTGAAGTTCGACTAAGCGTCCATGACATTGTTACGTTTATCGTGAAAAGCCCGAATCTCTATTATAAAAACAGCACAGGTAGCATCCCACCTCAAACAATTGTAATGCAAAATAAAAAACGCTATTTTCCCATTGGTTTGCTATTTTTATCATATTTTGTTAACCGGAAACAGCATGGATCAAGAGAAAATCTCATCGTTTGTCAAGAAAATTAAAACCAAAACTAAATTAATTTTGAAGGATTTAAAAAACGCCAACTTAATTATAGATTTATTAGCATGTGCACAGGTGAGAACAATTTGAATTAAGACGTAATCTAGATATACTACTAGATCTATCTATACTAGAATCTATACTCTATACTATTAGACTTTTAATGACTAGACTTTTCTGCTAAATCACTCAGTGAGTAGGTACTTTGATAAAAAATTCAACTTTAATGAATCTAAATGAAACTAGTATAGTTAGATAGATCTTTTTGAATGGAGTTCATTGATACCTCATTTATGCTTCTAGGTTAATTAGAACATAAGTTATGACCATTTTAGTGTCGGAGAATTAGCCTATTAAAATACCCGGTATTAGAATCTAGTGCCGACACTAGAAACGCTAAATCAGGTTTCTGTTATATTTTCAGAATATGCAGAAAAAAATGCAGATTACAAATATGTAATTTGATTTCCTCGGAGATAAATAGTTTTTAAAATATATATTTTTAAGTTTTATTTCTTATTACCATATATTGTCATTGGAAATACGCCATTTTGGTTTTAAGGCTTAGTACTAGACTATCTCCCTTGAATTACTTGCCAACTTTTTTCTGTTGCTGTTTTGTCTTTCTTTCTAGCAGCTATTAGATCTAATATTAAAATTCATTTAAACTGCAAACAATCTTTTGTACTTTGAAAAATAACTAAAAATCGAAATTAAAATCATGTAGTTAAAGTAATACAACAGACAAAAAAATTAATAGAAAAATAGAAAAATAACTCTAAGCCTAACAAAATATCTTTTATTGGCAAAATAAAAGTAATTAAATAAATAGATACCGGTACCCTGACTTTAAATACATGAAAATAATAGACATTAAATGTTATTTAAGATATTAAAAGCATGCAAGAAAAAAATCAAATAGCCAAATAGATCTAATCTGAATAGATTGTAAGATGAAATATTAATCAACACTTAAAAATTTAGGCTAAAGCATCATACTCCAAGCAGTGGATTTGGCAAAAAACAGTTACATGTGGCCTCTTGTGGTACAACCACATCAAAGTGATTACCATTTGTATGCAATAGTGTTATGTTGCAGCATATATGGTTGTCTGTGTGAGATAGTATGTATGTGTTTGCATCATGAAATAAAGGTTTTAATAATAGCCATGAGTATTTTGTTTTGTTGTGGTTTGGTGAGAATGTATAGATGTCTCTTTGCAGTAGTGTAGCAGCTGCAAGCATTTCTGCAGTTGTGGCCCATGTTGTATCTTTTTTCATCAGCTCCATATGCTGGAGTTAAAAAAAAAATATAATAGCTATAAGTACAAGTTCTTTATCCTTCTCTTATTATGTGCGGTAACTTATAATCATATTGAATGAAAAACAATGCACAATATAAGAACAAGCAATATCTACAACAAGGTAGAGAAAGTAATGATAGGACTGAAGAGTGGAAGGGAACTCCTTTTATAACAGATTCGGGAAATGTTACAATGGCATCACAACACGATATGATCCAACCACGGGAGTTTTTGTCGTACATAACTATCTGTAGAAGCTGGCCGACATTATAGGATACAACCAAGAGAGTTTTGATCGTGACATCGTTATGTTGCGTCACGTTTCAGTCTTAGTCTCATCCGACTAGACCTCAGTTGAACTGCATGTCGGTGAAATGAACCGGCAAAGAAAGCGAAGAAGGATAAATTTTGACCAAGTAAAACACCGTACCTTGCCCTTCTCCCTTTATGAGCATACCAGCGATCCTAGCAGTAGATGACCTAATATAACCACGGCGCCGGCGAAGCTCCGAGCAGGGGAAGGTGATGTTACATCACACCTAGTTCTGCCGTAAAGACAAAGATCGCGTGTGACGGCCGGCGCAGCGAGGGTTTAAAGGTACGTAAGAATAAACGGAGAAAATCGCCACCTGTACGGTACGGCGGGAGAGAAAACTTGCTTTGGACTCCGTAACGGAATGTAATACATGGGCGAGGTGGATCCATGTGAAGAGAAGGGTTGGTAGGTGGAGTCGCTACCCCCCCCCCCCCCCCCCCCACAACTACACATCTTAAACAAATTTAGTGTAATAGGTGAGGAGGTTTTTTTTTAATGAACTCCGAAAGTAAAGATGCATAAATTATCTAAATAGTAGTGTATATGCTTCTTATCTGTTTCTTTATACATTGGCTTTTGTTCCCCACTCTATGCAAAGTAAATTTCAGATTGTGAAACATGATAGTTTAACAGGTGCTACGTAACGTTTAACAAAGACGTTCATGATCTAGTTACACTCGACCTATCCTCCCTCCAAGAGAGGTGGAGCCAGAGGTAGTGGTAAGAGTTATAAACACAGACATTAGTCCTATCTGATCATAAAACACACGCAATAACAATCTCTGGTAGACAGTAGACTCCACTCAGAAGACCTCACGGCGAAAGAGAAAGGGACACTGATATGTGTCAGCTTCATAAAATTCTTTCTCTTCGTGGTGTGATTTTACGAAAATAGAGAGCGCTTAAAATTCGTTAGAAATGTATAGATCTAACTGTAGTCTTAATCATCAACAGATAAACATAAAAGTATTATTTCTTATAGTAATAAGTTTCCCGTACTAGATCTATATCATTTATTGTCATTGCTCTCAAAAGATCACTAAGTCATAATGCATAATTTTGTTCAAAAAATAATAATAATTAATCATAACATGTATATCTAGATGCGTGTTTCATTTCATTTAATTCATGCATATTTGTTTTATATTAATTATAGATCTAATTGTTAACATATATTTTTTAATTAATAATTTCATACGTAGAAAAAAAGAAGAAACAACAAGTTCATCAATTTATTAATAACATTTTATTTAGACCTTCATTTCAGTAAATACACTTAAAAAATCATAAGTTGACAGCATAAGAACAAAAACTCTCTTTAAAAAAAGTTATAGAAAGTTCAATATAGGTAAGGGAGATAAATATGCTTAACAAACAACATGGTGGTCGGCAAAGGTATCTGCGTATCTGAACTATTACCAAATACCCAAAAAATTGTGACCGAAAGGAGGAGCTTATACATTTAAACTGCTATAACTTTTTAACGCTTAAAGATAATGTAATGAAATTTTCCATAGAAATGCGCAATTATGTTCTGATAATTATGACAATTTTAAATCTGGGATATCTATTAACACTTTTTTGTGTTAAGCCCTTGATGTAGTACAGTAGGGGTAGGTGTTGAAAAACGACAGAAACAGAATACAACATATTCACACATAAATGGTCATAACTTTTAAACCAATAGAGATAATTGAATGAAATTTTCAACAGAAATGCATGTTTATGTGGTATTTATTTCTTCTTTATAATTCTGAGATAGAAGTTGAAACTTTTTTTTTTTAATTTCTTAAATGTGGGTCGACATTTCGAAAACGACAAAAAAAAAACAAATGTTGACACTTAAATGGTTATAACTTTTTAACCAATAGAGATATGCAAATGAAATTTTCAACAGAAATGCATGAATATGTGTTATTTATTTATTCTATTATAACGCTGAGAAAGACGTTTAAGAAAAAAAATTTTTCTTTGTTAACGTGGAACGTCAATTTAAAAAACGACCAAAATTTATTTTGGTCATAACTCTTTAACCAATTGAGATATTTAAATGAAATTTTGAACAGAAATGCATGATTATGTGTTATTTGTTTATTCTATTTTAACACTGAGATAAGAATTTTTTTGAAAATTTGATTTTTGATAAATGTGGAATGACAAGTTTGAGTTTTTTTCGACAAAATATTATGTTGACACTTATGGTTATAACAACCAAAATTTATGTTGGTTATAAATTTTTAACTAATTGAGAAATTTAAATGAAGTTTTCTACAGGAATGCATGCATGATTATGTGTTATTTGTTTATTTTATTATAATCTGAGACAGAAGTTTTCATTATGTTGACACTTAAAATGTTGCAACTTTTTTAGCCGTAAATTACTTTTTAGGCTTTTAACTGAAATGAACAACTTTTTGCTGATACTTATAATAAACTTTGGATGAATAACATGTTGGAAAAACAACACAAAAATAAAAACCAAAAATTTCTATTTCATACTTTGAGAGCTGTATCATTTTAATCTAGACTTTAGAGATAATTATACAAGATTTACAAAATTAAAAAAAAAAAAGAGTATTTAAATTTACATATAATGTAAATAACAAATATAGATTTCTTGATGTCATCAGTCTGAGTGCGTTTGCAAATGTACGTCAGTATCCAAAGCTTGCGAGGATCATGCATGATTGTTTGAAGATGAACATTGTTTGGGTGTACCCTATCTGTTTTGCTGAAATAGAATAAATAATTTTAATGCATACCAATGTAGGCTTGCTGAAAAGGTAAAATTATCAAGACTTAATATAAATGGTTCATAGCACAATTATCAGCTGGATTGTGAAATTATATTTTTCACATTAAATAAATATCCCAGATATGCAACATGTTCCCTTAAAATAAAATATATCTAACTATTTGATGGGTAAGCACATAATGGATTTGTTTGTAGTTGGAAATTATCAATTGAAGTACTGTCTCTGTAGCACCTTACAAAAACCTTCAGCAAGTTCTTTAGTGATCTCGATAAATACTTCATCAACAGTCACATTTCTCAGGGTTTTCAGAACGAGATCTTCAGTATCCAGAGTCTGGCCAAAGCAATCAATTAGTATTGAAAGGAGATTCTCTGGAGAATCCACAATGGCCTTTAGTTTGTCAATGCAGACCTTCACATGAGAGATCTAGAAAACAAGAGAATAAATATAATAGCTGCATAAATGGTATCTTTAAAATGTTTCATCTTTCATTTTGTAGATCAGTGTCATCCACGGTCCAGTCAACATCTTGCCAAAAAGCCCTGTTAATAAATATAATAAATGTCAAAAGGGTTGAGACACCTAAAAAGGAATTGTTTTGAAACTATAAAAATGAATTTACGAAAGAAAATGGTAAAGTTATTACCTTAAAAGACTAACCGCTTTTCTGCAACAACAAGCACAGTGTTGTTCTGTGTTACCTGCCTTTCAGTAGCCTCAACATCACCTTCAGGTCGCAACTTCTTCACCATACTAGGTCGTTCAGTGCTGTCTTGGATAGGTGTCTTTTTGCCAGCAGCATCGATAGAAATTTTTTTATCCAAGTAAGGTGCAAATAGGTGCCAGCTGCGGGTAATCTTCCTACAAAAGTTCTTCACCTCGGACATATGCCTTCAAAACTTATTGTCAACAACATCGACATCAAGGCCTGCCACGCCCACATTATCTGGGGAAAATGTAACAAAAAAAAGTTAGCTTTATTTAATTGTGAAAAAAAAATGTTTCAAACAAAATTACACATGTACAATTTTAATAAAATGCAGTTTAAAGATTAGTTTATAAAAGGATAAAAGACATTTAATGTAAAATAGAAGGCTCAACTTCATAAGTCCAAGTCCAGCCAAGCCTTTACTTTAAAATAAATTTCTACAATCATCCTAAATCATATACAGAATATAGTAGATTTAAGTAGATCTATAGATTAATATCTGAAAATTTATTTTCATTGAAATAAAATGATATTCCAATTGATTTGAGTTTTATTTTGTTTATAACTTGTTTATAACATAATTAGTAGTGATTATTATGGTAACAATCACTTAAAATCGTGTATAAAAATTGTTTTATAATTATCGCAATTATATTACCAGCTATTGCAAGAATTATCACTTAAATTTAACTAAAAACGAAAAATAACAATTGAACTAGGTTAAAATCATTCTAAAAGTTTAATAAATAACATTCAAAATCACGGATGACTAAATAAAACTGTTCTTGATGATGGATTTTAAAAAAATCGATCTAACAAAAAAGCTATGCAGCCATTGATAACCATTGAATCTATCATTTCCGGTTAGTAATGGCGGCTAGTTTCGTTTTCTAGCCAAGATACCTGATGCAGTGGGTCCGTTTTTACTAAAAAAGTGGAACACTTATTGCGATAATATGAACAAAAATAGTTAGATTAGATATTAAGGTACTTGGGATGACTTAAATAACTATGCTTATTAGAATAATAAAAAAACTATGGATGGTCAACTTACCCCTATGCTCAACACGCTGGAACTCCATGAAGACGATAGAAAAGCACTGATATAAATCCAAAGAATTAACTGATATCCGATCCTTGAACAAACAAAGGGCTCCGATTATCCTTTGGTGTCTGATTTTGAAGACAAAACCAGACTGGAACGAAATTACCACTGCTTTCGGCTTAAATACTGCCGCACGAATACTACCGGTTCCGGTAACCAAAAAAAATCTCGCGCGACCAGAAAATCGAAGTATCTATCCTATCATCTAATCTATAGGAAAGGCCCATCAGCGAAATGGCATATAAAGCGAACACCTCCCCGTAATTTTTATCCATTCTTATTTATTTCAAAAGTAACTGCAGAACTAAGAAAATGGTATTACAAAGAGTCCATTTTTATACATTTCCCACATAGTCACTTTCGTTTTCCCTCATAAAATAAAGCATAGCTGAAGGTCAAAGTTGACATGTATGGAAATTTCATTCTCAAAACGTTTCCGGATAAACGAGAATAGGTCCGAACTTAAGGCGATTTTAAAGCACCAATGGACATCGGCCGAAATAAAATTGCATATTATACTTATAAATTGATGAGGAAATAGTTAGCTAGAATAGCTAAGGCTATTCATTCCGTTGAAAAATAAATATTTGGGGTGTTCGCTCAAAATGACCCTTTTAACTGAAAACCTATTCAGCGAAACCCCTATTATATAAGCTTAAAAAGCCATTAATAATAATTTAGTTACTGATTTAGTCTGTTTTCTTTTTGTCTTATCTATTGTTATTGTTTGTAAACTGAAATATTAAAATAATAGGCCTATTTTTAACCTTAACCCAACGTCTTCGATTTCGAAGATTAAGGATGAGTGCATCACTACGCTCTGTTTTGCCGTCCTCCTTTTTTTTTAACTGGCTGGTTAACATCTTGTTACTAATTAATGATATTAATATGTGTATAAATGTTTAAAAGAAGTGCAGAATTCATTTTCACAGGGTTCCCCCACCATTCTGAGATTAGTATTATTAGGAGATTTCCAAGAGTTTTCCAGGAGAAAATATTCGATTTCAGGATCGGAAAAACGCGAACTATATATTTAGTAATAAATATAAGAGTTACCATATAATATAGATGTATAAAATTACAAGATCTCTCCTGAGCCTTTCGTCTCCATGCCCGAAACCCAAGCTGTTGTAGATCTGTCTCCATAACACCATCAATCCATCGCATTCAGGATCTGCCTTTGGGTCAATCAGCTTGTGTGTGTGTGTGTGGGGGGGGGGAGATCGAGTTGATGGTGATTAAGTGCACTAAACAAAAGTTCTTTTAAAAAGAATAGTTGCAGTAACGAGAGTTTATGAAATGGAGAGTAAAACGACGTGGACTAGCCTATAGGAAGGTGGCGAAATAGAATTTTGTAGTTTCTTTCTTTCTTTTAAAAAAAAAATAGATCGCAAGTTTCGTAGGCTATATATAGACATCAGTTACAAGCAGAGAAAGGAGATGTGGAGCACGAGAAAAGTGAAAACAAATTTAGGCCTAATGTTACAAGGAGGACAATAGTTATAATGCTTCATGGAAGAAGTTAGATGATAGAACTAATTGAAGCATAATTTCCTATATTTTAACATGCTATTTCGCTATTTTTTACGGCTTTTCGCTCATTATGACTCCCGCGAAAATTGCGTTCGCTGATTAGGTCTGACACCTACCGCAAGTTGACTTGATTTATAAATTTAATAGCTGATATGGAAAAAATAATCAAATTTAGTTTTATCGCCCAATAGCTGAGGAGTCCGCAGATGTTTTCATTTTTATTATAAGTTTAACCATTGCGGAGTTATAAATTCTAAACTAAAAACTGGCACAAAAGCGTTCGCCATTGGTCCTTTCCCATAGATCTAGACTGAGTATTTAAACGTTTGGAAACACTTTGGCACGATCTTTTGTTTTTTATTTATAGTTCAGTAATGGCAATACCTAGAAAAAAAAAAGAAAGTACCCAGAAAATCTTCAACTTTTAATCTATAATAATAAGTCTGTTGCAAGTCTCTGCATTGCATTTTTCATATTGAAATTCATGTAAACTTACTGTAGGGTCGTCAACATTTGAAAACACTTTTTCTCGAGGTGCAACAAATGAATACACTGAGAAGAATTTGTAAACACGTTAATTAAAATCTTTTTAAAATTAATTTTTAATTTAAGATTCCTAACTAAAGTCATTTTTAACATTTACTTCAGCATCTATTCTTTCTTTTTATTTAGACTGGAGTTTAAATATGGTTGCCTAGAGTGCCTAGACTTTGTAGTATTTTAGGTGATATCAATGCCCCCTCCTCCTTATAAAATTAAAAATACATGTTCTTTTTTTTTTTTTTTTTTTTCTTTTTTTTTTTTTTTTGCTTGATGCAGGAGATGTTTAATATTTAAATTCTGTTATAAATATTTTGGTATTTTTATTAATTTGATTTCAAAGAAATAAAACAATAACAACACAATGTTTTTTTAAACATATATATATTTACATTTATATATATATATATAAATATACAGCCAATATTTACAAAGGATCTTTACAATTTTACAAAAAAACATTTACATATTTATATACATATTTAGCCTTTAAGTATTTATTTAGCTGCAAAGGAAATGTTTGTTTTAAACATATTTACATTTAGATATTTACATATATACATTTTATACACATACTACATACACTAATACAGACATACAGCAGATGTTAACTCATTTTATACAATTAAAATGTGCATATTTGCATAAAGGCATGGAAACCGCCCAATGTCAAGATCATTGATCTGGGCAACATAATTGACACACAAAAGAAAGATCTTCAAGTTCTTCAGTTGTCAAATTATTTGACATGTGAGTGCATTCCACATGAAGCTACCGATCACATATTTCACACAGGATCTAAATATTTCCACCTTTTTTGCCACAATCTGAGCAAGTATCTTTTGTGGTTTGATTTATTACTTAGTCAGCACCATCAACACCTGCAGCCAGCTCTTTTTCCATTTCTCCCTTCTTAATAATGGATTGTCATCGCTGTCTTCATCTATGTCTTTTGAAGTACTCGGTTTGTTCATTTTCTTAGTTTCTAGTTTCTTCCTTTCTATTACTTGCTTGTGCATTTGTTTTTCTACTTTTTCCTTGTCCTTCACAACTTTGTTAATTGCGCCTTTTCTTATAGACATTTCATTTTTATCCATTGCCTCTATGGCAGCTTTAACAATTTCAGGCTTGTGGTGAATATATTTTCTTTTCTTCTCTGAAGCCATATAGTCTAAACACTTATAGATGATCAAGTATTGGATACGGGTATCTAGACTGTCACAGAGAAAAAAAAAGTATTATAAACAAATCAAATTAATAAAGCAATTAGATCTAACTTATAGTCATAGTTAGCTCTACTCTTTACTACTGTTTCCATTTGCTTCTCTATGACATTTGTAAATAATTGTAATCACCCCCCTTTTATTTCTAATTCTGTTGAGTGAATAATCTGGGCTGTTTAGTGCGTGTTTTCCAACCATTTTTAAACCCTAAAACACAAGTCTGCTATAGTTAATACGTCAGGATGCTTAAAAATAGCAATCATCCCTGACCTGGTTTCATTTTCCCTACGTAGGAGAAAAAAAAAAGTTCACGTACCTGTGGTCTTTGACCCCGTTTAACCTCGATCGTCTGGATAGCAACGAATAGCAGACGTGCGGGAAAGAAACAGAAATGATGCATGCGCATTACCAATGTAGTAGTTTTCCATTTCCTTTTACAATAAAAGCTCCATGATTAAAAAAATACAATGGGTGTTTCCAAACCGTTCGTGTTTCCAAACGTTTAAATACTAGACCTCTATGACTATGACTTACGACAGTTACGACATGACTTAGTCGAGTCTTAGATCTAGTACTTACGTCGTCGTCAGTTACGAGAATACGTCTTCACTTTATAAGTTATAAGTTATGCCACTTAACTTAATGATTTATCACTGACACTGTCTTATGAGTATGAGTCTTATGAGTGACTGTCTCTGTCTGATTATGATCATAATGAATGATGCTAAAATTTACTAAAACAGTAAAATTATCTATTAAGTCTTAAGAGTAATAAAAAAACAACATTTAAATGAGTTGAAAGTTTCCTTTCCATGCCTGAGCCGCCAGGGGCAATAAATCTGTTCTTAAATTTCAAAGTTTTTTTTACAATTTTATGAATGATTATGTTTTGTTACATTAATTGTTTGTTGTTGCCTTGTTTTTAATTTACACAGGAGGAAAATAAATTAATTCTATGTGCTTCTTGCCAAGCACTGGGAACTGTGTTTTTACATTATGTCTCAGCCAAGCCTTTTCTCAAGGGAGATAAAACTGCAGTCTCTGCAGAAGGTATGATGCTTGTATTACAAAAGTGCTTTACTTATTAGACATTACAACAAATGAAATATATATACAGTCTTATAATACTAACAGTCTCTTTTAAGTTTTTCATGAGGAATTTGGCTTTAATTCAATAATTTCAAAGCCAAGAGAACAAAAGAGTGTCTGTCTGTTTTTGTGTTCAGTCTCTTCTCTGTAATGTAAAAGATTAAAATAATGTCCCAAAGAGATTTTTAATATATAATATAATATTCATATATAAGTAGTTTGCTTAATTTGTGTCAATAAGATTTTAAAACAATTTCCACTTTTGTGCTTGTATTTAAAATAACATTTGAATTTGGTATGAATTTTTTAAAAATAGCTTTTGATTTCATATAGCGCAACTTTCATGCTTATAGTATAGCATGCTCAGAGCATTATGGTCCAATCTCATTTGTGGACTAGTTGGGGGAAAAGCGGTATCTGGGAGAAGGTAATCTGTGCTGCCTTTAGGCGTTTAGTAAACATAACTCTGCTCAAGTCGGGTGTCGAACCTTGAGTCCCCTTGATGGGTAGCCAAGTTTAAGTTTACTAGCCTCTTGGTCACACATCCCACTTAACAAAGAACAAATTTCAATATCTTTGGTCCTTTTTGGTTTCAAGGGAAACATTTTATTGTCACCTTCAAATATCCCTAAGTCAGTTGAAATCTTGAAAAAATTTCCCCTCCTACTTTTTACTTTACCAAGAAGATCTACTTTTCTACTTATATGTATTTCCAAAAAGAAAAAAGAATTCAAATTTTCTCAGGATTTGAAAATTGCTAAATAACTAGTTCAGCAGATTCATAATACTGATTGTAGTTCTTATAATTTATTATAATAACGTAAAATCTGATAATTATTGATTGATAATATATAGAAGCATTTTAAGAATAATTACCTGAATGTTTTTTGACTTGTTAGATGCCAATAAAGAAGATCAGGTCTCATCCTGGTTGAAAGATCAGTTTACTGCAACATGTGATGTTTTGTGTGATTTTCTATCCCATGAATCACTGGAAGTTAAGGTAATTAAATTATTGCCTAATCTTTGATACATGTTTTACAATAAAACATTACAGAATTAGTTTTAAAATAAACTGATATGTTGGTATGTTTGAATACAAAACTATTGTATTTTAGAGAACTAAATAGACCTTTAGTAGTCTCTATCCATTTTTTTTTCCAGAAGATCTCTTTGAAAGTAATTTCATCCTTGCTGCAGACCAATGAAGTAAACAGTTCTCAGAATGTTGTGGGCACATTGATAGAGGTTCCACAACTAAATGTTTTGTTAGCTTATTATTCTGTTTATGTTAGTTATAGAATGAGTAGTTATAGAAAGGGTAGTTAACTTAAAATGATTGAGGGGCCTAAAATGATCTAACTTAAGTTGGGCTTATTGTTGCAAAATTAAAGTATTTTTTCATTTGATGTAAACATTTTTATTTTTTAGTCACTGACTTGTAGTTGTTTCTTTTTTTTTTTTTAATATTTATTTGATTCTAATTATAATTCTAATAAGTAGAGGAAACTCCAAATAGAATCTAACACATTTGTTCTTTCTTATCTTATGTATTACACTGAACAATATTTTGTTTTGCATTGGTACATAGATTATTTTAATAACAAGTGTACTTAAAGTTGTTTTATTTTTAAACTTTTTGTTTCGATTAAGGGTATTATTGGTCAGCTAATAAAGTCAGACATAGACCAAACAGACATTATAGGCGAGGTTCCAGTGCTGTGGAATGCAGCAGATAAAAGCTCTGCTCTCATTTCATTGTGTTTGGTACACATAAGAAAACAAATGAAATCTGTTGTACAGGTAAGACCAATCAGCTTCTGCTAGTAGCCCCTCCCCCTTTTCTTTTTCATTGCAACATTTCTTTTGAGCTCAATAACTCCTAATGTGCTAGAATGTCATCTTTATGTTATTACTAATGTGGTACAGTGCGAAGTTACCAGCAGTTTGTTAAACTTTCATATAAGAAGAGCTTAGCTTTTTTAAAGTGATAACCAGATTTAAGATGTATAAGCCCAACCATAGAATGTGAGTATTTATAAAACCTTTTTTTTTTTTTGCTTTATAAAAACTAAGGGTGCACTGAATAGTACTTTTTGATATCTGGCCGGGGCCGGATATGACCGGATAGTAAAATTTGATATTCGGCCGGGGCCGGAGCCGGATACCTAAGTGTCTTGTTAATAGCTTGTGTTGCTGAACATTTTACGAAACTGTTAAATAACATATCTATATTGGTTGGTTTTATTTTCTTTCCTTTTATATACGTTATTGTTTTAAACTCTGTTACTGATTGATTTATTCAAACTTAACAGTATTTCTAAAAATCTGTATAGCATGAGTGTGTCTGTGTGTATGTACGATGCCCCCAACTGTAAAGGATGTGTATAGGAGGGTCAATGTAAATAATGTTAGTATATATTTAACTGGTTACTAATGTAAATCTCTCATAAGTAAAGAGCAATCTGCCTTGTATAGTGGTCGAATATATGTGTTCATGAATTTCAGACCAACAACCTGGTCAGATATACCTAGTCAGCCTACATAAGTAGTCCTAGTGTAGTGTGTATAGTTGTTTGTGTTAACCATCAAGCATTGTTTTTTCCTTGAGCATAAGCACAAAAGAGATAACACATTGGCATGGTCAGTCAAGCATATAGATAAATTATACACGTTCACTAGTTAGAGGTCAAGGGTTGTTTTTTTGTTTTTTTACTCTCCAGCATATTGTTTCTTTGTTTGCTAGATCTAACTGCGGTACTATTATTCAATTTATTTTATACGATTTTAAAATTTACTGTAAGGTTTTCCGTTATTTATTAAGTCAAAAGAATTAAACAATGAAATTAGCTTTCTTTCTAAAGGTTTTAATACAAGGCAAAAAAATACACACACGCAAACATGCACATCTTTGTTTTATTTTATTGTGCAAAGAACGTACGTAAGAAACATTAAATGCAAAGAACGTATGTTAGAAACATCTTCCTTAATTATTACTTAATAATTATTTTATTGGTGGTTCCAGTAACTGTTACAAAAGGGAACGATAGTAAGCCTTTGGATGTCAGGTGTGTAAAAGTCGTCCTAGCCTGATACACAGTGGCTAAGTACGCATCTTAAGTTAACAAAAATAGTAATAACAAGGAGTTAATTGACTGTCACAAATTATTAAGAATATTGTTATCAAATCAAGACACTTAAATGCAGGAGTAATATTTAAGTTAACACGCACAATATTTATTGACAGTGTAATATCCTTTGTTAGCTTACTGGGCTATATAATCTCGCGGTTTGTGTTCTGTGTAGCTAAAGGTCACTCGTTTAGGTGCGTGTGATCTTTAGTCCAGCTTACTAATTTAGATTTATGTTCAAGTAACTCGGCACACTTGAAAAGGTGTGGCCTCTAGCCCAACCACGTGATTAAGATTTTTCTCCAAATAAGCAAACTCTTTGTCCGGATACCCGTGTAGATGTTTGGCTTGAAGTCCAGTCCCCCCACCCCCCACCCCAATTAAGATTAACTACTAAGTAAACAAACATAGTTCCCTCGTGTGACCTCTAGAGAGTGCTTACGTCCATCGTATCTGACTTGGGGTCACCTGTCAATCAATGAACTCAATGTGATGGACTAAACAAATAAAAGGGGGAGGGAGTTGTTCATCTGGAAATATACCTAGTCCTAGTTACATTAGAGGTGTGGCTATGGTAGTCCAGTCCCCGTAATAAAGATTAACTACTAAATAAACAAACTCAGTTCCCTCGAAAGGTGTGACCTCTAGAGAGTGTCAATACGCTGACATTAAACCTACGTCCATCGTATTTAACTTGTGGTCACCTGCCTATAAAAAACCCCCAATGTGATGGACTAAACAAATAAAAGGGGTGGGAGTTGTTCATCTCTACCTCTGGAGATATACCCGCACAGCTAGACAGACGTCTGGTCAGCATGACGTAGTCAAGGAATGTAGCATTTTAACATGTTAACTAACCTACTCAAAGGTCAAGACAAATTGAAAAAAGTGTCAGCCATTGCTGCTCTGTATGTAAAGCGCATTTATGATGTAAAGTTTCATTTCTATTTATGTTAAGTTATTAACACGCCTTGTCTTTATAATAAACGATGTTTGGTGCATATTCATAATGGCTCTATTTTGTTTTAATATAAACATTGATACATTCTACAACAGACATAAATGGAATGAGATCCACTTTATGCCTATAAAATAGGTGCACTTTTTACTATCCGGTAGTGATATCCGACCGGAGCCGAATAGCACCGGATAGTAAAAAATGCCGGATATTCGGCAGAAGCCGGAGCGACTATCCGGTGCACCCCTAATAAAAACCAATTACTAGAAAATATATAAAGTCTAATTTTATAATTAAATAAATATATATATTATTGTTGTATTGATTCAACATCATTCATGGCTATATAATTATCATGTGTGGACAAGAGGCAGAGTACTCTTAAGATTGGCTTGTCTACCTATCTAGGGGGCTCAAGCTCAAGGTTCGACACCTGACTCGAGCAGAGTTGTGTTTACTGAGCGCCTAAAGACAGCATGGAAAACCTTCTCCCAGATACCCCCACGGGTACACAAATGAGATTGGACCATAATGCTCTGAGCATGCTATAAGCATGAAATTTGTGCTATATAAAAGCTATTTAAAAATAAAGCAATTATTATTCGTGTGATATTAAACTAGAAAAATATAAATCAATTGTATTTGAAGTATTTGTAAATGGTATCACAACAAAATGACTTTAAATTCAAATGAGTAAATTCATTGTGCAACTATGCTATTGAAATGACTGGCAGTGAACTGAAATCATCACAATTTGTTATGCTTTTAAATAAGAGCACAATTTTCAGTTAATGAGATTCATTGTTGCAGCTCTTGCCTCATTACTGTCAGTGACATTATTTAGGAAACTTTTTCAATTTACCTTCAGATACTGCTCATTTCACATGCTTCACCAGTGTTTTGTTTAATTGAATGAGACACAAAGAACTCTTGTATATGAAGTTTAAAAAACCTACTTGTAACTTCCTATGTTGTAATTGTAATGAAAAACTTGAATTACCAAATACTTTGCTTTATTTAACAAGATCACAGTAAACACATTCACATCACACATGACTGATAGCACTATGGACACACAATGGACATGACCTTCTGAAATGCTGGACACACCAGAAAATAACTCAGTTGCACTACAATCATCATACCGCATTAGTAGTCTACTGTAAACATATCTTTCTTACTTATTAGTAGTTATTAGTTCAATCAACAATCTCACTATTTACTTATGCATCAGTCCTACAAACAGTTGTGTAGACTACTCTGAAATAAATTCATCAGAGTTTAAATTGCAAATCATTTGCATCAACATTTTTTTTTTTCAGCCTGCTTCAGATATTTTTCAGAGGAATTGCTGGAAATTAATCAAACAAATAGCGTCTCAGGATTTGGGTAAAGTATTATTTTAATAATTATTTAAGAGTTTATGTCTTCTTCCATCCATATAGTGTTATATCAGTCTTTTCCGGGTCAAAATAGTGGATGGTTTTCCTGCTGAACGCTGCCGTAATGAAATGTTGTCCTAACTTGATTAATGAAACTATTGGGTCTGTCTAAAATGAATGATTGGGGGGGGGGGGGGGTAAATAACAAGGGCTAATTATTAGGTTTCATTATATTATTTATTATGTTTAAAAATATCTGTATTGACATTCTAATGTCTTATTTCTAAAGATGACAAGTGCAGACGTCAACTGACAAGTGTTATTTGTGATTTTCTAAAGCAAAAGGTAGAATAACTTTTTTATCTTAAGAAACAAAACAAAATTAGTGTAAAAGCAAGCTCATTGACATTATGAATCCATTATAAGGTTATAATAATTTTAATCATGAGGACTTCAAAGAACTTTCTGACAACTTTAGAAAGTTTGAAATGATAATAGTGCTTAAGTGAAAAATTTTAACAAAGTTTAAAACAATAAAACAGAAGTAAAATGTTTATATGTTTAAAATTTAAAACTTAACATGATTTCAAATTAATATTTGATATTGATCAATCTTTTAGATGTCAGCTAATTTGTATAAAGATATACTGACTGGAATATCTGTTGTTATGGAAAAAATGTCTTCCCCATTGAGGCTTACTGACTTTCTCTCAGAGTCTTTCAACATAGGTCAGATTTTTAATTTACTTTACATAATTATGATTACTAAAAGATTTAGCCATCAATTCTTATTAGTAAAGAAAATATAATGATAATTCTAATGTCTTCTTGTCTTTTTTGTTAGCAAACATTTTGTTGAAACACATTGTTGAATTGTGTTGTTTTTTTTAACTTTAGGTGGTGCCATCAGTTTGATGAGTCTACATGGGCTGTTTATTCTCATGCACAAATACAACTTGTGAGTCATGGCTTTTCTCATAACTAGATAAGCATAAAACCACCTTGAACAATCATTTGAATCTGTATTTCTTTTTGTGGGTTTAAACTTGTTTACATTTTTTAACCCCCCCCCCCCCCCCTTCATGATTCAGTATCAGACTCTGTACTTTAATTTGTTCAGTTGTAACTTTTTTACCTATAATATTCTTTTGCAAATTATATTTTGTCAATCAAACTTTCTTATCTTTAAATGTTGTAGCTTCATGCAGATTTTAGATAATTTGAATTTATATTATGAGATACTCAAGTGGGAAGGGGGTTTTGAAGCTAGGTTAGAGTAAGTGGACTCCTGGGGGAAAGCTTAACATCATGCTGTCTGTTTAAAAAAAAATATTCCTTGGACCCTCATCAGTTCTCTTACTCCTGCCAATGTTTAATAGTATTTATTTATTGTCCATACGCCTTGAAATCTTTTGCTGCACACTTTTATCTAAAAAAATTCTCCAAATTTATAGACATATTGGTTAAATAATTGTAATGAGGTGAAATATGGTCATCATTAAAAAGTTGTGTATATATATATATATATATATATATATAGATATATATAGATATATATAGATATATATAGTTCTTCCATTATAATCTGATGGTGACCACTTTCCTCATCCAGGGGGCTGAGGGGTTTGTACTGTGTTTCTCTGCCTCTTCATGTGGCTGGTGAGATCTATATAAGCCCAGAATATTCATTCAGCTGCACACTGGGAGTTCTATTTCAGCTGGAGCTTGTGTCAGTTGCTTGGATATTTTTCTCTGACACTTTCTTTTTGCCAGCACTGTTTTCTTGTTCTCTGCATTTTTTGCGCCAGTGTTTACAGCGTAACTCATTAATGCTCTATTATGTGCTTTCTTCTCCCATGTGTTTGGCAGGGTCAGTGTTGAATACTTTGGGGGTGTCTCTGAAACGTTTTCTTTGTCCACTTTGTGATCACTTCATTTCTTTAAAAAAAAAAAAAGTTTCCCTTTCAAACCTTGTGGGGCAGATGATGTAAAGATCATCTGTTTCTGTGGCCCACAGTTAAAAAGGGTGTCATGTGGACAGCACAACGACCAACTGCCTTTACTTTTCCCCAACTAATGTCAGGTACCCATTAGAGCTTGGTGGACTCAGAGGCGCCCAAAGATCCCGAAATTAAAAATTCCAGTCTTCACCAAGATTCAAACCCAGAACCTCTGGTTCGGAAGCCAAGCACTTTACCACTCAGCCACCATGCTCCTTCCCTTTCTTTAATAGACCATAAATAAGCCTTTAGTGATGCAGGGGTCTTTCATTATGCAGGAGTGGCCTGCCCATTGCAACTGAGACTGCATCAGGATTGTGTGGATGCTTGTAGCCCCACTCTTCTGAGGACTTCAGTGTCAGGTATTTTTAAAATTCAGTGTTTTTCTGAGGCAGATCATATAGAAGTGGTTCAGTTTTTTTGCAGATCTTCTGTATACTGTCCACATTTCTGGCGCATATAGCAACCTGGGAAGGATAACAGCTAGATAGACCCCTTAGCTTAGTACTTGTGGTATTGCCTTGTCTATTCCACACAATTTTAGCTAGTCTGCCATATGATGCACTGGCTTTGGCGATTTCATTATCCATGTTTCCATTAAAGGTATTTTAAGCACTGACCAAGTTAAGCTGTAATTTGTGTTTTATTAACCTAATGGAAATAATGCTTCTGTTATTACAAAAATTATAGAATTCACTGATTGGTTTCTTACAGAGATTACCCAGATTTTTATGCCAAGCTCTACTCAATGTTTAGACCTCAGATTTTTAGTGCCAAATATAGGGCAAGATTCTTTCATTTGGCAGATACTTTCCTTTCCTCCACGTAAGTTCTAAGTACACAGATGTTATATACCTTATATAAAATATTTGTTTAAAACATAATAATTCAATAATTTTGTATTTCTTTTTCCAGTCACCTTCCATCTTATTTGGTTGCTGCTTTTGCCAAACGTCTGTCCAGATTAAGTCTACATGCACCTGCCTCTGCTGTACACATTGCTATTCCATTTATTTTTAACTTAATTGCTAGACATCCATCTTTAGAGGTCATGATTGGTAGAACTGACTTGCCAAGTGGTAATGTTATTTGTTTAAATATTTTACTATGTTCACAGTGGCTTATTTTTAAAACTTCTACTTACAGTGAGAATTCAAACAATTTTAAATTATTGTGGATTTTCGTTTTAAGCTCAACTATGTCAAGGACGCTAAATTGAACTTAGGTAAAAAAAAAATCAAGATACTAAAGGAGTTTAGAAAATTTGATTTTAGAAAAGTGCTCAAAACTTATCAACACTTTCTTTGATCTCTGCAATGGAAACACCAAAATGTTTTTGCTATTTTATAGTTTATTTTGTCATAGATGAACATCTCTAATACACATATGCTCAAATCAAAATAATTCAGTCCATAAATTAAACCAGGTCCATTATCTCATATCACTATTGTTCCTCTTGTAATAAAAGTGTTTTCTATTGCCTCTTATCTACAGAACTAACCAGTGATCCATATATACCAGATGAGAAGGAGCCAGCTAGTTGTAAAGCTTTAGACAGTTGTCTCTGGGAGTTGCAGGTATGCTTTGAAATCTTTAGTCAAAAGTTGCACTTTTTTATCTCTATTAGTCTGCAGTGTGTCTTGAGCACAGTGTGTCTTTAAGATTCTACTTCTTCTGCATTCTCATTATTATATTGGAGGGTTCAAATGGCTAGTCTACTATAGCTGAAATGAACAGTGTTATTGTTTCCTGATCAGGTCGCTCTCCATAGCTTTTCTTCTATAGCAGTGTTTTGGGACCAGTGTCTTGTATGATCAGATTTCTCTGGTGAACTTCCACAAATGCAAATTTCACTAGCCCCAATTTTCATTTTCCAGACTATGTACTGTTGCTTTCTGTTTTGCCTGGTTCTGAGGCAAAAAATATTTGCCAGTTGTGTCAGGATAACTTGTTAATAGGACTTTTAAGATACTCCCAAGTTAAGCTTAAAAATAAAAAAAAATGCTTTTTTTCTTTCAATTCTAGTTCAAAATCTTCTGTAACTTGCACACCTGATGTCTGATTTGTCTTATTATCTTCTCAACATTGTAATTGGGTTTTGAACTTTTCATAATCAAATCAAAGTCAGCACTTTAGTTACTAAATTTAGTTTTGTTTTAATACTTTTAAAATTGAAAGTAAATCACTTATACCCTAGATGTAATTATAAATGCACTAACAAATGTTTTAAAGCTCACTTGAGGTTTAAAATTACTGCTGCATACTTTCATTATTACTAATACTAACTGAATGTTTCTTTATTTAGACACTGGAACATCATTATGATCCAAGCATATCCCAGAAGGCCCAGAAAAGGAAGGTGGCTGAACAAGATTTATCTTCAATTTTAGAGACAACAACAAGTGATGTAAGTAGACTTGGTTCTTGCACCATTTTATTCTTCATTAACATTTCTGCCTACCACTAGACATGTACTCATCTATGAAATTGTCAATTATCTTCTTTTTTAATAATCTAACATAGTTATCAATATTTCTTAACAGATAATATCAAGTTATGCAAAAAAGATTAAAAAAGACACTATTCCACTGAACTTTGTGAAGATTAATGGATTAACTTTAGCTGGGAATTTTGTATTATAGAAACAAATAAATGTTTATTCACGTTTATTTTCTTTGTTTCATTATTTTATTTACATATATTGAAGTCATTTGTTGTAGCCTTAAAATCTACTTGTATCACAAAATTTCATTTTACCAAAACACATTGTTTGCTATGAAAGACAACTCTATGCAGTAATGTTGATTTATAATGAATACAATTAAGTTATACAAAAACTTTGTTTATCAACTAGCAATAAAACAAAATATAGCTGAAGATCATGTTCATTACACTGTTTAGCATGATCAGTTCACTTTAAAATTCATTCAGAATAACTTGAGCATACAAAGTAATACTAAAATTTCATTCAACAATTATATATAATATGTTAAATTGGTTTTAAATTTTGATCAAGGTTTTTTGAAAGTTCATTTCTTTGTACAATTCATAGATACTGTATTAAAATTTATGCCAGCATGAAAAAGATTAATCCATATCTATACAAACATTCATTCACTCAAATGTTTTAAATTTTGATTTATAAATAATATAAATCTATGTTCAAATAAAATGTTTGGCTCCATGATCTTGCCATAACTGAATAGCTTTTAAAATGTCTGAAAAAAAAAAAAAGAAAGTGCAAACAATAAAATACTGGCTGTCCCATCAAAATTTAACTACATCTTTTGTGTCCACTTTGGCTGGTGGGTCAACTGTCATGGAGAATCCAAGTATTTCATTGATTAAAATTTCAGCATTGATATCAAATGGGAGAGTGTCTGCTATGAAAGCACCTGCTGCATCAGACTCCAATGGCTCCTCCTCACAGGAGCCCCCCTCTCTGTTAAACCCCAGAAGTGTTGTCAGGTGCTCTGTTAATTCCTCTTCTGTCATGTGCTCACCTATAATTAAAAAGTTTACATTTCTTCACTTGACTGATTCTATTTATACATTTTAATTTAGCCCTCCAGTAATCAGAATCATTTATTGTGCATAAAAAAACATTGTAAGTCATGAGAAGGCTTGCTAATGTATAAAAATTGTTACTGTAATGTGAGTTCATTATTTACATTGCAACTAGATCTAGTACTTTCTTTAAATATACTAAAGCTTCTACTCCAAGTACAAATTCTAGTTGTTTGAAAAATATAGAACCAAATTTTGTAAGGTAAATTGTGTACATTGTCAAAGTAATTTGTAAAATGGGATGTGTGGCTGCTTAACCTGGGGGCTCAAATTTGAATCCTGAACACCTACATGCAGTACAGAACCTAGATCTCCTAGATCCCCCACATTTAGAACCATATGCACTGAGTATGTTATAGTGTGAAAGATGCACTAGACAAAAGCAATTTTAGAAATTTTATGATGGTTATAAATGTGTGCCACCTGCCAAGCTTACCTTTATTAGTCAACAGGTTGAGAAAATCTCCTCTTTCAATGACTCCACCTTTATCAGGCTCAACATTTTCTGCCAGTGTTTCGAAGGCCCACAGTAGTTTCTCAGCAGATAAACCAAAAGCAGGTCTGTGGTTCACATAGACTGGGAACAAGAGAAACATGATACAAAATAAGAAGCCTTCAATGCTGTACGCTATCTTAACTTTTTCTTTGAGCATTTTCTGTTAAAATTTATTTTGTTCTGAATTTTTATTTTAGAGAATTTTTTCTCTCTGGTAAGCCATTGAGGATGTTTTCATTAATATTAGCTGGAATAGCATTACAGACACTTAGTGTGAAAGAATAAGTACAGTAAGAAAAAGAAAAGTCAATTCTGAAATGTATTAGGCTATAAGACTTACGTTTAATAAAACCTCCAAGGTCAATATCCTCCTGGTAGTGTCCTAAGTTAACATATTCATCATACTTAATTTCATTCAACATGTCTTCAATCTGTCAAAGATAACACACAATTATTTTAATGCAAAATGTAGAGATACAGATCTATTTGATTGTGTGACTCTAATGAGTAATAGACATCATATACTGTTGGCTGCCAGCATTATTTCATTGCAATGAATTAATTAAATACATGACAAATTTAAAGACCATAAAGGACCTAAATGGGTGTAAATTGTCATTATCAACCAGATATATATATTATTTATTATTGTATTATATATAATGGAATTGTTAACAAAACAAAGAAATAATTGTTCATAATTTTTTTTGTTTAGCAATAATAAAGAACATTTAAAAAATGGGTCACAAGAAGTGCATAGCAACCATAACTATTCTTGTAATAGAATTGTGTAACCCTCTGTTGTAATAAAAGAACCCTACTCTAATTACCAAATACTTTGCTTTATTCATCAAGATCACTGTAAACATGACATGACTGATAGTACTATCAACATACAACGGAATGACCTTCTGACAGGCTGGACCAGGCAGAAAATAAACAACCCTGTTACACTATAATTACCACAAAAACAAAAATGACATGAAAAGGACCTACTTCCTGTTCTGATGGGTAAAATCCCATAGCTCTCATAATGTAGGGCACTTCAGTGAGGGGTACTCTGTTACTGATTTGCCTTGTTTCCAAAGAATTGATACCTTGGCTGCCAATTGAAACATCAATTACTGAAAGTGTTCATGCTAATTTATATTATAAGAAGCTATTGATACGGTACGAATCAAACTTGTTTTAAGGGGATGCTACTCACTGTCTCAGTTGAGCATAATAAAACAACTCTTCCAGTTCTGCAAATAGTTCTCCATCTCGTCCTCCTTCCAAAAGGCCATAGAAAGGAACTAAATCTTCACCTCCCAATTTGGCCTGTGCACTTAAAGCTCTGCCAATACAAGTTTCAGAAACTTAGGACAACATCTTATCATTTTATTGATAAAAAAATCAGCACTGTTAGACTATTCTTATATTTTCATGGTACAAATTTCCTTTTGGTATTTAAAAATATTTTTGTAACTTATTTTTGATGATGGACTTGTGAAAGAACATTGTACTGATTACTGCTTTTAAGTTAAAAAAAAATCAGTGGATTTGAATTTTTGATTGAATTTCAATTAATAAAAAAAACAGTATTTCCTTATGTTTAGACATTTTGAAAGTAGAGATGGTTTAAAATGACAATCATTTGTTTTATCAGGAAAAATAAAAAATGAATTTTATTCATTCTGGTTTGTATCAATGATTTTTATCAAAAATTTAACTGCTATAATCTAAAAATAATGCAATTTTGCATAACATTATTTGTAAGTAATTACTTGATGATTTGTAAGTAATTACTTGATTATTTGTAATTTCTTGATTTTATATTTGTTTTACCAATGAATACGTAATTGTAATTACTTTATGAAGTCTTACAAAAATCACATTTTTGAAACCCATATGTAGTAAGATGCAGAGTAAAACCAATGAGAGAATATAATAAATCAACGTCTTGCAGACCAGACATTGATACATGTGACTAGTGTAGTAGGTCACAGCTGTCTTCTTAGACAAAAAATGGAAAATTTTAAAACTGTCCACAATTTCTGGACTAAGACATCTGTTTTAATAATGTTATTATATGTTTAATATAATGGTAATATTATTTATTCCTATAAGAAAATGCTTTTAGAGAAAAACAATACACAGCAGGCTTCAGGCCACCATCTCTTACATTTATATATAGTTTTAAAAGGATTTTTTTTTCTTGTTTACTGAAACTAAAATGAAAGGTCAACTTACGCAATATTGATTTCCCACATATGAACAGCAAAGTCTGGTCCTCCAGCAGTAAACAGGTAAGCACCATCAAAACTACAAGTCAGGTTGGACACCTTTATATATACATATGTAATATGTTTAATTATGATTTAACATATACATAAAATACATATATTTTAGATAACGAAGATAACTAAATGGCAAGAGATGTAAAGTTTACCCAAAACTGTGGCTTATGGTTTACAAAGATGTGTGAATCACTGATATGAAATTTTAAAAATTTGGGTCAACTCAAAAAATCTTTTTATGAATTTCTCAAAATATAATCATAATCTAGATCAGAAAAGAATTTAATGTTCAGTAGTCAAGCACTTTCCTTACAGCTATATTGTCCTTGCCAGCTATCATATCTATTTTTAGCAAATCTATTTTCAATAATTTTACTTACACCACTAGGATGCGCAATCAAAGCCATTGCCAAATGTGGATTGCCAGTGGCTGGCAGAAAATGGAGTCCAACTTTATCATCAGTGATGTAAGCCAAAAATCTATTTCTACTCTCATCCTTGTCAGTAGGAACAACCATCATTCTGATAGATTCAATTGTTTGATTATAGTTTAAAATATTGTTTTCATATTAAGATACTGATAGACATACTTTTTGCAATGCTTTTTGCTAAATTAATGTGGTATTCAATGTGAATCGGCATTTGACCAAGATACAAATACTGGTACATAAGGTAAAAAAATTGCTTAAAGTAATTATATTGTGCCACTAACTTTCTTATAGGAGAGCCATATGTTGGTCCCAAGACAGTTTTTCTGCACATCTTTGTTGTGCTGTTATAACATTTCAATTTGTACTGTAGAAGAGATGAAAGAATAAAAAAGTGCATACTAACCAAGAAACTAACAAAGTTGAGATTTTGTATGCCTACAACAATGTCTTGCAAACTAAAATGGCCAAATTATTAGAGTTAACAAAAAAAATGACCAAACTAAAACCAAACTTGTTGTACCTGATCATTTGCAGTTAGGAAGAAATTCTCTTTTGTAATTGGTGGGTATTTAGTCATGCACTGTGGGATGGCAGCCTGCTCTATTCTGTCAAAGGCAATAGGCATCAACTTATTGGCTTTGCCGTGAATATTTAGATCATACTCAATCTGAAAGTACAGTGTATATAATAGATTTAAGAAAAAAAAATCTAACCTGTAGGCCTATTCTATACTTAATTTGGCCAGCACAATGACCTACCACCTTTACTTTTCCCTAACTAACCCATTAGAGCTTGGTGAACTCAGAGGCACTCACTGTTACTATTTTTTTAAAACTTTCATAAACTTTACTTGTAACTTTACTTATAGCTTGATTAAAAGGTTTATCAGTAAAGAGTCTAATGATTTAATAACTTTATGGTATCTACATCTAAACATAAAAATATAATTACAAGCATTCTGTCTTCTCCTAAAGACAAGAGTTTAGGCTGGTTTGTATCCAGATGAATTTCAAAAAGTAAATCCTTGATAGGTTTATAATGAGACCTATACCGGCCATGCCATATATATGGACTACGTCCTTCTTTACGCTGTCTTTTATAAACAGTTATTGTAAAGCCAGCATCCTAAACAAAAGAAAACAAAAAACTTTGGCAATATTGTGAAAACAAATTGAATACATCTATACAAAATATTTCATCCAGTTTTAGAATTTTACTGCATAGACTCTTTGGAATGACTATTTCAATTCTTTAAGAAAGTTTAAGTACTGGGTAGTTGATTATTACAAACAGACCTACTGTCAAAAAAATGGTTAAAAAAGTAGCCTATTAATTATTAGTGTAGACTTACTGCTGTTGCCAAATATTGTGAATTATGGCTGAAAGTGATGTGTGTAATTGTATCTTTGGCATATCTGAAAGGTTCTTTAAGTTGTTCCAACAAAGCAACTGCGTCCACAAGATGAACTATTCCATTTGTTAAGCCTAAAGCTATTGAATAGATTTAAACAATGTGGTCAATTACAGTGTAGAGCAAGTTAACATAGAAACAGATGACCTTAACACATCATCTGCTCCTTGGATCGCAAGGTCTGAAAGGGGTACTTTACTTTTTTTTTTTAATCACCTATTTTTCTAAAGTAGATATATACTCTAATCTTAGATTAAAATTAAATCAAATTGTACATAATAGTTTAACATTTGAATAAATATTACACTACCTATATAAAATCCTTTTGGGTCAAAAGCACAGCACTGAATGTGACATTTTTCAAATATCTTTGAAGCCACGACTTCTCTTGAAAGTAAGAAATCATGTAAAGGTTTCAATGAAAGGAATAGTATAGTAACAGAATGCTTTATTTACTGGTACTATTAAAAACAAAGGTTCAATGTAAAAAAATGCTCTTACTTTGTTCTATAGTTCCAGAGTTTCAGTAAACCAGAGTAACTGCCGATAGCCAGAATGGGTCTATGAATGAATAGAACAATATTTATAAATCATTCCCAAGTTACTAATATAGGTACAGAAAATAAACAACTTTGACCTTTAAAAGTACACATAACTACCAAACCATACAGCCAAATAAACAAAACAAGAATTAGTGTTCTCTTATTGCATTTACATTGCCACATTAGACTTATGTCTTGCTGAAAGTGAAGTTTAAATTATTTCATTTCTATGTCTTTTAATTATTAGGGAACATGATGGCTAAGAGGTAAAGCACTTGGCTTCTGAACTGAGGGGTTATTGTGTTTGAATCTAGGTGGAATTTTGGGATTTATAGGACACGGTTTAGTAATCGGTACTTGACATTTGTTGGGGAAAGTAAAGGAAGTTGGCCATGGCATTGGTTGACCACATGACACCCTTGTGATCATTAAATCATTTGCCCTATAGATCACAATGTCTAAAAGAGGTAGGCCTACTCTACTTTTTCTTTTCTATTTATGAACACACTAACAAAAAATGTCTAAATCTGACTCACAATTTTGGATGGGCAGCCAAAGCATGCACTGCAGCATCATGCTCTCTATGGATGACTTTGATTTTGGATCCATCTGTGTTGATACTGCAGTAAATTGCAATTGAGGTTCCTACAATGAAATCTCTAATCACAAAAGGTTTGGCTTGCTTTGTGGCATCTGAAGGATATTTACTGCCCTCTGTAGCTCTGTTACATTTTGAAAAATCAAACTATTATTAAGTTTTTACTTTAAATGTTATATTTCAAACAAATTGCTTACATACAGACTCATAACAACTGTGCTTAAAAAAACAACAATGAAAAAAACTTATAAGTAAAAAATGCTTAAGTTCATGGCAAAATTGTTGATTACACTTACACTGTGACAAAATCTGGCATATAGGCAAAAGAAATCGATGTACATGGACCAGAATGAAATTCTTGATACCTGCAATATTAACAATATCACTAGTTTACTGTTAAAAAAAAAAAGTAAATTTATTCTAATCAAACAAAAGTTTGAAATAACTCACCAATAAATGAGACGCAGGCACTGATCATAGAACTTGATATGACCTGCTGTATCGCCAATTACAATATAACTATAAAAATAGAAATATAAGCATATTAAACAACCACTTTTTTTTTTAAAGACTTGATTGCTAATTGATGTTTGTGTAAAAATTCCTCAACTACTACTTCTTTATCTGCATTAGTTTTTGTTTTTAAAAAAATGTATACTTTACTTGTCAGTATTTGTTAGAACATTGATTCCTTTGTCATGAACTTTGATAATCTTTAAAGGCTTTTTGTCGGCACTTTGGTTGACATCCATGACTAAAAACAGATTAATGTTTGACTATGAGCAACACTATGATTACTTAAAATTAAATCACTTTAGAAATATAAAATTAAAAAACATCAACTTTAATTTGCAAAGTAATTTGTTTTCAAGTGCAAGGAACAAGTAATTTTGTTTTCAAGTAGAAGGAACAAGTGTAGGACTTAATCATCTTTTTTTTTAAAGTACCGGTAACATAACATCTGTATTTCATAAGATAAGAACTAGATTCTAAATAAATTACTGATTATGTTTTAGTGAATTAAAATAATTTTCTGAACAATTGAAAGAAAATTAAAATTGTAGAATTATTATTTAAATAAATAATAAGTGGTCAAACCTTCAACAAATATAGTTATGCAATTAATTGATTAATTGATTATGTAAACCAATAAAATAAACATAATATTCAGAATACATCAACACAATTTCAACTTTTTCTCAAAAACTAAATAGTTACTAGGTAGTCCTGTCCACACATCAATTTCTGGTTTAAGGTACACTTTAAATGAAAACAAAAATTTTGATGAAAACAAAACAAGTTTTATGGTTGTTTCCCCAACATAAAAAAAAACAAACTATATTTAATTAATCAAAAAACCCAACAAAACAAACTACAAAAACAACCTACTCATTGACAAGGGTCTGTTGTTATCCCAAACAACCAAGTTTCCAATAGAGGTAGCGGTTAAAGCCCTTGCTATTCCAATTTGAAACATGGATTGGCTATAGCGACCGACAGGTTTGTTGAAATCACTGTCACTAAGTGGTGGTGCATAATACTTAATTAAGCTGTCTTCCTATTAAAAACAAAGTCAACACAAAATGTTACCAAAAGTTTTTAAAACACTGTTCAAGTTTAGCAGGAAGTTGAAAACAGAATGACATCTTACCCAGTTATAAAATAGCACCTGACTTTCACTGTTGGTAACTAAATGGTGAACATCTGTTGAATCAAATGCAATGAAGTTCTGAAGTCCATATTCTGGTTTAAGATCAGCTGAACAGATAGGCACATCACCATCCACTGTCCAGTCCCAGATGGCTAAGGTCTTAAATATGTCAAGAATAATGTAAACAAAATATGTCATTACATAAAGTAATATCTTGTATTCACAATTATGAGAGTGTTTTATATCATCATTAAATTGTATTTGTTTAATAGATTTATGGTACAGTTGAAGCTGAGTCAACAAGGATATCAACACCTTATAAAACTTTTGTCATATAAAAAATGGAAGAATGTCAATATAAAAACAATTTTTATAAATCTTTAACAAAATTTTCATGTTAACATTAGACCTACATGACAATATATAGTTTAAGGAAACTACCCACAAAAATGCAAATCAATGTCTTGATAAGTCAAAAACAGGAATTGTGACAAACATATTAAAAAAAACTGAAAAGAATATTGTACCGTATCTTAAAAGTGGGGAGAAAAAAGGTACTCTAAAAACTGCACCAGAAGCAAATTAAAAAGATCATATTTCATAAAGGATATGAAATTGAGCATAAAAAGATTTATTAGCCCTTTATCAAGTAGAGTAAGAATTGACCTATTTTTGTCTTTCATTAACCAGTATCAAGTTCCATTAGAGATACCCCGTAGGTAAACTCATAATTCATAATCTTCTGGATTTGAATTTTAATAGATCAATTCTGAAACCAGGTTTGACATCCATAAATGTCAGCATTGATAAAAACAATAATGACTAGCTGAACATTTTTATGACACTGTTACAACTGTTCTAGCTTCTTAGAATAGAAATTATAATTAGAAGGATAAATGATCTAAATCCTAATTGTCTACCTGTATTGGTAATGCACTAAGTGTAGCCAAATATCTTGAGTCTGGTGTGAGAGCAACTGCCACTACACCTCCCTTTGGATTAGGATCAAACATTGTTTGTATTGGAGTCCTGTCCAAAATATATTAAATCAAATTAAGACTCAACAAATTATAGTTGCAACATTGACACAGACTTGCATTGAGAGTCAACATTCATAAGCTCTTGCTAATAAATGATATAAACGTTGTTTTTTTTTTGTTTTTTTTTATTGTTTTTTTTTACACCTTTTTTGAAACACAATGAACTTTTGAAGAGTTCTTTTAAAGAGTTTTAGTGGACTTCAAGTACAAATAATTTTGAATAGCTAAATGTTTTTGTTATCAATCTTGTTAAAGTTGTACTTAGAAAAAAAAAAGCCAAAGCCAGGTTATTCAAATAGAAGACATAGTGAATACAAAGATTATTACTGCATTCATATTTGACTTTGACTGACTAAAAAAGTTTAACTTAGTTGCATGGGTACTGCTTTTGAAGATTTTTTTCCCCCTTTTCTTTATTTTTTTTTTTACTAGCAATAATAACTCCTAGAAAGATTTCTTAATTAAATAATAAAGGAGGTTTTTTATATGGTCTGAAAAATCAATCAATACTGTTGGCAGTTTTTATTAAAATGATATCAAACAGTATGTCATACCCTGTGTACGTGTCCCAAATGTTCACCATTGCATCAGGACCAACATCTCCTGTTACTAGCCATCTTTTATCTTGAGATACAGCAGAACATGTTATTGGGTTGAGCTGAAATGAAAAATATTGTATCTTAGTATCAGAATTAAGCTTGCAGCTACACCAACATAGCACAATATTATTATATATATATACAAGCCTATAGTCTAATACTTTGTGACCAAATAATGTGGCTTTGGGGTTTAATTGGAATATTAATAGCCACTTTCAAAACTTACATGAGCTTGCAAAATATGTTGCTTGTTGTTTTTGTAGTCATACATGATACCAACATGTGCACAGGAATACATGATAGCCTGACGAACACCATCGCTCAGATTCAGGACAGGTACATTACGATTCAATCCAAATGACCAGACAATGTTCTAAGAATATTCAAAATGAATTCAAGAAGAGTTAACTTTGTATAAGCTTGCAATTAGTATTTATTGGATTACAATATGTGGTTTATGGTAATTTAGGATTTAGAGTAGAATAATAATAATATAACATGTAAAAAAGTGTATAATATGAAAAAAACAAAAACAAAGTAGTCCAAATAAGGAATCTCAAATTAGAATTTTGGGGACCTTTAGAGCTGGGAGGAGGGGAGTTGACTGAGCAGTAAAGAGCTTCATGGCTTCTGAACCGGGGTCCCAGGTTTGAATCCTGGTGATTTTTAATTTCAGGATCTTTGGGCACCTCTGAGTCCACCCAGCTCTAAAGGGTATCTGACATTAGGTAAAGTAAAGATGGTTGGTCATTGTGCTAGCCACATTACACCCTCATAAAACCATTGACCTCAGAAAGGGGAACTTTACTTTTGGAGCTAGGAGGACCCAGAATTATTATTTTAATTTTAAAACTGTTAATGATGATTGCTCTTTACTTGAATGGAAATAAGATTGTACTATGTACAACCACAAGATTTCTATCCAGGGCTTTTGAAAAACAGATTTGTCGCTTAGTGGCATGATCCACTAGGTAACTCATGGTAGGCTCGAGTTCAAATCTCAACTCGAGCTGAGTGCCTAAAGGCAGCATGGAAACCTTCCCATAAGAGACTAAACCAGAGCACAATGAGCATGCTTTCTCATGAAGTTATAAATTTTTTTTCAAATTTCATTCAAATGAAGTAGTTTTTCAAATAAAAAAAAAACGAGTCAAAGAAAAAAAAGGATTGTTTAAAAAAATTACTTTACTTTGAAGATTCAATTTATATCTTCTACTTACTAAAGCTGATGTGGACATTTGACCTTCAATGCTAGAATATGACCTCTCAGGAGAAGGAAAGTTGTTTGGTGAGTTGGTTCCCTAATTACACAAATTTTAGTAGAAAAAAAAAAGTAAAAATCAAAATAAAAATGATTATTATCATGAAACTACTTTCTCTATAAAACTGATTTTAAAAAAGCAATACAAATAGAGTAACTGATAAAAATATATTCAGCATTTACATCTATTCACTTTTCTATGACTAAGAAGTTAAGTCTAATACTTTCTTCACAGCTTTTAATCTCATATCTTAGTATGAAGATGATATGGTAAATTAGGAAGTAATGGGTTAACAAAGAAAGTGCTTTGACTTACCCAATTACCAAGTGAATCTAAAAAGGTAAAACACATTTTTTTTTAAAATAAGAAAACATTCTTTAAAATTGTATTTTCATTTCAAAATGTAAAAATTTTTTTATTAACAACTTACTTGCATTTTTGTTCATATCTGGCAACTCCTGGAATGTGAAATACATAAAAATAATATTACAAAATCAAGCTTTTATGTATTATTTTATGACAGAAAATGTTCTGTATTATTTTTCATCAAGTAGTCATATCTAACAACCTCCTTGATAAGGACCTCGGCTATTGAAGATATAGGAATCCTTATAAATTTAATCCACCCACTTGCTACACCCATGTTGTTTACATCAGACAATTTTCAGTTGAAAATATCCATAGAAATTTTTTTTTGGGGGAGGGGGGGGGGTAACCAAAAGAGTGGGAGCCCAGCTATAGTTTGTGTTGTCTATAGGTAAATCTTTAACTCTAATTTCAAGGCTGTCCTACTGTATGGTTCTGAAACATGGAGAACAATTGAAGCCACAACAAAAAAAAATACAGACCTTCATCAACAGATGCCTGAGAAATATCCTAAAAATATACTGGTATGACAAAGTAGAAAACACCAAACTGTGGGAGATGAGTGGACAGAAAAATATAGAAGTGCAGATCTTAGAGAAGAAGTGGAGATGGATTGGTCACACCCTTAGAAAAGATACCAGCAACAGAGCTAGGCAGGCCTTAGAGTGGAACCCCCAGGGAACAAGATGCAGAGGAAACCAAAAAGAACATGGTGACGCAGTGTACTTGAAGAAGCAGAGAAGGCCGGGAAGAGCTGGGAAACCATCAAAAAAACTAGCAATAGACTGTGGAGAGTGGCATGTTTTTGTCGAGGCCCTATGTTCCATGAGAAACTCAAAGGAGTGATGATGATGATGATAGGCAAATGCAGCTTAGATTCTTACTTTATCATCTTTTTCATAAAGACTGGTGGTAGAAGGATCATTGTCCGCCTCTGTTCTTTGATCTTCAGCTTCTTGGGATATTTCAATCTGTTGATCTGTGTTGTAATCTTCTGCTTGGATGTCAATTGTAGGTGTACTTTGGATACCTTTATTTTCAACATCTTCCTGTTATAAAATGTTTTAAACATAAAATTAAAAGTCTTAGTAAATGTAAAAAATGGAAGGGTATAATGTCTTAAAACTTATTTACAGTAATTCATAATCAGATTTGTACCCATGTGAAACTATTTTTAACATCTTGCACTTTAGCCTATAGTTAAATCCTGTTAGAAAGTTGGACTTAAAAGAAAAATGAATATTATGAAAGCTTAAAAAACTCAGTCTTAAGTTGCGAAAAGGCAAAAATATTGGACACAGATGTTATCAATATTAAAAAATATTAGAAAAATATTGTTGGAAAAAAATAGTACTAGCAATAATTGTTTTACAAAAGGGTGCTGCAAATCAAATGAAAACCATTGACACAGTAGTGCAGACTTCCATTAAAGAAATCAAATTATTTTGAAATAATGATTTTGTAAATCTGTTGCATGGAGATGAGTGGGCAAGGTTATATGTAATGCCTAACTTGCAAGCTATAAAACAAACTTTATATGAGACAGTGATTTTCATTCAGCTTTAATGAATATCAGAGACCAGTGAAGGAAGTAAAATTGGTCACATAAAACCAAAAATAAAAAACTACAGCAAGAGTACACTCAGCTGCTTGATATGGACTTTACAACATTGCGTAAATGTCAAAAGTACATTAATATCATTAGTATGTACCTTTTCAGATTCTGAATAATTTAACTCAGCTCTTTCCCTTGCTCTTTGTTCTGTTGATAAGTTATTGAAAAAAATTCAAAACATATCAAATCATATTTTAAATAAAAGGTATTAACCAAATGATTTGGATATTTCTTTATTTGTATTTTTTAATTTGTCATAACTAAAAAAATATGATTAAAAAACATAGTCTTAGAGCTAATTATGGAATGTAATGAATAAAAAAAGCAAGAAAAAAGTAAGAAAAAGATTATAGGCCCACAAAGTGTATACAAGAATGAGGAAATAAAATATTATGGGAAATAGAAAAATAAGAAAACTAAAGGTTTTAGGTAAGAGCTTTTTTTTTTCAAAATGTTTGCTACATTTCTTAATCTAAGAATATAATTGAATTGCAGTATCATTTACCTATGTTTTTTATATTCTTTGATGAATAAATAAATAAATAAAGTATTTGATGTATTTGAAGCATATGCTTCAAAAATACATAAGAGTGAGATTTTTAGAAAAAATATACAAAGAAACTTGAAAAATATATATAAATAAAAACACACACACATATATATTTCTTATTAATTGAGTGTTGAATCCTCAAAATCTTTGTCACACACATATATATTTTTTATTTATTGACTTCTAAATCCTCAAAATCTTTGTCAGATATCACTTTTTTAATTTGAGAGAAATTGCAATGCACCATTCTCTACAAGAAGGACAATTTATAGAACCTATTTATTTAAATTGAAAGTTTCATCTAATATTTCATGACAGAAATCATGTAGACCTTACTAAGTTTTCTAAATTGTCTAAACCTAGAAAAAAATGACTTAAATATATAGGCAACTGTCAAGACCATATATGATGATATTTTTATATTCTTCAGGGGATGGCAGTAGGTGGTTTGAACTTGGGTTCACAGTGATGACATTCCAAAGTGCATACTTCATGACCTGTCAGCCATCCATACAACAAGTTTCTTAGATATGTTCATGTTATGTGTCAAAGTCAGCCACTGACACATTAAAAAAAAACTGCAGAAGCGTAAATGAAAACTATTAATTTTTGTATTTCTATCTGTTTGGAATTAATTGATGTGGTTTAAAAGTCCACATATGGTAGAATTTAAGGTCATTGAATGACTATTGCACTAGAAAAAATATTACAACATTAAGTCTGCTAAGTGTCTATCTAAAATCTGATGTGATAAAATGAGATATGTTTGTAAAATGTTTTACATGTTTTCCATGTTCCTTCTGAGTTGATAATTTACTTCCTAGTCCAAACCTTCTGCAGGACAACAGGGGATGGGAGAGGGCAGGGTTTGAACCCAGGTTGATTGTTAAGTCCGAACAACAGTCCAGCCCGCAAACCGCATAATCAGGCAGATATTTTCAGAATATTTTCAAAAACATCATTAATATAATATTCTACTAAAATATTCTATTCTTTGTGACACATCAGTGACTTTAGTATTTATCACAAAATCCATATCAAAGTCAGAAGATAAAAAAAACACACCAAAAATGACTTGATATAAAAATATGTAAAGAGTCAGACAAAATTAGTATTTTATTATAATTAGTTCATATATAACCTCTAAATTTATATTTTAAAAAATATGATTAATTTAAACAAAAAAATAAAAAACATTTTTGTAGACTGCTTTTAATTTGTCAGAGTATGTAAATAAAATATAAATAATAACTGAGTATTAATCTTGTTAATAAAAAATGCAAGCTAATTAGCTAGCCTACAGCTAATGTAAAATATTAATATATAGCATAGTCTATTGTTACACTGGCAAAGCACATTAATACCAAGTAAGAAATGTTGAAATAAATTTGTGCAAAAGTACAGTGCAAACCTTCATTTTGAGCAGCAATTAAGATTTGGTTAGCAAATGCCTCACTAAATTCTCTCAGAGCTTGCAAGTTTGTATCATCAAAATTGTTATCAAATTCTTTTTTTTCTTCATCTTCCTCTTCAGCTTCTAGATAATCATCATTTTCGCCGCCAAGCTCTGGTGTTTTTTCTCCATCAATATGTTCTTCCATGGTCTCATTGTATAGTTCATCATGATCTTCAAATGTGTTTCCCTCAATATTCTCATCAATATTTTGATAATTATCCACCATTTCTGTTGATTCTTTATTTAGTTCAGTGTATTCATCTTGATCTAGATTATTCTGCTCTTCATTAGCTTCTTATATAGGATTGAAAGTACAAGCAAATTAAAAGTAAGCTAAACAAAACACAAAACAAAATAAAATACTGACCAAAGAGTGACAAGAATAGTGTAAATTAAATTTCATTTTAAACAAACACAAACATTTTTCTGTTTCTTTTTGTACAATAACTTTAAAGCAAATGTGCATTTTCAAAAAACAAAACTAAAACACCACACACTTAATTAAAAAAGAAAATGGACAAGATAGAAAATAACTTATTTTTAGTTTTGCAATTAAATTTTGAAAATTTTTTTTATTGGATTAGAAAAGTAAAAAAAGAGATAAAGATTGAATTACCTTCCTCATCTGTTTGGGCCTGATCAATTAGTTCATCATCATTATCTAAATCATTATGTACTTCAGTAACTTCCCCACTTTGAAATTCATCTAGCTGTTCTTCAGGTGCATTATCAAATTGGGCATCCCCATCATTGATTTCTTCAAAATCATTTTCATTCACTTCTGATAAAGAAGTATACATTGTGTTTACAATTTTAGTGCTCTAGATTATGATTTTAAAAAATTCATATACAAAATAAAAAATATTTTCTTTTTTTGGTGTACTGATATGAAAATTAGTTAAATCAATCAACAAGATTACAACAATAGTTTGTGTGGAAACAAACTCAGAAATGGCCCTCAGAGTGGTCCACTCAAGTAGGTAAAAAGGCAGGTTTCAATATTTTCAGATGAATATCAGAATCTATGAACTGTAAGCTATCTATAACCACAACCCTATTCCACCAATACAAAACATATGTATCAAAAGTGTTGCCAATACTGTTGTATTACCACATGATACATAGATTTATTAATGTTATTATTATTTTATATTATTATTCATTTTTTAAAATAATTAGACTGTTATGAAGATATGGTTCAATGTGAACCTGACCTGATGTTATTTAATGAATGATGGTTTTGAAAAACAATCAATCAGAATCTATAAAATAAACAGTATTATATTTTCTGTCTTGTTTACTAACCTTGATCTTCTGCCTCTTCTCCCAAGTTCTCCTCAGCTCTTTTCTCAATATCCTCTTCTTCCTCTAGCCTGTCATCATCAAGACCTGATTGATTAGTATTGTTATCAATCTGATCTTCTGGGTTACCTCCACCTGAAGAATTGTTATAAAAAAGTTAATGATAACAATTTATTTCAAACTTTTAGAAATGAAAGTAACCTATGTAATAACTATATGAAAGAAATTATAGAGCTTCATATTTTATTGTAATAATATAAGCAAAGAAAAAAAAAGGTTTCAGTATAAGAAAGTGATTGGCACACGTTTTATTTAAATTAAATACGACATAAAAATAATACATTCAATAATGTTTTTATACCATCAGTAATTTGTACAACATTTATTTCATCTTCATTTATTTCCCCTTCTTCCTCTTTAGTGTCATCAAAGGGCTCAGAGCTATTCAAATTAGTATCTTGGTTATCTCCTTCATTTTCAGCTGCTAAAATTAATCACAGAAAAAAAAATTTAGGAGGTCTGTATGAAAAGTAAAGTGGAAATTTTAATGTAAACTAGTCATTTACCGAGTTTTTTTCTTCTAACATTATGTGAGGCCTGAATATGAATATGGATGGCTGCCTGGTCGTGGGGTTTGCGCGCTGGACTGTCGTTCGGATTTATCGATGGTCCCGGGTTCAAACCCTTCCCTCTCCCATCACCCGTCGTCCTGCGGGAGGTTTGGACTAGGAAGTAAACTATCTTCAACTCTGAAGGAACATCCGAAACATGTAAAAACTTTTTACAAAATATAATATGTTCATATATCTTGTAAATATTGGTTTTATATATATTATATTGTGTGTGTGTACATATATCAGATCGGTACATAAGCAATATATTTTAAAATATTAATAACTAGACTCTAATCTAGATCTATTATGTAGGCCTACTTAAGATATTGATCTGCTCTATCGCCAAGACAAAGTCCATATATATATTGATAGATTGTAGCCTAAATATGTACTTGATCTTGATTATTAAAAAGGTAATCAAGATGAGCATTTCCACTAATCTAGATCTAGATAACTAGAATCTAGAGTTCAAGATCATACTATTCTTTATTGTTAGGGTTTATGTTTATTAATTTTTCTATAACTATCTATTATTCTAAATGTACAATGATCTAGAATCTAATCATAATTATTTACTCTAATATTCTAATCTAGATATAGTATCATATAGATGTATGTAGGAATAGATTTAGAATCTAGAGTCTACTTGTCTAGTCTAGATCTAGTCACAAATAAACTTGACTCTTTCTATCCGTAATTATTTACCACATTCTGATGGAATCAACGTTTGTATCGTCGGTTAGGAGAGAAAGAGTTAAAATTAAAACTAGTTAGTAAATACTAAAAGTAAAGTTACTCATAATTACTAAATTAGTAAATTAGCGGTTTATTTCAATTGTCAATACCATTTTCCTCTTCCGTTGGCTGATAATCTTCAGCCTCAGACATTTGCGATGGCTAAAACTGTTTTCTATTGTCGATCCTTGACTAAGTATAGACTAGATCTAGGTCTAAATCCAGGTTAAATCTTATTTACAATCATTATTGTACTGCTAAATGATTGACGCCGAAAAGGTTGCTAGGAAATACTGCAGAGGAAATAAAAAACTTTAACGGGTGATGTGAACGACAACGAAATGTTTTGTATAGCGCATATACTATAAATAATACATTGATTTCGAACCTAAACAAAAATAAATAAATAAAATTCACAACAGCGAGAGATCTAGACCAAAATCTAGATCTATCACATTGACGCATTAAGATTTTGAGTCTAGATCTGTTCTAGACATAATGTAGATCAAGATCTTAAGTAGTAGTAGTAGTACTAACTAGTAGACCCAATGGCTGAACTGAATGGGCCAACCCAAGCCCAGTGTCTTTCTGAATAATCACTATTAATTGAAATGGAAGCTCTAGAGCTTATGGCTATAAAAATTAACACCGTTGCCTTAGTAATAATTACCTTTTTTGCACTGTTCTTTTATTTTTATCTCACAACTTTTTTTAAAAATAAATCTTCACCGAGTTCACCTGTTCCACCAAACAGCAGAATTGTTTTAATTACGGCACATCCTGATGACGAATGTATGTTTTTCTCTCCAACCCTCGCCAGTTTGCTTTGGTCCAAAAATCAGTGTAGAGCTAGTGTCTATGTCATTTGTGTTACAACAGGTAAACCTACTTTGAAAAACACTAAATCTGATTTTTTCTTTTTAAAAAGTCTTTAAAAGGCCACTTATTAGTTATGCCTAATCAAATTCAATTTGATAATCTTTTTTCTTCATAGACTAACAATAGTTATAGTAATAACTTAGCATGCCAAAATCGGAATATAATTAAGAGAAAAAAAGGGTTGGTTAAGCCTGAGATTAGCTAATTACAAAGCTTATATCCACTCACTCTGTCTGTCTGGTAATAATTTTGAACACATTATTTCTCCCATACCCAATATTCTTGGATCAAGTTGAAACTTTAAAACAACTATTTAATGTACCTAACAAAACATCAATCAATTAAAAAAAAAGCAATTAGTCAATTAGTTATTGGTAATTAATTATTTTATTTGAAAAAGGGAAATAACTTCTACATTCCTGAGTGATATAGTTTTAAGTGCAGAGCTCTTCCCCATAGATAAGCTTTAAATTGTTTTTTTTTTTTTTTTAAAGGATTTTAAAAAAATATTTTGCTTGTTTATAATAGATACTATGACTTTTGTAGCTTACTTTAATTTTCTTGAATTCTTAGAATGACAAAATATGGCCCATAACACAAAGAACAAGCTGATATGCTCTTTGCTTCCTTTGGTTATGGTTGCATATGGCTGCAATTCTTGGAATATAATAGAAAGAAAATGCCAAGCCCTAGAACATGATGCTTTTAGAAGTATAGGCATTGGTACAAAGTTTGCTTCACAAATGAAAAAGTTGGCAATGTGATCTATAAGTCAATTGGGTCTCATAAGGCTATTCTATTGTCCAAACAAAAGTTAACAACAAAAAAGGTAACAATGACCCAACATCTTTATTTGCCAAATCTTTCCTGCACGGAACAGAATCAGGATAAAGGAAGAGAAGCATGCAGTTGGTTTTACATAATTTTAAAGATCCTTTTATGTCCTCATTTTACCTTTGTTAAAAGAGCTAGTTTATAATATTAAATCAGCTGCTTAATCTAATCAGCTTTGAAAGTGTTTTGATGAATACATTACATTTCTGGTCTAGAGTTTTTAACATTTACTCTGATCAGTGTGATAAACATCATCCAAATAAGGGCACCTAATAAAGAGTGTGGCGATAGTTTCAAATGGATAAATATAACAAGAAATCACAAATCAAACTTTAATTTTGCCATTATGTTTGTATTGGTTTATTTGCCCTAAAGCCTGGAAAAGGACGGCTAGACAAAATACCAGATACAGAAGTCCTTCGAAGAGCGTGTCTGCAAAGCATCCACACAATCCTTATGCAGTCCCAGCTGCGATGGGCAGGTCATGTCTACAGAATGGCAGACCACCGCATCCCTAAACGACTCTTGTATGGCCAACTAAGCGAAGGAAAGCGCTCGCAAAGTAGTCAAATAAAGCGCTTCAGGGACACCCTCAAAGCTTCTCTGAAGGCGTTCAGCATAGACCCAGGCACCTGGGAGACAGAGGCACATGACAGAGCATCATGGCGTCGGGCTGTGAAAACTGGCGCACAGGTTGCTGAGGAAAAAAGAACAACGCTGGTAGAAGAAAAACGCCACAAAAGAAAAGCAAGGCAAACGACACTAGCTCCATCTGGAATAACCTGCCCTGTGTGCGGCCGAACATTCCAGGCTCACATAGGTCTCACCAGCCACATGAGGAGGCATAAAACACCAGTGCAAAGCCCTCAGCCCCCTGGATGACAAAGTGGTCATCATCGAACCACGATGGACGAACTATATATATATATATTGGTTTATTTATTTGATATAGTAAAGTAAAGTTCCCCTTTCAGACCTTGTCTATAGGGCAGATGATGTAAAGGTCATCTGTTTCTGTGGCCTACGGTTAATGACCAACCGCCTTTACTTTTCCCCAACTAATGTCAGGTACCTGTTAGAGCTGGCTTGACTCAGAGGCGCCCAAGGATCCCGAAATAAAAATTCCAGTCTTCACCAGGATTTTAACCCGGAACCCCTGGTTCAGAAGCCAAACGCTTTACCGCTCAGCCACCGTGCCTCCTATTTATTTGATATACATATCCATTTATTGTCTGTTGCAGGAGACTATTACAAGAAAGGGAATGTTCGTAGAAAAGAGTTACTTGACAGTTGCCAGGTGCTAGGAATTTTAAAAGAAAATGTTGAAATCTTAGATAACAGGTAATGATTCAATCCCTTGTTGCTCCTCACTCCAGCTTCGATATGCTCTACCAACAATAGGGGCCTATGCTCCAGCTTATTCTATGTTTATTGAAATTTGTTTGTTTTACATAATTTGGATGTTCCTTTAGAGTTGAAGATAGTTTACTTCCTAGTCCAAACCTCCCGCAGGACGACGGGGGATGGGAGCGGGCAGGGTTTGAACCCTTGACCGTCGATAAATCCGAACGACAGTCCAGCGCACAAACCGCACGACCAGCAGAAATGTTTTGGAGTGAAATGCTTCTAGAACAGCCTAAGTCTAAGGATGATGGTTGGTAATTAGCACAAAGAGTGCCTAATCAGCCTCACTATCTCTTCCTTATTCTTTTTATAACTTGGCCCAAGTCTTTAAATGATGGTGTCTGAAAGAGTTTTTGCCTGTCATACTAAAAGTTATCTAAATGTTATACTGTTAGAAAATTTTTACCAAGTTCCATTTTTTTGGGTGCCTATGATCAGTTTTAGGAAGTATAAATGGTATAGTTCACATTTGATCTTAGCCAGAGTACCTTTTTTGTAAATTGTTACATCTTGGCTGAGAACTTTCATGGATTAAATTCTTCTTCTATTGAAGGATTTAATTTTTAAGATAAGAAAAAGTCTAACAAAACATGTAAAGTCTTTTAAAAATCTTTAAAATTTGTATTTCAACTATAAAATAATAAGTTTAATGTTTTACAAAACACAAAATATTTGTTTAATTTTTATTACTGTGAAACAATCAAGTGAGGTCTTTGATTAAATTTATATAATCTATAAGATGAACAGATCTGCCAAGCTGGAGTTTTAATTTTTTTTTACACTAAGGAAGTTGAAATCAGAATACTCACTTGGCAGCTCACATGTTTGTTTGTTTGACCTTAGCTCCATGATAGTAAAGTTCCCCTTTCAGACCTTGTGGTCTATAGGGCAGATGATGTAAAGGTCATCTGTTTCTGTAGCCTACGGTTAACAAGGGTGTCATGTGGCCAGCACAATGACCAACCACCTTTACTTTTCCCTAACTAATGTCAGGTACCCAATAGAGCTGGGTGGACTCAGAGGCGCCTGAAGATCCCGAAATTAAAAATCCCAGTCTTCACCAGGATTCGAACCCCGGTCCCCGGTTCGGAAGCCAAGCGCTTTACAGCTCAGCCACAGTGCCTCCTAGCTCCATAATATCAGCACATTTTCTTTTTTTTAGCAAAATATTTGTAAAGAGTATAAATGTTTTTTTAAAAAACTATTTTGTGTACTACTCAGACTGTATTGATATGTTACTTTTCTCTCCAGCTCATTCCCAGATGACCCTAAAGCCTCTTGGAATTTGGATGTACTTAGTGATGTATTACAAGGCATTCTGAACAAAATTCAAGCAAATATTGTTAGTTGGCATTGATTTTATTCCACATTAAGCATGCATTTTTTTTATAGACTATGCACAGAGAATGGGGCTAGAAATCTAAAAAAAAAAACAATGACACAAACAGAAACTGATAACAATAAGGACAGCAACTTAAAAAGAGACTGACTCTGTAATAAAAAAAAAACAGACTCAACAATAAACATTCTCTATAATTTACTAGCAAGTTAAAAGTAAAGAAAAACATTGAGAGCTTGTACGTCCTGTACTCTATAAACCTGATGAGATAAGCATCTGACAACTATTGATAGAGAAAAGACTTTGAAGCAGAGATGTCAAAAATCAAAACAAACCTATTTAATCAATCTTGATTTTAATTCTGTCATTTTTGGTTATTAGATATTTACATTTGATGAAAGAGGAGTTAGTGGTCATCCCAATCATATTGCAGTCTCAAATGTTGTCAAGTGAGTTTAACTTTTATATACAGATATATGTTGAACCAAATATACTGAGACACATTTTTGTTTTAATCATAAGAAAATTAGGAAAAAAAATAATTTAAATCACTTTTGATAATAAGAAAATATAATTTCTTTTTTTTCCAGACAATTGTTCAGTCATCAAAGTAAGTGATTTAAAAAAATATATACTTATTTGTAAATTAGGAATCCCCTTCAAAAGAACTTCAGAGCTAATCTAAGATTTAATCTCCAGAGTTTATTGTGTTTAGAATAGGCACCCATCATTGGCTGGGTAGAGTTATGGAGGTGGTTGGCCATTGTAATATAACACTTTCACTAATTATAGGACAAAGAAATGGGTGAACTATTACATTATCTGAAAAGAAATTTACTTTCCTTTAACTGTTGATTGGACATTTAGTTGCACCTGAAAAGGCTTACCCTTGTATTTCAAGAGTTATCCGCTTTTAATTTATCAAAGTTTCATGCTGTGGTGGCTGAAAATATGGGCTCAGTGGAAAGTCAAACAGATTTTTGTTTGTTTCACATATGCAATTTGACTATTGTAATTCTTGGTTATAAAGCTGTACATGAATGATATTGGATCTCTAATTTCAAAAAGTTTTTTCTTTTTAAACTAACAGCAGTCATGTGATAGGAGAAACCTGCTTCATACACACAGTGCTTATTGTATATAAGGGTATTATAATGAAAACATTGGCCTTCAAGAAGACTAATTATTAATTATATTAAACTAAGTTATATCATATCTTTTAGGTTGATTTGAAAATAATAATAATGGTAGATCTAAAACATATAAATATTTTGAATATGTTTTCTTTTTCAAGTAAAAGTATACATTATGTTAGCATATTATTGTAAAATCATCCCTTGTTAGTAAATTAAACTTAAAGTCTTTAAATACCCCCCCCCCCAAAAAAAAAATGGCTAGACATACATAAAAAAAGATATTTATATATTTTTTATTTTTCTTAAGAAAACCCATGTTTGTCTCAATCTAGATCCTTAAATGACCACAATTTAATCTAATATCTCTATGAACATAACCAAAATTTGTTATGCTTTCCCTCTTGGAAGGGATATATCATGGTGAAGGGTAGCTGTTGTTTTGCTACAAGGTGAGAGGTAGGATCAAGCATACAAACTTCTAGTAACAATTCTTTGAAATCATCAGTTCAGATTAGGGCTTCCTATAGCTTTGTATGCGCTCAAGGCTGGTATATTTCAGACAATGACAAACATTATTATTTTGTTTAAAAAGTCATAACTTTGCAAAGGGATGTCACTCAAGCAATCTTCCTGATCCATTGTTTGTTTTTTTTTAAATTTGATTTTATCATTTAAATATAGTTACTCTACAAGTAGTGACTTTCTGCACTTGTGAGTGTTGGTATGATACTATTCATTTTGAAACATTACTGCTAACACAATTTGCATTCAATTCCTTTCAGCTTCATGTCAAGTCTATCAGTTAGAAAGTGTGTCTCTAGTCAGAAAATACATTGGCTTGTTAGATCTGCCATTGACAGTCTCAAGTAACAAATTAACCTTTGTGTCATCTCCGAGAAACATTATAAGAGCTCAAGTAAGTTGAAGCTCATTACTTTATTCTCAAGATTTGAATCTTAACTGGGATTTTTTTTGCTGGTCTGATCCAATCAGATCTACTTAAAATTATACATCACATTATATCATCTTACACCTATGTATATAACTGTCTAAAAGAATATAGATGTCTACATATGATGTTTCACATCACCTCACATCATAATTTCTTGATTTTGTTTCACAGCAGGCCATGTTGACTCACAAGTCACAGCTTGAATGGTTTAGAATTTTGTATATCCTCTTCTCTCGGTACATGTTTATGAACACATACCACTCTTGTAAATAGTCATTGTATATAAATGTGTTAAATTATTGTTGAACATTCCAAATGTTTACATAAAAATAAAATAAAGGAACACTCCCTGTTGTTTTGTAACATTTATTTTCATAAGAATGAACAACATTGAAAGCAAGACTCTGTTTCACTTGAGAGATTTATCTATAGGCAATGATTAACTTCATCTTAGCTGTAAGATTTATCAACGGATGTACCAATGCTTTTAAAGACACAGAGAACATTGACAAATAAATGACATTTATGTTCAGCACAAAGTGACTGCACTACAGGAGAACATTTAGAAAACACAATATTTAGATCAAGTCAAATAAAGACATTGTGGTTTTCAAGTACAAGGTAACACTGCTACAAAAAGAATTCAAATAGAAAACATTTTACCTATTGACAAAGAAAAGTTAATTCTGAATTAAGGAAAATAATTTTCTAGTCACTTTAAGTATAAACAGTTTTGTTTAAATACTACAACTGCAAGTTTCAATGTCAATTTACTTTATATCTTAAGAGTTGACAAAGAAAATCTTTAAAACCCAAGGATATATATTATTATCATCAGCATTTGAAATTTAAACAAAGCCAATCAAGAACTAGAAATAACAAAATTTATTATAAAATGGCTTAATATTACCAAACAAATTACTTAAATAGAGCTTTAGCAATTAAAGTGTACAATATCTAGTGGTTGCATTGTTGCAAAAGATTTACATTGTCTAAATATAAGTTTTAAATGTTATGAGCATTAAAAAAAAACAAAAAACACCAAAATTTTTGTGACTTGTGTACTTATTTAGCTAACCTAAATTGACCATAAAGAACCTGCAGAAGAAGAAGCAAAACAAAACAATAAAGTTAACTATTTGGTACAGAAACATGAAATATTTAGCAAAACATAACTTTGTGCACAATGTATTAGAACTCCCAGAAAGATACTGGTATTTCTTGTGTGTGACTGGACAAATACAAATAAAATCAGAATTGTAAGTCACATTTACAGGTATGCGTTAGTGCTTAGCTTGGGATGTGTAGGACCAAACAGAGATGTGCAGAATGGTCTTGTTAGTTTGTGGAACAAGGTCACATTTAAAAGGGTCTTGTCTAGAAGCTACTCTTTGGATACTGACCAGACACTAAATTTACGACAAAAATTATGTTCCACTGGAGGAATAAAGGAACTCAAATGGGTACAAAGAATTTTTTTTTACTAGAACAAGGGAGCTTATTAGAGAGACCAGTTATGAAGGCTGAAGAAAAAGATAAGCCAGACTATCTTGCATTATGAATAACCCTCTAATGGTAGGAAAAGCAGCCACCAATTAGTTATCATAGTGAACAGAATATGAAACTCTAATGTTACTATCCACTAAAAAACAGAATTTTTAAAATGATCCTTTTGACCAGACAACTCTGATTTTTCCACCAAGCTATTGCATCCTGCTGAAAACCTAGAAATGATCAGCTGACTTCATGAATCAAAGAGAAAGAAAGAGTAATACTTTTTCTACCAGCTTAAACATTTCTGGCTAAAATGTATTTACAGTATCGATTTCAAACAGCCAAAATGTACAGTAAGAACCGAGACTTTTAAATACAATCATGAAACAAGCTTTAGCAGGACATGCCAAAAGTGTGAAGCATTATTAGTCAACCATCCATGTAAGTAGTCTAGAGTCATTTCAAACTTCCATCCTGCTATCAGTTCTTAAACATCTAACTTAATTCAACATTTCTCAAACTCAACACAAACATAACTTTCTCATTGGGAATGCGGTTACCAGAGTACAATTGTTTGATGAGTACAAGTCCAAGATCAGCAGCAATATATGGCAATTTATTTTTATCAACAAAAAAAAAAAACAAAACCTGTTCCATCTTGTAAATGCAAAAAAATAGCATTGAACACATTGGCACAACAGACAACAATGGGGGAAAGGGGGGCGATCTGGACAAATGGTAAAGTATGAAACAAATGTCAAAGGTGCAAACTGTCCAGTTGGTGTGCAAATGTCATAGGAGTTTGTAAAAATGTCTTTCTCAACAAAATTAAAGGCTACAAAAATGTCATCCAAAAATGCATTGACTATAAAATTTTCAAAGAACTCATATGAATAATTGGTAGAAAATGACAGATTCTAGAACTATTCAAAACTTATTTTAACAACACCCAGTTGTTTAGTTCTAACAAAATATCGGGTCATGAATTCAGTTTTAATTTCACTCTACAATTTTCTAAAAAAAAACACAAAAACCCAGCAATATTTGTGATCAATCAAGCTGAGAAAGAATTTAGTGTTCTTGACTATCAATAAACATTTCAATGATGTAAGTTAGCTAGGGTTTGTCTTCTCAGTCATAAAATTAAAAAAAATTTCAAACAGTAGAAGGCAATAGAGGGAATGTTGAAGGAAATGAAAGAACAAAAACCTGACAATAAAACCTAATGAGCAAACATTGGTAGAAAGACATGCAATCAAAACAATTGGAAATTTCTTGTTACGTATTCAGTTAGTGAAATAAAATTGTTTGTTGGTCATCAAAGATGGAATGCCCAGAAATGATTACAAGGTAGAAGATTTTAAATAATTTCAATCAATATGTTTGAAATAGATATAGATAATAGAATGTCAACCCTGGTCCATCAACATTTGTGCATTAATATATTTTGTAAAAATTTTTTTATGTCCCAAAAATAATCACAACATTGTCAAGACATGCCAATTCACAATTTTGTAAGAGTCTCGTTTCTTCATTGGAAGCTATCCATTAAAACAAGATTGACTATAAAGATAAGGTGCGTGTCAGAAATTGCGTCACATTTGTCAACATTGTGTAGATAATGTCATTAAAAATCTAAATTAGTTTTATAACTTCACATTTTCTTATTTCATTAAGAAAATACACATCAAATGTACATTACAAAGTTATGAAAGAATTGCAAACTGACTCCATTAGTTTGAGTACTTCCTAACAAACTTTGAACTTTTGACTGCAACAAAATAAGTTGATAGCACTGCTAGTAGTCATGTTATTTCAAGGAAACTAGTTTAGTGTTCGTAAGAGAGAGAGAGAACATCAAGATGTTCTGAAAAAAAAAAAGGAAGGTATCAAACACATCTATAACCAAAACAATGACAGTTATTAAGGTATACAAACCTAGAAATTTGTGTTAGCAAATACCAAACAAGAAGTGCATTTGCAAAGCATCTGAATGCTTTCATGAAATTAACCTATACAATGGTTCTCTTTTTATAAAGTTATTTACAGCCTGGAATGTTCTACAAAGAATTAAATGCAAACATTTTTCGAGGCAGTCAATGATTTTGACAGATGTGGTTTTAACATAAAAGTTTCAAAAAGTTAACTGTTATAGACGTGACAATTTTTTCCATACAGCAATTATTTTAAATTAAGAACAGTACAAAACAAAGAATAACCTATATCTCATTCACATTGAAAATAACACAACAAAAATCAAAGTTTCATTCTTATTGCACAAGATTGTTAGACAGAGAGGTTCATCAATTATGCTCAAATGCTAATCGACTCAATACTGTGAATCAAAGGATTTCCTCTTTGTATTTGAAAATCAAATAAAATTCAAGACATCTGGCGGATTCCTTCTCTCTGCTGCATTAAATAGCACCACTCTATAACTCTGACACTGTACTAAACCATACTTTTAATACAAATAGTATTTTCAAATGTTGTCAAAACATAGCAACCCGTCAGTGAATTTTTTTAACAAAAGGAAAATAAATGAATTGCTTGGTAATGTAAAAAGTGTTTTTTTTGACACTGAAATCAAACAATAAAACAGAATAATGAGATGCATTAGGTATATAACATTAAAAGAAAAAAAAAAATAGTTGCCACCTAATGAAAAATATTAAATTCTTAATGTAATAAAATTGTCTGACATTAAAGCCTGCTGCTAAATGAGGGAAATAGTCATTTCAACACTAAACAAACATTTATAAGTTCTAATTTTGGTCAGGCTTCACATGAATTTTATTCAATATTATGAGAGTTGTTGGTACCTTGTAAGTAAAGCTCTATAACCACTTACTTAAAGGAGCTTCAGGGCTAAAATTTGCTTTTTTCTCTATCATAGTTGAGTTCTACTAAGTACATATTTCAATGCGTTTCTTACATCCATTGAACCCTAGGGAATAGTTAAGAGCCAGTTCACCAAGAACCCTTAGAACAATTGGTCTTTACATGCAACAGTCATTGTAATGACATGCCACAGTGAACTAGCTGCTAGAAATAGTTATCAATAAAATGAAACAAAAGATCATGGGAAAAAAAGCACAAAAGGTCAAAGAAGCATGTGTGACCGTGACTCAATAGTACAAAGAATTATTTGTTTTGGTTTTGTGCCAATTTAAATTATCAGTTTTATGTAGAAAAAAAAAAATTCCAGTATTTTGGAAATGTTTTAAGCACATTGGCAAATTAATAAAAAGGAAATGGATTTCAATGAAACTGAATGATTTATAACAACCATAGGAGGAGACATAAAAAGGATAATAAAAAAAAAATGTATATACATGAATCTATAATAATACTTCTTAAATATAATATACATGAGCAGGGCAGGAAATAGTTTTGTATACAAAATAGTAATAAATGAACTGGTATCATGTACTTAAAAATAAACTGAAGAACAGCAAAGTCAACATTTTAGTGCGAGGTTTAAAACATCAGGCCAAAAATTGGCTAAAGAGTAAAAGGCCTAACGTTAAACCCAAGTACAAAATTTCCCTACAATGCAGTGAAAAGAATTTATTTGTAAGCACTAAAGCACAATTTTCAATTTATATTTTTATTTAATACAAATTGACGCATTGGTTTAAAAAAAAAGGTAGTTTCAATTTCACATGGTTACTTGAAACTATTAAAATGTGGCTTATTAAATTAATAATAAATGAATAAGTTCTATATAATTGTAAGTTAATATGGAGACAAAAAAAGTGATCAAAATAAAGCATTTGACTGCATAACAAAAAAAAACAACTTATTTTTATTTTTTTTAACTATTTGAGCCAAATAAATATTGTAAAATAAATACATAGTTAATAAAATAATAAATAAATGACTAGATCATCAAAAATACAAAAAAAAATTAAAAAATAGATTTTGACTAGATATCTGGCATAGATAATTGTCAGATGTTGTCCATTGTAGTTCAGATCTTAACACTGGCTGTTTAAGCTGGTCGTGTGACTTTAGCTGGCAGTCTGAAGTTTTAACTGGCTAGTTTCATGAAGCTGGCTAGTGTTGTTTTTGTTTTTATTGTCGTCAGTCTGTAAATGAGTTAATACTTTAATTAAAACATTACTATAACGACATGAATTCTTTCACAGAACTTTGACATCTTCATCCACTGTACCCATTTTAAACCATTTTGCCTAAGGGGATTATGTTTTGCTAGCATAAATCTCACTTAAAAAAAAAAAGAACACACAAGCTCAGCTTTATGGCCCAATGTCTGTGAAGCCATTTATATAACTAACCCATGCCTATATAATCACCTCAGCAGCAGTGATGTTGTCCACACATATTTTCATCTGAGCAACCAGTGACAGCAGATCCTCTGTAGTAACACTTCTCTTTTCTAGGTCGGTCCTGAGGTCACACTGACCTTGCATCCTGATCACCAGATCTCTCAGCTGTAGGCAGGCTTCAGTCAGTTGTCTCTGCTTTTATGGACATTACAATGGAATCAGAATTGTTTTGTTAATTAAGATCACATATAATCTAGCTAATCCTGCATCAATTCAACTGAAACATTCTCTTTTAGAACACAATGTTACTAAGTAAGCAGACTACTGTTTCTATGACAGACTGTATCAGTGAAAACACCTTTACTTTGGACTATTAGATGTCAAGCAGCTATTAACAATAATCAGTTTTGGTGCACGAGAGAAAAAATGGTTGGTTTTTATCCTGAAGAGGACTAGGATTCAGAATTTTTAGGAAAATCATCCAACTCTAATGGGTACCTGACAATAGATGGGAAAAGTAAAAATGGTTGGTCATTGAGATGGCCTCATGACACCCTCGATAAACATCAGTCATAGAAAAAGATTATCCTTACAGACTGAAAGCTCTGTAAGGGTAATTTATAATAAGATATTAATGCTGGATAGATATAGTAAGGTCCTAATACAAAGACACAAGGACCTCTAGCTTAGCAGCCTAGCAAACTGCAGGTATCAATCAGCCTACCAAATCCTAAATGCACTAACAGTCATCCCACTTGTACTAATTACACAATCTGATGATTAAATTCATGATTGCACTATTAATTTAAACTAAACAAATCAGCATAAAGTTTTAAACACTTGAAATCAAACAAACTGTTAATGTGAATTTTCAATCATTGTTTCTACCTGTTTTTCTGGACTACACTCTTCAGGCTCAGCATAATCTCGTAAGATATCTTTGTTGTCCACAGGTGGATCCACAGCTGTTGAATCCTCTTCAGTTTTTTTATTCACTTGGTATAAATAGTTTAGACCTTTAATTGTAATGAAACAGAAGAAACAAAACATCTTATAAGTTAAGCTTCTAGAATCTGATCCTCCTTAAGACTAGGATATTAACTGTTTACATATAAATGAAAAATGAAGATGCAGACTTTTGAATTTGCAAGTTGAGGGGAAAAAAAAAAAGATTCAATAAAATGAAGTTGAATTCTACCAGTTCTAGAATCTCCTATAGACAATGTGGTGCCAGCCATGTTGCCAACTAAAAAATCATCGTCATCACACTCAAAGTCATCATCTTCCAACATCTCTGTAGTCACCGGGGTCATATAATACCACTCTGAAGTCATACTCTACAAAAGAAACAAAAGCATACAGTTTACTTATTTCAATATTTTTAGTTTGAAGCGTCTCACAATAGCAATATAAAAATATTGTGTTTTTGATATGCTATAATATTAAAACTGTAAATAATGGCAATAAAAAGTCAGTATGACGACAAAGGTATATATGACATTCCTAAACAAACTAGAACTCTTATTTTAAAGGAAAAACCACATATATGTGCTTAGATTAGAAATGTTTATTTATATACAACTAGCTGGAATGACCAGTGGCCTGCAGGCCTTAGTTTGGGTATTACTGATCTAGTAGATTGGATTTGGATCTATGTCAAACATGGCGAATGTTTCCTTCACATTAAAAAAAAATTTTGCCACAAAGAAAATAAAATTAGAGTTTACCCATTAAGGCGACATATTCATATCAAACATAAAATACTGTGAAAATGGGTTTACCCGATTTGTTAAAAAGTTTCATTCTTTAATACAGATAAATTTTTTATTTTCAATTATATTTAGCCCCCCCCCCCTTGTGGGAAGGGCATTAAATATACACTACCATGTATGCGGCAACTGAGTGGTAAAGTGTTCGGCTTCCAAACTGGGACCAAGGTTCGAATCCTGGAGAAGACTGGGATTTTAATTACGGGAGCTTCGGGCGCTTGTGTCCACCCAGCTCTAATGGGTACCTGACATTAGTTGGGGAAATGTAAAGGCAGTTGGTCATTGTGCTGGCCACATGACAACCTAGTTAACCATAGGCCACAGAAACAGATCTTATATTATATAATACAGACATTACTTAAAAAAAGAAGATGATTACGTCCTAAACATCATGCATTTAGTCATGCATATTAACCAATGACTTAAATTCTGCCAAGTCACTGGTTTTCCTGGTGGCTAGCTCAGGCAACCCATTCCATGCTCTAATAGCACTAGGGAAGAAGGAGCATTTGTCCTAGCATATGGAACTAGGAATATGCCTTTATCTTTGTTTCTTTCTGAGTATTTTATTAGATTTTGTTTTTGTTTTTGAACATTATGGTTCATTTACATCATCTGCCGTATAGACCACAAGGTCTGAAAGGGAAACTTTTTTTTTTTTTACGGTCTTCGCCATGATCTAAGAAACATTTATCCCATTCCAAGTTTTATTAAGATTGATCAAACGGTTTCAATTTCTATGGGGGACATACATTCGCCTTATTTTCTGCTTTATATTATAGATAATAGTTAAAGAAGAATGCTATAGGAAAACAATTTCTTACCAAATCAGATTCTAGATGAGATCTTATTTCCATAGACTGATTCAGAGATTCATTACTGTCATTTCTGTCTACATCATTGAGAATTGGATCAGGGCCAGAGGAAAAGTCAAAAACTCCAAGCATGCAGTTTGAGGATAAGTCTGAGCCTGAGCCAGATTTGTCTTCATACATTTGAGATGACAGCTCAGAAAACAAAGACATCTCTTGCTGAATACTGTGGGACATGGCTGAATCTAATGCTTTGGTGGAGTGGTTCTCAAAGGCTTTGCCATCAAAAAGAGGTTTTGAGATGTCTTCTGGAGTTGAGCACTTTGAAGAAGATTCTGAAAGTATATCGCACTCATCAAATGCTGAATGCGGCTGCTGGAATAACTCAGCTGCCAAGCTGGCAGTATTTTCTTTGTTGAAGATGTTGGAGGACTTGACCAGAAGAATACCATTTCCATTGTTATCCAAACTTGATTCAGGCACACAGCCATTAGAACTGAAAGCTAATTGATAGCTTTGAGCTGGGGCATACAAGGTCTGTTTGCACCCAAAATTTCGATTAATTTTGAGTGTGTCTGTTTCAGAGTCTTCGTCGCTGTTGTTACCAATATTCTGGTGGTGGCGTTTTCTGGAACCTTCAGTGAGAGACGACAAGCTACAGTTGCTAGCATTTCTACTGTGGCAGTGGGCCAGCTCTGTAGACAAGGGTGGCACATTAAGAGGCTGAGCACTCTTTATCTCGGCTAAAAGCGACATCTCTGAGGCTAATGGTAAAGGACACTGCTTCAGCTCATCTTCTGTTGAATTTTGGGCACAAGTTTTCTCCTGATGGTTTTGATTAAGTTTTTCCTGATTGAGCTCCTGAAATAATGTGTTTGGCTGGAATGCTCTCGCTGCACTGTTATTATTCATGTTTTTATTCTTTATGCCAGGGGCTGATTTCCTAGCATAGATCTGCCTGTGGTAGGGATGTTGCTGATGATCTAACTGAAGCTGGAGGTCTGAATTTGCTTCTTGTAGTTCTTCTATGTCACAAGCTTGACGATGAATCTGCATGACAAATGAATGAACCAATAATATGCATTTAAAAAAAGTTAAGTTGTAAATAAAGATTTTTAAATAAAAAAATAAAATAAAACATTACCATTAACAGGAAAAAAAAAACATAATTAATTAATGCAACAATTTTATTAGCTTTGTGTCAGGCATACTTCAAATTTAACAAAAGAAAACGATACAAAACCTCCTTAGATAAAACTGTTTTAATACAAGCAATAATGTATACAAACCTTTTCTTCTTGCTGTGCTATTTTCAATTCCAGACTTTGTATCTGCTCCTGAGCCAGCTCTAATGTAGTAGTCAAAGCATCCCTTTCTCCCTGAACTTCACTGAGTTTTTGATTAGCTTTCTTTAACTTGTCATTTAGATATTCAACCTTGAAAATCAAATGTGTAATAAATGTATAAAATATGGGCCAGTGATTTACTAACTGTATTATTATTTTAGTAAATGAACTCTGAACGTATATCAATTTTATTTTTTTTTTATAAATATTAGTTTTATTTGAGAATGCTTTTGTGCTTTAAGTTTGAGAAACCAAGAGTCAGGACAATCAAGTTGGAATTTGATTCTCAATCTCCACAGCCCTACATGATATTGCTCACTGGCTGAACTTAAGAGAAAATTGGTCATTGTTGACAAAACTAGCTTTATAACGTATACGATACATGACATATTGGTCACTTGGTGTCAAATTAAACCTTTTCTTTTGAACTCATTATAAAAAGAATCAAATGTATAGAAACTATTGAATTGATGATTTACCTGATCTCGTAACATATTGATGTGATCCATTTGATCTTTGATAGTTGCTGCACTAGATTCCATTTTCTCTCTCTGTCCACTAAGTTCTTCGATAAGCTCCTCTTCTCTTTTAGAAGCCTATGAGACAGTTGGTATCAAGAGTTAGGCAAACAAATTCAGTTTTATTTATCAGCTTAACTCAACATAATGATCACATACACACGTACAAATATAGTCAGACCTTGCTAAACTTTAATTGTGGTTAAGTTTTGATAGTTGCCAGGTTAATACATAAACATCAGAGCTCTGTCCTGTTTTAGTTTAATCAAAAAATTGGAGAACAAAACAGAACAACAGACCACACTATTGGACATTACTAGGATTAGTATATACCCCTCTACTACAAACTGAAAACTTTTGGATATATGTATATTCCAGACTTTTTTACAACTCTTCAGTAAATTATTCGAACAAAATACTGAGTGTAGCCAGTAGATTAATGTTAGTTTATTATGTAATGTTAAGCAACACATAAAGCTTTCAGGTTTATCTGAAGACCCAAATGTGACCTACATGCACTGAGATATAATGAGACTTAAGTAGGATTTAAAGTGTTTGAAAATACCTTTTTAATTTCATCCAAGTAATAATCAGAGTTTAATTGAGCCTCTCTTATGGTCCTTGACCTCTCTCGCTCTGTTATTGATAATTCATCCTTAGCCTGGATCTGTTTCCGAAGTGAAGCAATGTCATCTTGTAAATCTTTCAAAGCATTTTGATATTCTGTTTCCATCTTCTCCAGCTCCAAGTGTAAATCATGTTTCTCCTGCTGAAGGCCCTAAACAAACAAAATCTCTTCTTTAGAATGAAAAATCTCTTTAATACTATAATAATTATACACATGTTTAAACATCACAGTTTGTGCTGCCAACAATCTTCCATGTTCATAGACTCTTCGCTAGTAGAGACGTTATTGCGTTAACCTGAGAAGACTTTAGCTCACAAGATCGAATTCAGGTTGTTCCCTTTTTTTTAAATTAAAACAAAAAAAGCTTTTTTATTGTTAGTTTAGATCTATTAAAATTTAATTACATGGCTGATCGAAACTAATAGATACAAGTACGCTTAATATAAGCTTTGTATTTTTTAAAGTATTTTTTATGTTGTTTTTTTTTCATTGCACTTGCTTATTTTATTATCTAGTAGTATTGAAATTACCTCAATTTTGTGAGTAAAATCATCCACTGCATGATCATACCGAAGCTGCAGCTCCTGGTTGGAATCTAATAAAGCTTTTCCTAGCTCTGCAGCCAAGATTAAATCCCTTTCTTTCTGAGCTAGTTGAGCATAGACGTCCTCATCCACGTCTGCCATGATGTCACCAGTAAGATCTGTGTTATCACTGGGAATTTTGTGTTTCTCTGCCATTATCTTGAGTCACATTAAAGCAAGCATTCAATTTATTTTGCTGAATCACATTATCAAGATCTTCTTTTTAAACCGTACTGAATATAATATAAACACATCCTTAGTCCTGAAAAAAAAAATGTTTATCTTCAATATTCAATAGCTTTATATTTAGAAATCATAATATGAATAATGTTTTCAAACTCAAAGATTATTATGTCCAAGCCCAAATCTCCTGCAGTATGAATGGGGGGGGGGGGGGGGGGGGGAAAGAACAGCAGAGACCCTCAAAATGACATTTTGGAGCACAATGACTCTATAAATGCTCTATAAAAAGAATACCAAATAAAACATTTTTTGATAACAAACAAAAATGTTATGATGCCTCAACACACATAATAAATGCAAAATGAAGAATTCTAATATTTAGCTCAAAATTTAATTTTTAAATGTTTTAAAATTTTTTTTAGAAAGTTTTAAGTCTAAGTACTTACTTTACTGATTAGATCTACTCTAGATAGACCAAGTAGATCTAGAATAATATAAGCTAGATTCTAGATATGATCTAGAATCTAGATTATTCTAGAATCTAGATTATTTAGATTTTAGATCTACTAGTACTACACTAGATCTACTCATCTAGATCTCTAGATCTAGAAACAATTTCAAAGACTCAGACTCTCACTCATCTCAGATCAGTAGAATCTAAGTCTTAGATGATTCTGACTGATCAGTGATCTGAGAGTGAGACTAGATCAGATTAATTCTTTCTAGATCTATAATAGATCTAGATCTTAACTCTAGATTCCTACTCTAGACTTCTAGAGTTGACTCTAGTCAGTCGTCACTTCACACTTGAACTAGATTAAAGGGAAACTCCGATAGTTTAGTTATTGACTTAATTAAATTCTGCGTAAAAAGTTGTAATAGTAAACATTATATCATTTTTTATTTAAATGCCCAGAAAATTTTATATTTAATAAATTAGACAGAAAATTCTTAACGCCCCCCAAAAAACGGGGTTCTGCGAGATTTTGTTTCAAGTTATTTCATGCGTCACTTCCCTAAACAATACTGAAAGAGAAACTTGATTTAACCAATCGTATCGCTTCATTCTTACAGTAGCTGTTAGGCTTAGTGACGGCCTAGTCCAGAGCCATGATACAGTTATATAAACATATATAAACATGTATAGATAGATCCAAAAGCATTAGGATAACCAACTCGAGAAAAAAAAGTAACATTTTCATCTAAGCCTCTCCTTATCCCAAGAAGTAAATAGATCGTGTGTCTGAATGATTCGAACAAGCTGGTCAGTGTAAGGCTAGTCGAGACTATGTGTAGTCGGTCATGCCAAGACGACCAAGCGATAGTGTTTGTTGTGTGTTGAATGGTCTGGCGAGAAAATACACACTGCCGTGATTAGTCAAGCATGTAAATCTACTTTTAATACGCATTTTTTCTTTGCTTACAAGATCCTAGATCTAACTGCATAGACAAAGATATATTTCTTTTACGAGAATGTAAACTTTGCAGTATGGTCTCCTGTTATACAATAAGTCAGTAGATTAAAACACCTTTGTGACGTCACATAGAAACCTGGCGAAAGTCTGACTGTTTTGGATGCGCAGGAAAATTACGTCGGAAAAACATCAATTACTAAGTTATTATTGCAAATGAAAAAAAAAGAATATATTCATTATCTGTAAATCAAAACACATATTATATCAAAAATTGTCAAAACCATCGGAGTTTCCCTTTAACTACTTTAAGTTGAACTGCAGTTGAGTTTTTACTTTTTATTTTTTTATTAGTTTTAATGTTTTAAATTTAAAGTTTTTATTTTATGTCCAAGATTTCTATATAGAATAACTAGATTTTACATCCAACAGTAATAACTTATGTTACGTTTTAACACAGAAAATTGTTTATTAAGTTTATAGCATGCATGATGAAGAATAGCTTACATGGATAATGTGAAACAAGAGTTTGAAATAATGATTCAACACAGTCTACTGCCATTGCTATTATTTTTTAGACATATTGTATAATTTATATAAAACTTAACAGGAAGTGACCAATTTCATTAACAAAACAAAACTTAATTTAGATTCTAGAAGCTAGATCTAATTTTATTCTAGATCTAGTTTTTTTTCAAAGTAGTCTTTAATTTTAGTGAAAAAATCATTTTTTTTTATTTAAAACTAAATACAATTGAAGGTATCAAACACGTCTAACGGTTTTAATCTATTTTATTGCGTTTCACTAATTACAAGAAATAGATCTATGTTTTATAATAACATTTGATACAAAATGGCTGGAGAAGTTGTTGTTGATGCTTTGCCATACTTTGATCAAGGCTACGACGATCCAGGAGTTAAAGAAGCTGCTATAGCACTGGTTGAAGAAGAAACTAGGCGTTACAGACCTACAAAAAATTATCTAGACTATTTGCCAAATCCCAACTACCATGCATTTGAAACAGAAATTATTAGAAATGAAATGGAAAGAGTTCAAGTAAGTTTAAAGTTAATAAATTAATTTTAATAAAATAAATATTTAAAATATTAGTTATTTTTTTTATTAGTATTATTAGAATCTAGATCTAGATTTAAATAATTTTAAATATCTATAATCTATTATTAAGTATTATTTATTTATTTAAAAAAATTATCATTATGGATGTAGATCTATCCAAATATCATTAATATCATAAATATGCCTACTAAGTAGACTGTAGTGTAGAGTAATTTAAGTTTAAGTAATTCTCAGTAATCATTGACATGACATAATAATTTATAAATGATAATTCAACATTTCATTGCCAGCTGCTAGATCTAGACTAATCTAGAGACTAGTAGTAGTAGTAGAGTTACTTAATGAGGTAGGTTCGAATCTCTGACCTACTTTATAAAAAGTCATGTGACTGTGGTCTTATACATGGCAATAATGGCAATATCTTCCTATGATTAGATGTAGATCTAGATTTAGTGCTAGCCTAGATCTAGTAGTCCTACTAAATAATCATAAAAATTGGTGAATTATTGTAACATACTTTTTATTACTTAAAGATGTATAGATCTAGACTATTTTCATGTTTAAATTGCAATGAAATCAATGAGGTCATTAATGTAAACAACACACCCACGTGACTGAGAAGAGATCCGGAACTACCTCATTACTCAAACATTTAAATTATTTAGATTTAAAACAACTTAGACTTAAGTGACTTAAGCTGACATTTTTCATGTTTGAGCTCTGTAAACATTGTATTAATTGTAACAATTAGAGTTAGATAATTAGACATAGTAAAAAAATGAAACTATGAACTCCTGATTCATTAGTTCGTATAAAAAGATTAATAGATATGTTTTAATATATACGAGGAGGCACTGTGACTGAGCTGTAAAGTGCTTTTGAACCAGGTGTCCCAGGTTTGAATCCTAGTGAAGACCGGGTTTTTTAATTCTGGGATCATTGGGCGCCTCTGAGTCAGATTGAGTCCACCCAGCTCTAATGGGTACCTGACATTAGTTGGGGAAAAATAAAGGTGGTTGGTCATTGTGCTGGCCACATGAAACCCTTTTAGGCCACATAAACAGATGACCTTTACATCATTTGCCCTATATACCACAAGGTCTGAAAGGGGAACTTTATATATTTATCTCAATAGTTAGACTTCTTACAAATTCATTTTTGTGTATCCTTTAGGCACGTCTACCAATGGACATGATGAGCATGAAAAGGTATGAACTCCCCACCCCTCCCGCTGGTAAAATGACAGACGTGACAGCTTGGCAGGAATGTGTAGATAACTCACAGGCCCAGTTGGAGCATCAGTCTTTGAGAATCTTGAATCTGGAGCTCATGTCTGAGTACGGTTCCGCGGCTTGGAGATCTTACAACTCTGTGATAAGTAACATGATTGAACAGGCACAGAAACAGTTGCAGGTATTTGAATACATTTTTGGCTTATTTAAAGTTGTCAATTGAAAAACAAAATTATTGTAATAGTCTCAATCTCATTTTCTTCTTCTTCGTTCTCATTATTATGTTGGAGCGTTCAGATGACTAGACCAATATGTGAGATGAACTGCGCAGTGGTTTCCAAATTAGGGAGCTCTCCGTATAGTTTTCTTTCTGTTGGGGTGTTTTGGGGCCAGTGTCTTATATACCTCTTGGTAAAGAGAGCAGTTTTGGAGGACGTGATCGGCATTCTCTGGTGACAATCCACAGGAGCAGATTTCACTGGTTCCAATTTTGAGCTTCCGTTACATGTGTTGTCACATTCTGTTGTGTCCAGTCCTGAGTCGAAAGATTAGACGTTGATCTTGTTGGGATAGCTTATAGTAAGCATCATCTTTCTTGTGATTTGGATGAGAGCTCAGCCATTTTTCATTTATTTTATTTACAATTATTTCTTCTGGATAGAGTGCAGAGTTTATCTGTGTGTTAGTTCTCCCACTCTTGGCGAGTGTGTCAGCCTTCTCATTTCCTTCTAGTTCTAAATGTGTCTCAATCTCATGATTATGAAATATGAGCAGCTCAGTAAATGTAATATTAATAATAATAGTGGTTAATTTACGAAAACATATTGTAATCTCAAGACGCTATGATAACATAACAGATATAAACACGAGAGTTAAAATGACAAACTAATCTAAAATATTAATAATATGTAATACCCATACATATCTTGACTAAGCTTTTTTATGACATTATACAGGATTTACGTAAGAAAATTCAAGAAATCAATTGGCAACGCAAAACAGAACAGACCGAAGCTGGTGAAAAGTTGAGAGACTTGGAAACAAGTTGGGTCGGCCTCGTCAGTAAGAATTATGAAATTGAAAGAGCTTGTGCTGAACTGGAAAAAGAAATTCAAGAGGAGGACCAGAAACAGTTGAGGCGAGGCAGAAAAAGACTCCATGAAGACTCTTGAAAATGTTTTATAATATATGTTTATGGTTTAGCTGCACTGGCATATGTGTGAAAGTGCTTGACTGGGGATCGTTATATCATTTCATTGACATTTAAATATCCATTTATTTTTTATTTTTTGGCACCTGACTGGCCTTGATGACTTTGTTTTCATTGATGTGTTTGGATTGATGTTGATTGGGATGAAGTTTTGTATTGCAGACGATTGAAATGTGCTGTAAAAATTGACCAATTTTATTTTTCTGCAATAGACCTGCTGCCTTTTTATGTTCATAAAGAGTTGTAGTTTTTAAAATGACCATGAAAATGTCTGTTACACTCTTCAACAACATGTAGTAGTTAATCTTAAGTGAAACAACTTTAAAATTATGTAAAGCATCTTTAAAATTATTAAAATAATCAATTACAATGCATTCTTTTATTAAAAATTGACATGTTATTTACAAACCAATTCTATATAGTGATGTCAGTAGCATGTTATTCATAATAATATCTATAGAATTTTTTTTCATCACTGTGTGTATGGTTATAAATAATAATAAGGCTTGTATTAGATTAAAGAGGACTGCAGTATTTCACGTACCGGTAGCTATGCTGTCTAAGATGTGATATACATGTTTTACCACTTCCAGCACAGACATAACTGTTGTCTGCAGGTGGCCAGTTAAGGTTCTCTATTTTTCCCAACTATGTATGTCCTTGGTAGTAGATTTCACTTTGGTCTTAAATGTGTATCCCACAGACTTTGTAAGAAATCTACAGCTGTTTTGTTTGGAAGCAGCCTGCTGAAATATGCTATATTCTATGTCAGTTAAAACAAGCAGGTGCCTCAGCAGGCCTTTGCAGTATATATCGGTTAATTAGTCTTGCTGAGCATGGTACCTAACACCTCATCTTTCTTGTTCATCGATTCATCTGTCTTGCTCAGCATGGTACACATCGATTCATCTGTCTTGCTCAGCATGGTACACATCGATTCATCTGTCTTGCTAAGCATGGTACCCATCTGTTTAATTTGTGTTCGTATCAAGTTTTGCAAAGATCGTAGAAGCTGGCCTATAAATGTATCCACCTCAAACATGTATGTTTCTGGATGCTCCCACTTCATCAACTAGAGCTTGCAGAAGACCTGCTCTAAGAACATGTTTATTTCTTTCAAACCGTTTCAAGCGCTGTCATTCGAGCTCTACTTTTAGCTCCTTCAACTCCAGCCGTTTCATAAGTGTCATTATGACATAAAATCCTACCTCCTTTAAGTCGCCCAATCCCACTTCTGAAACCTATTGTTGTAAATGTAAGGCAGGCAACTTAACAACTTAACGAAGTTCTACAGTAAATAAATAAGTGTGTTTATTTACCAGGACAAACACAAAACATCCTTTAGCTTCCTCAGAGTCTTGCTACTAATTCTACCTGTCCTTTCACCAGCAACCCGAATACGGACCAATGACAGCCTTCCCCGCTTCGCTCCAGGTCCCTTCTACAGTCTTCAGGCAGCCCAAAAGACGTCTCTTTAGTTCCCAAACATTTCAGACTCTTCACAATCACTTAACACTGTTCTTTTCTCTATCCCTTATCTTCTTGTCCTCTTCAACATAACCCTTGTACGCTCCAAAAGCACTGGTGTACAGGGTTACAATATCATGATTTTGAATCGATAACATCAAAATAAATATTAACACTTTAGTGCCCGAAACCCCGCTGTCAGCTCGCAAATCGAATATTCCCTGCTGATCCAAGTCTGTGCAAGCAAGACGACCTTCGAATCACTTGACAAAGTGCGGGCTCAGACAGTGAGGTTCATTACTGGCACCTTTAGGACGAGCCCAACATGCACTGCAGAAATAATGTGTAGCCTAACGTGCCTCCTCTCGGCCTGAAGAGAGATAGAGGGCGGAATTTGTAGCCCTGGAGCACTAGAAAAGGAGTTATCCAGGATTCCCACCCAAATACTAGTCATCCTGTGGAGAAAGAAAAAAAAAAGGATAAAACGACAGTCATTTATGCACATTGCGAGCAATTTGAGTGTACAATCTGGACTTTCCTACGTCCATCCATAGGATGGGTTAGGGTTAGGCACTAGAAAGGATGGCATAGCACACACTAAAATCATACCCATCGGATGTCATCGACTTTTACACAGATGGGTATGTACTACATATTTACCCGGACCTCGACCCAGACAGGCTGTCAGGCGCATGCGGCACCGCAAATAACATCCGCCGATTTATTGCGACGTGGCGAACAATGATGCGGCTGATGCTCTAGCAAGAGAATGAGCGCTGGCCGTTTCTCGCCAAGGCTCTACGGTAAGAGAAACCCTTCCAGCCTTGCTACCAATTAGAGTTCATCTCAGATCACAGTTGTATGATTTAGTCTTATATTGAAGAGAGGGGCTTTATCTTTAAAAAAAAAATTGGAGAGGGTTTAAAATCAAATTCCAATATATATTGTTATGACTTTGCCATGCGCACCGCCATCCAAGATAGTGCAGATAGAAGGGTGCGCACTATCTGTGACTAAACAAGTCGGATGTTGACATGAGAGAGACGATTTCCGCCCAAGTAGAGAGCCAATATGGAGATATTGTACTTAAGGCAAATGCCCCTTTGTGTTTGTCATGTCTCCGTGTAAATAAACGTCTTTGTCTCGTTGAGTTGCCTCCCTTCAGTTATTACAATATATATAACTTTACACATTCCATTCCTTAAATATGAAATACGATTTAATTTTTTTTTAGATCCATAGGAGACCAAATAGATTCAATTTGGATTATAACCTTTCTCACTCATGATTTAGTATTTAGAGTAGACAAATTGTTCATCTGAAAAAAAAAAAATAAAAGCAATGTCTTTACAACCTGCCGAACGCTTTTTAAAAAAAATCTGGATCAGATGGTGATGTAGTCTTTCGTTCTTTGCATGTACAATTTTTGTTATGTACCGGTATTTATTAAATGCCTTTTTTTTTTCAACGGGAAAGAATTCTTTTTTTTTTTTTATACCGTAGTGTTTTTTTTGTTTTCTCCATTCAGCCTGGAAACCAATGAGCAGACGTGGCTTGTAGGTAATGCTAGTCTTGGTATTGCATCTTTCGTTATTTATTCCTTCCTTCCCCACTCTTCCCCCTCCGAAAATAAAAGTGTCACCAATTTTAATCTAAAGATATCCTACGTTTTCTGCTAAGTTCGCGCGAGGGAATGGTAGACTAGAAAGTACACAGGTATCATTCTTACTCGGTGGGCCCATCCTAAATAGATTTAGAAAAAAAAAAGAGCCGAGAATTGGGTGGCCCGTGACCTGGCGGGAGGGCGTGAGCAGTCGTGGGGCGGTTGAGGGATTTCGGTGGGCGGTTGTTAAAGAGGGAAGGGTTGAGGGTCCTTGGAGGGCGGTGGGTATCCTGGTAGCTAGTCTATATTAAAAACGAGATATTGTCAGGTAGTTTAGCCTAGAAAGTACTTAGGTATGGGCCCATCCTAAATAGATTTAGAAAAAAAAAGAGCCGAGAATTGGGTGGCCCGTGACCTGGCGGGAGGGCGTGAGCAGTCGTGGGGCGGTTGAGGGATTTCGGTGGGCGGTTGTTAAAGAGGGAAGGGTTGAGGGTCCTTGGAGGGCGGTGGGTATCCTGGTAGCTAGTCTATATTAAAAACGAGATATTGTCAGGTAGTTTAGCCTAGAAAGTACTTAGGTATGGGCCCATCCTAAATAGATTTAGAAAAAAAAAGAGCCGAGAATTGGGTGGCCCGTGACCTGGCGGGAGGGCGTGAGCAGTCGTGGGGCGGTTGAGGGATTTCGGTGGGCGGTTGTTAAAGAGGGAAGGGTTGAGGGTCCTTGGAGGGCGGTGGGTATCCTGGTAGCTAGTCTATATTAAAAACGAGATATTGTCAGGTAGTTTAGCCTAGAAAGTACTTAGGTATGGGCCCATCCTAAATAGATTTAGAAAAAAAAAGAGCCGAGAATTGGGTGGCCCGTGACCTGGCGGGAGGGCGTGAGCAGTCGTGGGGCGGTTGAGGGATTTCGGTGGGCGGTTGTTAAAGAGGGAAGGGTTGAGGGTCCTTGGAGGGCGGTGGGTATCCTGGTAGCTAGTCTATATTAAAAACGAGATATTGTCAGGTAGTTTAGCCTAGAAAGTACTTAGGTATGGGCCCATCCTAAATAGATTTAGAAAAAAAAAGAGCCGAGAATTGGGTGGCCCGTGACCTGGCGGGAGGGCGTGAGCAGTCGTGGGGCGGTTGAGGGATTTCGGTGGGCGGTTGTTAAAGAGGGAAGGGTTGAGGGTCCTTGGAGGGCGGTGGGTATCCTGGTAGCTAGTCTATATTAAAAACGAGATATTGTCAGGTAGTTTAGCCTAGAAAGTACTTAGGTATGGGCCCATCCTAAATAGATTTAGAAAAAAAAAGAGCCGAGAATTGGGTGGCCCGTGACCTGGCGGGAGGGCGTGAGCAGTCGTGGGGCGGTTGAGGGATTTCGGTGGGCGGTTGTTAAAGAGGGAAGGGTTGAGGGTCCTTGGAGGGCGGTGGGTATCCTGGTAGCTAGTCTATATTAAAAACGAGATATTGTCAGGTAGTTTAGCCTAGAAAGTACTTAGGTATGGGCCCATCCTAAATAGATTTAGAAAAAAAAAGAGCCGAGAATTGGGTGGCCCGTGACCTGGCGGGAGGGCGTGAGCAGTCGTGGGGCGGTTGAGGGATTTCGGTGGGCGGTTGTTAAAGAGGGAAGGGTTGAGGGTCCTTGGAGGGCGGTGGGTATCCTGGTAGCTAGTCTATATTAAAAACGAGATATTGTCAGGTAGTTTAGCCTAGAAAGTACTTAGGTATGGGCCCATCCTAAATAGATTTAGAAAAAAAAAGAGCCGAGAATTGGGTGGCCCGTGACCTGGCGGGAGGGCGTGAGCAGTCGTGGGGCGGTTGAGGGATTTCGGTGGGCGGTTGTTAAAGAGGGAAGGGTTGAGGGTCCTTGGAGGGCGGTGGGTATCCTGGTAGCTAGTCTATATTAAAAACGAGATATTGTCAGGTAGTTTAGCCTAGAAAGTACTTAGGTATGGGCCCATCCTAAATAGATTTAGAAAAAAAAAGAGCCGAGAATTGGGTGGCCCGTGACCTGGCGGGAGGGCGTGAGCAGTCGTGGGGCGGTTGAGGGATTTCGGTGGGCGGTTGTTAAAGAGGGAAGGGTTGAGGGTCCTTGGAGGGCGGTGGGTATCCTGGTAGCTAGTCTATATTAAAAACGAGATATTGTCAGGTAGTTTAGCCTAGAAAGTACTTAGGTATGGGCCCATCCTAAATAGATTTAGAAAAAAAAAGAGCCGAGAATTGGGTGGCCCGTGACCTGGCGGGAGGGCGTGAGCAGTCGTGGGGCGGTTGAGGGATTTCGGTGGGCGGTTGTTAAAGAGGGAAGGGTTGAGGGTCCTTGGAGGGCGGTGGGTATCCTGGTAGCTAGTCTATATTAAAAACGAGATATTGTCAGGTAGTTTAGCCTAGAAAGTACTTAGGTATGGGCCCATCCTAAATAGATTTAGAAAAAAAAAGAGCCGAGAATTGGGTGGCCCGTGACCTGGCGGGAGGGCGTGAGCAGTCGTGGGGCGGTTGAGGGATTTCGGTGGGCGGTTGTTAAAGAGGGAAGGGTTGAGGGTCCTTGGAGGGCGGTGGGTATCCTGGTAGCTAGTCTATATTAAAAACGAGATATTGTCAGGTAGTTTAGCCTAGAAAGTACTTAGGTATGGGCCCATCCTAAATAGATTTAGAAAAAAAAAGAGCCGAGAATTGGGTGGCCCGTGACCTGGCGGGAGGGCGTGAGCAGTCGTGGGGCGGTTGAGGGATTTCGGTGGGCGGTTGTTAAAGAGGGAAGGGTTGAGGGTCCTTGGAGGGCGGTGGGTATCCTGGTAGCTAGTCTATATTAAAAACGAGATATTGTCAGGTAGTTTAGCCTAGAAAGTACTTAGGTATGGGCCCATCCTAAATAGATTTAGAAAAAAAAAGAGCCGAGAATTGGGTGGCCCGTGACCTGGCGGGAGGGCGTGAGCAGTCGTGGGGCGGTTGAGGGATTTCGGTGGGCGGTTGTTAAAGAGGGAAGGGTTGAGGGTCCTTGGAGGGCGGTGGGTATCCTGGTAGCTAGTCTATATTAAAAACGAGATATTGTCAGGTAGTTTAGCCTAGAAAGTACTTAGGTATGGGCCCATCCTAAATAGATTTAGAAAAAAAAAGAGCCGAGAATTGGGTGGCCCGTGACCTGGCGGGAGGGCGTGAGCAGTCGTGGGGCGGTTGAGGGATTTCGGTGGGCGGTTGTTAAAGAGGGAAGGGTTGAGGGTCCTTGGAGGGCGGTGGGTATCCTGGTAGCTAGTCTATATTAAAAACGAGATATTGTCAGGTAGTTTAGCCTAGAAAGTACTTAGGTATGGGCCCATCCTAAATAGATTTAGAAAAAAAAAGAGCCGAGAATTGGGTGGCCCGTGACCTGGCGGGAGGGCGTGAGCAGTCGTGGGGCGGTTGAGGGATTTCGGTGGGCGGTTGTTAAAGAGGGAAGGGTTGAGGGTCCTTGGAGGGCGGTGGGTATCCTGGTAGCTAGTCTATATTACAAACGAGATATTGTCAGGTAGTTTAGCCTAGAAAGTACTTAGGTATGGGCCCATCCTAAATAGATTTAGAAAAAAAAAAGAGTCGAGAATTGGTGGCCCGTGACCTGGCGGGAGGGCGTGAGCAGTCGTGGGGCGGTTGAGGGATTTCGGTGGGCGGTTGTTAAAGAGGGAAGGGTTGAGGGTCCTTGGACGGCGGTGGGTATCCTGGTAGCTAGTCTATATTAAAAACGAGATATTGTCAGGTAGTTTAGCCTAGAAAGTACTTAGGTATGGGCCCATCCTAAATAGATTTAGAAAAAAAAAAGAGTCGAGAATTGGGTGGCCCGTGACCTGGCGGGAGGGCGTGAGCAGTCGTGGGGCGGTTGAGGGATTTCGGTGGGCGGTTGTTAAAGAGGGAAGGGTTGAGGGTCCTTGGAGGGCGGTGGGTATCCTGGTAGCTAGTCTATATTAAAAACGAGATATTGTCAGGTAGTTTAGCCTAGAAAGTACTTAGGTATGGGCCCATCCTAAATAGATTTAGAAAAAAAAAGAGCCGAGAATTGGGTGGCCCGTGACCTGGCGGGAGGGCGTGAGCAGTCGTGGGGCGGTTGAGGGATTTCGGTGGGCGGTTGTTAAAGAGGGAAGGGTTGAGGGTCCTTGGAGGGCGGTGGGTATCCTGGTAGCTAGTCTATATTAAAAACGAGATATTGTCAGGTAGTTTAGCCTAGAAAGTACTTAGGTATGGGCCCATCCTAAATAGATTTAGAAAAAAAAAAGAGCCGAGAATTGGGTGGCCCGTGACCTGGCGGGAGGGCGTGAGCAGTCGTGGGGCGGTTGAGGGATTTCGGTGGGCGGTTGTTAAAGAGGGAAGGGTTGAGGGTCCTTGGAGGGCGGTGGGTATCCTGGTAGCTAGTCTATATTAAAAACGAGATATTGTCAGGTAGTTTAGCCTAGAAAGAACTTAGGTATGGGCCCATCCTAAATAGATTTAGAAAAAAAAAGAGCCGAGAATTGGGTGGCCCGTGACCTGGCGGGAGGGCATGAGCATTCGTGGGGCGGTTGAGGGATTTCGGTGGGCGGTTGTTAAAGAGGGAAGGGTTGAGGGTCCTTGGAGGGCGGTGGGTATCCTGGTAGCTAGTCTATATTAAAAACGAGATATTGTCAGGTAGTTTAGCCTAGAAAGTACTTAGGTTTGGGCCCATCCTAAATAGATTTAGAAAAAAAAAGAGCCGAGAATTGGGTGGCCCGTGACCTGGCGGGAGGGCGTGAGCAGTCGTGGGGCGGTTGAGGGATTTCGGTGGGCGGTTGTTAAAGAGGGAAGGGTTGAGGGTCCTTGGAGGGCGGTGGGTATCCTGGTAGCTAGTCTATATTACAAACGAGATATTGTCAGGTAGTTTAGCCTAGAAAGTACTTAGGTATGGGCCCATCCTAAATAGATTTAGAAAAAAAAAAGAGCCGAGAATTGGGTGGCCCGTGACCTGGCGGGAGGGCGTGAGCAGTCGTGGGGCGGTTGAGGGATTTCGGTGGGCGGTTGTTAAAGAGGGAAGGGTTGAGGGTCCTTGGAGGGCGGTGGGTATCCTGGTAGCTAGTCTATATTACAAACGAGATATTGTCAGGTAGTTTAGCCTAGAAAGTACTTAGGTATGGGCCCATCCTAAATAGATTTAGAAAAAAAAAAGAGCCGAGAATTGGGTGGCCCGTGACCTGGCGGGAGGGCGTGAGCAGTCGTGGGGCGGTTGAGGGATTTCGGTGGGCGGTTGTTAAAGAGGGAAGGGTTGAGGGTCCTTGGAGGGCGGTGGGTATCCTGGTAGCTAGTCTATATTAAAAACGAGATATTGTCAGGTAGTTTAGCCTAGAAAGTACTTAGGTATGGGCCCATCCTAAATAGATTTAGAAAAAAAAAAGAGCCGAGAATTGGGTGGCCCGTGACCTGGCGGGAGGGCGTGAGCAGTCGTGGGGCGGTTGAGGAATTTCGGTGGGCGGTTGTTAAAGAGGGAAGGGTTGAGGGTCCTTGGAGGGCGGTGGGTATCCTGGTAGCTAGTCTATATTACAAACGAGATATTGTCAGGTAGTTTAGCCTAGAAAGTACTTAGGTATGGGCCCATCCTAAATAGATTTAGAAAAAAAAAGAGCCGAGAATTGGGTGGCCCGTGACCTGGCGGGAGGGCGTGAGCAGTCGTGGGGCGGTTGAGGGATTTCGGTGGGCGGTTGTTAAAGAGGGAAGGGTTGAGGGTCCTTGGAGGGCGGTGGGTATCCTGGTAGCTAGTCTATATTACAAACGAGATATTGTCAGGTAGTTTAGCCTAGAAAGTACTTAGGTATGGGCCCATCCTAAATAGATTTAGAAAAAAAAAGAGCCGAGAATTGGGTGGCCCGTGACCTGGCGGGAGGGCGTGAGCAGTCGTGGGGCGGTTGAGGGATTTCGGTGGGCGGTTGTTAAAGAGGGAAGGGTTGAGGGTCCTTGGAGGGCGGTGGGTATCCTGGTAGCTAGTCTATATTACAAACGAGATATTGTCAGGTAGTTTAGCCTAGAAAGTACTTAGGTATGGGCCCATCCTAAATAGATTTAGAAAAAAAAAAGAGCCGAGAATTGGGTGGCCCGTGACCTGGCGGGAGGGCGTGAGCAGTCGTGGGGCGGTTGAGGGATTTCGGTGGGCGGTTGTTAAAGAGGGAAGGGTTGAGGGTCCTTGGAGGGCGGTGGGTATCCTGGTAGCTAGTCTATATTAAAAACGAGATCACTGGCAGATAGGCAGAGGTCCACAGCAACAGGCTTGGACGCAGACCCAACTTTGGTACATCTCGTTGAGATCATCACAGCAATCCTTGTCACGTTTCTCGTCTTGAAAGTCACAGCCACAAGACAAAATCTTCAGAGATTTTTAAAAAATTTGGTAAAATTTGATTCAAACTGGTCTACAGGTTACATTTAATTTAATTTAATAAAGAATGTAGAACATATAAATTACCAAAACAAATAAATGTGTTTATTTTTATTTATGTAATTACAATGGGTAATTTGGATGAGAAAGTTTTTCCTCAGTTTGATGCCCCCACCACTTGACTCCCCGTGCGGCCCGCACCACCCTCACATTGCGTGTATATTCACCCGTCACTAAAAAGCAGGACCGGACTTAACCATTATGAGCCCTATGCGAAATGGATTTCGCGGGGCCAAGTTTAGGTAGGGAAGCGGATAATAAGGGATAAAAGTTTATAAATTCGTCTATGCATGTAATTCATTTTTTTACCACGTACAGAATAACTTTACGAGCCTTGCGTGTATCAAAATCATACAGTATATCATAAAAATTATGTTTCCTACACAGATCACGCTCAATAGCAAGAATTACCAAATGTTTCAATCTATCTTTGAGAATTGTTGACCTCAAGTAATTCTTCAAAAATGGTTGGTTGGCCCTCGTGGGAAATATTTAGATAAATCAGATTGAAAGGGAGACAAAACACAGGACTTAATAGACCAGGGTGGGCACATTTTTGAAAGCGCGGGACAAAAACTTCAAGAAAAAATGTCTGCGGGCCAGGAAATATAAAATAACAATGCAGAATATTTTTTTTCTCTCCTATAGAAGAGACGGTTTTTATTTCTTAATAAATAATCAAATCTTGCCTCTGAGTCCGAAGAGATAATATGGTTTAATTTAATAATTTATACACCTAGAATTAGCGCGGGTCCTGTGAAAGTGCGGTTCCTATGAAAGTGCAGGACCCAATGCGGTCGCATAGGTTGCAGTGCCCTAAGGCCGGCCCTGCAAAATAGAGGCGTGTGCTACGCCGCCGGTCGACTAGTATTATTTTAAACTCCTATGGAACATCCGAAACATTTTACAAACATTTTAACGTGATTTACAGAAACCTCGTGCTTCTGAATTTTATTACCAAGATGTGTCCAGTCGCAGCAGCTTTCGTTTTCCAATTAGCCTCCAGTAGCTATCGTTCAAAACAACTTACTAGGAACAGTTTTGGGTATAAGAACAAAGTGGTCCATTGACTTTCACAGATCCGACTTTCTAATGAAAAAAAAAATGTATGTGTATGTGCACAGTAGCCTATTGGGGAAAAAATGAATACGTCATCCTCAAACTTTCCCGATGCCGATTGGCTGAAATTACAATATAAGCTAGGCCACACTATTAACAATACTTTTCACACACCGTCGTCCCTTTTTTTTTCTTTACAATTAATTAATTTACATACAATATAATCTTACATATAATATAATCTTTACATTAACATTTTATTACACGCTAGCGATCTTTCAATTCGAAACGCCCTATTCTCTACCCAAGGCTTATCTCCCCTTAGCTTCGTACATTTTCTAAATAAAAAGAAAACGAATTAATTAAGACTAATTGTCGAAATAATTTGTTGATTCTTTTATAATTATGTTTTGTCATGGAGCATGTGCTTTATGCAAATTTTTGATGCCAATTGGATGAGTCGAAAATTCGATTACGAAAATCTAAACATACTAGACAACATACAGAGTGAGTCTATATAAGCCTTGTAAAAAGAGTATGCCTGTTTGTCTTGGTTGGGGGTGGGGTGGGGACGAAAGGGACCCCGGGTGGGGGTAGGGAGGGGTAAAAGAGAAAAAAATGGTTGGGTGGCCCTCGTGGGGAATTTTTTAAATAAATCAGATTGAAAGGGAGACAAGACACAATTTATGTCCATTAAAAGATTTATTTGCATTCGCTGTAAAAAAAAATTTTTCCTGTAATAAATAGCTTGAAGTCGACAATCCTCCTTGAACGCCTGTTCCCTGGCAGACATCTTGTCTGTATTTGTTCTAATCTGATTGTTTTGTTGCAGCTCAGCATTGTTACAAGAAATATTTAAAAAAAAAGGAGAAGAACTCCACATTTACAGTCGTATATCTCAGTACTGTAATATTTACTCCCCCATTTCGATATTTAATTACCACTATTTAATTAACTAATGGTTGATTTTTTCCTAACTGATTCATCTTTTATTAGGAACAATGTATAATTGTGTAAAGTTTCATCTTGACCCGTGAATGGGAAGTGGGAGAAATAACGTGTTCAAAATTTGTAACAGAGTGTGTTGATATTAGCTTGTGGTAATAAAAAAAAATTAGATAAAATGACTGTAAAATGTTTTGCATGTTTCTGAGTTCATTCAGATTTGAATATAATTACACCAAAGCCTAAACCTTCAGCAGGGAGACGGCTAGGGTTCGAACCGGCGACCATCTAGACCACCGAACGACAGTCCACGACCAGGCACAATTAATAATGTGCATAAAAATACACGACAAGAGACACAAATATGTTGACAGATATATCGTTAATGTTCTTTCACATGTAGTCCTACCAACGTCTTAGTCTAAAGAGAAAAACGCAGGCCATGATGGGAGTGTCCTCTTGAAACAGTCAGGGATCGTCCAAAGATGCAGCTGATTTTATAATTACTTAAAAAAAAATATGACGGTTCCTCATCTGATCTAGCAACGCCACTGCCAATGACTAGTGAAAACTGCTGACACATTTGTGGCTATGTCGATTGATCATGCTCTAGTGTAGCCCCCCATGCAAGATATATTGCTTTGTCCTGAGTGAACGCCCGATATATTTGTTATCATAATGACGGCAAGGCACGCAGTTATTAGCGCTAGTGAGACGAGAGATACGTCGTCCAGGAAATGAGTGCAATTATTGCCAGGTCCACCTGCTAGAGTAAAGTTGATTGGGACTCTCGCTCTGTCTATACGCGACTCAATAGACCAGTGGTGGGCAAACTTTTTAAACAGCGGGCCAAAATTTTCAAGAAAAAATATCGGCGGGCCAGGAAATATTTTTTTCTTAAAAAAAAAAAATACAGAATACTTTTTTCTCTCCTTCAGAAGATATTGTTTTTTGTTTGTTTTATTTCTAAATGAATAATCAAATCTTGCCTCTGAGTCCGAAGATAGAGGAAGAGTGTAGTATGTCAAGTGACTCGGGCCCAAATATGACCAACATTTCTTTGTCACTTGTTATAAATAGTATTCCTTCGTAGTCAGTGTCAAATTTAATGTGGTTTCCGAAATGCGATTCTTTGTGTGAATTTATTGTTGTTTTAAATGTGAACTGTAGTGTGAATTGAGATTGGTATTAAAGGCTATAAGATTTAGGGATATTAAACCACAGTTTTCACCGTGTATCTAGTATCTAGTAATTTGCTAGTTTTGTTGTTGTTTTTTTTTGTTAATAGACATAAACTTTCAAATTTATAGGAAAACCGTAAGAGCCATTTTCGAGATACCCTCCCACGCAGTTTCCATCTTTTTAAACCAATGAAAAGAATGCAAGCTGATTGGAATTAACATAAACAAGAATGACATTACAAATACTTTATTTAAAAAAAAAGGACAGTACCTCCTTTATACAACTTCTAGAGTGATTGTTTTTCTCTTAAAAATGAATGAATGCTAGATTTAAAAAAACAATGGAACATTTTTACCCCGTCCCCTCTCCCCTTTCTCCCCGAGAAAGAATCCTGGTTAACCCTTTAAGCGCGTGTGACAGTTTAGCCTCTAAACAACAGAAATGTGTATGCACTCATTGTAAAACAGTTCAGCACTTTAAGGGTTAAGCGAATGTATCGATCTAGTTATACTAGTACAAACTTTTAAAAAATTCTTTGAAAAACGAATAACGGCCAAACTAGAGTTTTCCCCATGTGGCCAACGAGGTAGTAAGGAAACGTAGGCACCGGCGTTGGAGAGGGAGAAACTATTTGGTAGTTGAATAAATAACTTAAGTTTCCCATGCGGTCCATAGGGCAAACGATGTTATGGCCATCTGTTTCTGAACAACGCAGGGTGTCACGTGGCCAGCACAACGACCAACCGCTCTTACTTTTCCCAACTAAAGTTGGGTACCCACTAGAGTTGGGTGGATTTAGGGGCGCCATAAAAATCCCGAAATTCAAAAAGTCTTCACCGAGATTCGAACCCAGGATCCCAGATTCGGAAGCCAAGCGCTTAACCACTCAGCCACCAAGCCTCCTAGTTGAACCAATGCTAAAGGTATTATGTTGTTGTTATCCACGTTGTTCGATGCTAATTCTGTCTTGTAGTAAGCTTCCTTTTGCTTTTGACATTATCATGCACATTTGCCTAGCTGCTCTGAAAAAACAACAACACCCGACATTGAGACCACGTTTCTACTGTCAGCGATAACTCCGACTTACAATGGGCAGTGACGCGAAGGCAGGACAATGATGAGTTATCTTCCATTGTCTCACGATAAACAGCGAGGGTTTTTTTTTTTTTTTTATCTACTCTAGCTGGAATAAAGTACACGATTGTTTTTAATGTCTGAACACGAGATGTGCTTGCGTGTCTGCGCGGGAGGTGTATGTGTTCAGGTCAGTGCTGCCACGTCGGGACCTCATTAATAACCAGCTTAACGCGAACAAAGGATGACAGAGAGGCTTTGCAGGCTGGATGAATAGCGCAGTGTGAGACAGCATGTAGAGGACTCTTCCAGAGGCGGTGCTTCCGGTGGATCACTTCCATATGCTTATCTAGATGAGCCAGTACTTTCGTTTTAATTGGATATTTAAACTGCAGGATTTATTTTGTACTATTTTCTAGCTATCTAATGGTAGGAAGGCTGGCTGGTCATGTGTCTGTTGTCATGGTGATCCCGAGTTTAAATCTCCGCTTGTCAGTGCTGCCGGAGGTTCGGGTGTTGTCTGTTCTACTGATGTATATGTTTCTGTTGTGTGTTTTCTTTATATGAGACAAGAGTCCTTGTAATCACTAATTCCCATAATGTTCAGTAAAGCAGTATTAGTCTTAGTCTTAGACTATATTGAAATTATCTTTATTTACAAGTTAAAGCCTAACGACACTCTTATTACATTCTTAAATATCAGAGGCGTAACTAGAGTGGGTGGGGAGTGGGAGGAAAATTTGAAAATCCTCCCTGTTTTTTTTTTTTACATTAAATATTAAGCAAAATGTAGCCCTGAAAGATGTCAAGCCCCCCCCCTTCCGGCCCCCAAATGATGGCAAATTCCTATCTACGCCACTGTTAAATATCAGTATTTTTATGTCACTTCTCTGGGCAATGCTTCTCGGCCTCGACGTGGCGTTCAGGTGGAAACGGGAGACGATTACACCAATAGGGAAACAAAACAGAATTCCCGTTTTTTGGTGCCTTTGAACAGAGTCCATTCCATTGGCGGGATGGAAGAAAGCCTCAACAAACATATCACTACACACTGTTCTTCAAGGGGCCGTTTTTTTATGGAGGACTGTGGACACGTATGATGTGTTACAGAGAAGAAATGTGGGGGAATTTTCCCGGGTATGCTTGATCTTTGGCCTCGCTTCTAGCCAAGCGTCTAGGTCTCTAGGGTAATAGGGATGTAAACATTTACATTTGCTTGGATCTTTTCCAGACAGTTTGTTCAGACAGGCAGATTGAGGCAAGTTTCCATAGGCCAGGAGTTCCAAGAGTCTAAGAATAAACTCCTAAGACAATTACGAAGAAGAGGGGGAAAACAGTCATTTCCGGTTTGTCTTATTGAATCCACTATCTTAAAGAAACTATTCTCTAATATCTTATAGAGTTTTTGTTTGTTTTTACAGTTTCAGCATTCTATATTTTGTTTTCTTCGTGCAAACGTCCACTTTCATGGTTCCAGAAAGAAGACCTCTTTATGATACTACCAGCCCTGCTAGTAGCCCTGTCAACGTTGAATGATTATTGTTGTTCTGCTCGGTGTTTGATCACTGCTTATTGATTACTTCTGCTCAACATCCATTGTTTTTTGTTTTTTTTTTTTGTGTGGTCTCCGATTCATTGTCGTCCAGAGACGGTGTCTGTCGACATTTAGCAGACGGTCCCACCAAGAGTGGTAAGGTCAGAAGCGAGCCATCAATTATAAAGACCCGAGGGATTACGAGCTGGGAGCAATTCATTAGTGGGATATTGTTGCTATGGCTATATTGTTACAGGAACGTAGCAATATTTTAGTAATGAATTAGACTTTCTAAGGGAGGCTACTAATACATAAAACAAAGCCGAATTTCTAGCCTCTGGAAATAACGTTTAAAATTTAAATAACACTTTTTTAAAAATTAATCCTGAAAATAACAAAAAAAAATAAAAATGCTATTAAAGAAAATAAAAGTAATTAAATTAAAATGATATAAAATTATAAAATAAATAATAGTATGCTTTTAACCTTTAACTTCCTGTATTCTCTAAAACTTTATATAGAAGAAAAAGAAAAACCAACAACACAGGTAACCAGTAACCGATCCCTTCTTAACCCTCCCCCCCCCCCCCAAAAAAAAAAAAAAGAACCTGAATGTATAACACAAGCTATATCTCTTACTGGACTTATTGGAGATTATAGTCAATGTAATCCTCTTCAGCTCGGAAAACAAACAAACAAACAAAAAAAGCTGCTATAACGCCATGACCTTGCAAAGAAACCTGAAGTTTAAATTTAGTGGGGTTCCATTGCTTTTTTTTTTTTTAAATATCATTTTCTATGAAATCGCTTTAACAAGTGAAGTAAAATGATGCCTTGATATTTTTTTAATGCAAATTCTGTAATTGTTATGATTTAATTCTTTATTTGTATTCTTGAAAAACAGTAAAGTGTTCTGAAAGATAAGTGTTCTGAAAGATAAGTAATCTGAAAGATAAGTGTTCTGAAAGATAAGTAATCTGAAAGATAAGTGTTCTGAAAGATAAGTAATCTGAAAGATAAGTGTTCTGAAAGATAAGTAATCTGAAAGATAAGTGTTCTGAAAGATAAGTGTTCTGAAAGATAAGTAATCTGAAAGATAAGTGTATTGAAAGATAAGTGTTCTGAAAGATAAGTAATCTGAAAGATAAGTGTTCTGAAAGATAAGTAATCTGAAAGATAAGTGTTCTGAAAGATAAGTGTTCTGAAAGATAAGTAATCTGAAAGATAAGTAATCTGAAAGATAAGTGTTCTGAAAGATAAGTGTTCTGAAAGATAAGTAATATGAAAGATAAGTAACCTGTAAGATAAGTGTTATGAAAGATAAGTGTTCTGAAAGATAAGTAATCTGAAAGATAAGTAATCTGAAAGATAAGTGTTCTGAAAGATAAGTGTTCTGAAAGATAAGTAATCTGAAAGATAAGTGTTCTGAAAGATAAGTGTATTGAAAGATAAGTGTTCTGAAAGATAAGTGTTCTGAAAGATAAGTGTTCTGAAAGATAAGTGTTCTGAAAGATAAGTGTTCACAAAGAAGACAGAAGTTGTGATTGTCTACTGTCTGATGTTATAGATATGTCACAAATATTATAAATGAATAAGGATTTTAAAAGAAAGCAACAAGTCTCAACGCCTAGCAAAGAGAAAAGTTAATTAGATCAAACACACTAACACACACACAGGGGCGTAACTAGGGATTTGGGGGCCCGGGGGGATTGACCTCTTTGTAATCAAGACTCTTTTAATGAATAATACCTTTGTTTATTAGTTAAATAATGCACAAGTGACAAATCTCAATTGATATCGCTTCACGTCGTGCATTCTGTGCAGCAAAGACATCTATAACATCATCCACATCGATACAATTTCTAGTATTTGTGACTTCACTGACATTAAAGCCATGATAAGCCTTTCTTGTGTCATTGTGCTCCTGAGATAACTTTTGATGAACTTGAGCTTTGAAATGATCTCTCACATGACGTAATGGAAGTGGCCTGAGTTAGCGGTATTCGGAGGAGGTTGCAAAGTTTGAGCACACGTAATTACCATATGAAGGCTGTTTCCTCAATATGTCTATTGGTGATTGTATTACTGGTTTGTTGATGAAAAGTGCTCGTGCATCAATGACATCATTGAAAAAGCGATTTTCCATTTATTTCATCATACAAATCGGAAAAGTAGCACAGTTTGTCATAAGCGGGTCTTCATCTAACAGGTGTCTTGGTTCTAGAAGAAACCCAAAGGTATCCATTTTCTTTCCAGCCTTTGAAATCTGCCCTTCATCTCCATATGAAATCTGTCCAGCACTTCTGTCTCAACACGTTTGAATTGCAGTTCTACTGACAGTCCTACATTAGAACTCAACTTCCCATCAAGTCTTTTCTTTCTTCTGGTTGTTTTGATTACAGGGAATCCATAGTATTCACTACCTTCTTTTGCTTTTTTGATGGATTGGGTTTTTGTCAGTTTCTCATCATTTTGCAGAAAGCATGAAAGGGTACTAATTTCTTTAGCAGCTTCCCGTATATGCAGTCCAGACTTTTGTAGTTTCTTCTGAACTATATTAATTGGGCGCAAGAGCTTTGACCAGAATTCAAGATAGGCAAAAAAATCTTAATTTTCCACTGCTTGAAGAAGATTCTGTCCTAATATTATATGGTATTACGTCATTGTTGGTTGTTTATGTTTTGTGCGCAAGCAAAAGGATTCAGAGCATACAAAAGTGGGAAAGATCCATATCTCGTTATGCTCGAGTATAGAAATACTCCGATAAGCGGACTGCCGTATTCACCATCACAACTGCTGAGCAGAAGACTCAGGGAATCATTCCAACTGATCCCAAACTATTGAAACCATCGGTAGCTGAAAATGCAGAGACATTACTCAACGAACGACAGATGAAAAGCAAAGTGAAATACAATACAAAAGCAAGACTACCTAAAGATTATTCTGTCGGAGAGTTCGTCTAGGTCAAACATGGCAGAAAGCAGTTGTCATAAAAAAAAACATTCAGCACCCAGATCTTACATCATAAAGACAAACGATGGGAAAACATACAGAAGAAATCAACGCTTTTTGAATAAGAGTTTCGATGAAAACATCTCTGGGTACTATGATACCGATGGAGACAATGAACTGCAAACTGTTGGAACAAACGAAACAGACAGTTATAGACCAACGTCTAGAGAACTTGTTGTGCCAGTCAAGACAACAAGAAGTGGACGAATTGTTAAAGTTCCTAGTAGACAGGGCTGGCCTTAGGCCACTGCAGCCTATGCGGTCGCAGTGGGCCCCGCGCTTTCATAGGACGCGCGCTAATTCTAAGTGTACATTATTAAATTAAACCCTATAACGTATATAAAATAACAGGGTTTTCGCGACCTCCTGATTTTCCAGGGCCTCCAGGAAATCTCATGAAAAGGCAAAATATACGATAAAGTCCTGAACTTTTTTTGAATTTATTCAAATCTCCTTAAGAATAGACGAAATTGACATTTTGGGGTGCCTATAAATAAAAAGTGGCATTGCGAGCTTTCATTTGATAAAAATGTATTGCAAAGACGAAAGTAGGCCTATTTTCTAATTAAAAAAAAAATAATATTGACATTATGCTCATCCCTATCCGTTTCGCATAGGGCCCCTCAAATGCTAGTAGATATCACTCTTAAGAACTTTAAAAGGAAGGGTGTGATAATAACTTCAAAAGGAAGGATGTGCTAATATTATATGATATTACGTCATTGTTTGTTGTTTATGTTTTGTGCGAAAGCAAAAGGATTAGATGGAAATAAAAATAGAGTTTCCATTGGATTGAGGAAAGATGAATAAAGGGGTAATAACTCGAGTGTGAAGTTTAATTCTGAAATTATAGAAGCCAAACCCAAATAATGGACTATTCTAGCATTATTAAGAATAACTTTTAGATGTGTTATACTAGATTCTGTAAATTTTGCTTCAAGGTTAATTAGTGTAGCCTTAAAATACTCGCCATTTAGATCTATTATTAGTAAAGGTAACAAGATACCTGGAATTCGCTGTATATCATGCAGTTTTATTCGTGGCAACAAAGTTTAAAATGTAAAACAAACTTTAAAAAAAAACTTTGATCTCTGTGGGAAAAAATATTTTTAAAATGTCAACAAAGTCAACGTACTGATAGACCTAGATCTAGGTTTAGTCTTTGTGATAAATTTTTAATCCATAAATGTTAAAAAAAAAAAAAAAGACACCCGTTAACACTATTTGTCAATCCAATATATTAATTTATGTATTTACAAATAAATTTCGGACACCCATTTGGGGGCCCCCCCTAGGTGGGGGCCCGGGGGGATTTTAAATATTCTCCCCCCCCCCTTAGTTACGCCACTGCTGACACACACTTCATTTACATTACACATATACACTTGATTCAATCACATTCACACAATTCATTCAGTCAGATCACACAAGCAACTCATTCAATTAGATCATACACACTATTTATTCAGTCTGATCACACAGACACACACACACTCATTCAGTCAGATCACACACATAATTCATTCAGTCTCAGTCAGATCACACAAACAACTCATTCAATAAGATCATACACACTATTTATTCAGTCTGATCACACACATAATTCATTCAGTCTGATCACACACATAATTCATTCAGTCAGATCACACACATAATTCATTCAGTCAGATCACACACATAACTCATTCAGCCAGATAACACACATAATTCATTCAGTCAGATCACACACATAATTCATTCAGTCAGATCACACACATAATTCATTCAGCCAGATCACACACATAATTCATTCAGTCAGACCACACACATAATTCATTCAGTCAGATCACACACATAATTCATTCAGCCAGATCACAGTCTTGACTTGCGTATGGGGTGTGTGTGTGTGTCCCGTTAACCAAAGTCTGTGTAACAGGAGCCGCCCTCGATTGTTACTTTTAAGTCTTCTTACCCCATTGGTCGCCTCTAATTCCCTCTCCACCTTTTGTGTATCCTTCTACTATATTCCTATTCACACACTCCACCAATCAGATTCTTGGTTAGAGTTTATTTTGTGCTTTCAATGTTCAATGTCAGTATGCCACAGAGAGTGTAGAGTAGACTACTGTAGACAATATATCAGAAGAAAACAGGGGCGGACTGGCAAATGCCCGGTGGGCCGGTACCCTAATGGGCCGGTTGGGCCACCGAAAGGGTCGGCATGGATGCCACTAAGTATTAAATTGTTAAAGGTTTTATAATATTCTCTTAATTAAAAAAGCGGACATCTGAGTATCGTATTTAAAAGAAATCACTCTACAGTGTAATACTAATTACTTCTAGTAAATTTTCCGAAATAACGTAATAGCCTACATCCGTAGACAGCGCTACTAGTAGTGGGCTTCACCCTGGGCAATTAAAAAACAACATAAGGCCCTTTTTCAAATACGGAGCTCACAATTATCGACACTCAAACTTAACATAATGATTTTGAGGACAGGTAGGCCTCTATTTGGATGCCCATCACATGATAGGTAATTTATGGGCCCGATTGAATGGAAATGCCCGGGCCGATTTTGACACTCAGTCCGCCCCTGGAAGAAAACAAAAACTGAAACAAAGTGTGGTATTCCTTGTATGCCTTGTTTCCAGTTGCTTGTGCTTGTAATCCACTATAGTTAAACAGAATGTTTGCTAATATGCACAATGCCGTGAACCATAACCCTTCGTTTGATGAGCAGTTTATGTCCATGTGTGTGTTTGGGGCCTCTATACGATGTAATAGTTAAATAGAAAAAATATTTAAAAAACCCATTGTTTTAACAATATGAAAGATATACAATATACGCTCCTCCTCCTCCCCCCCCCAAAAAAAAAGCAACAACAACAACAGACAAACCATTTTGAGTTTTACGATAATAGGAGAGGCGTAATGAGATGCCTCGGGACCCGGGTTCAAGAATACATTGCCCCCCTCCCCCGAACTCTAGAAGATTGATTGCGAATCCAAAATCTAGTCATACTGTATGCATCAGACCACTTTGTAAATTTACATCTATATTGAAAAAAACAAACAAAAACAAAACTATTCGTAGCTAGTTTTTTCGTTCTATTCAGATACAGAATATAGGAACTATTGTCCCGCTCCATACTTTAAAAGATCTATGATAAAAAATTTTGTTTGCACTGAAGAATCAAATTTTTGAAACCTTTTTCGTTTGTAGCAGAAAAGAATATGAAGGAAGTATGAGAACTACGCTCTGTCACAGCTGCGGTAATCACAGCGTAGTTACAAACATATGGTCAGCGAACTAGAGGTAGAATCTATAAGATATATAAGATATCTGAAGATTTTTTAGTTGGCAGTCATCTTTCAAACACGCAAAGACCGCATAAACATTGCGATCCATAATAGGATCTCGAAGACTAAGACGATTCCCTGACCACGTCGAACACACGTTGTGACTGTATAGCCATAGAAAGAGATCCTTAGAGCTTGGGAAAACTTCTCTGCATGGAACAGAACCAGCGGAAAAAAAGGAGTGGCAGACAGGGGAAGCAATGGGAGGAAAGCATTAAGGAATGGGCCAAAGAGACTCTTACTCTTCAAAAACACAATGAGGAATGGAAAAGAGACGAGAGTGTCTGGGAGGTCCAACAGACCGAAGGACAGGAAAGGGGTAATCTTTCAATTTAGCGTCCTTGACATAGCTTAATGTATCTATGTATTTTAAAACCTCTCCCCCCATCGCCCTGTGTTCATTTGCTTACGTTTTTTTCTCTCTTTTGGTTCACCTCCAAATTTCCTCATTTCGCTTTGTCTTCATTTTCTATGTAACTGTATTTCAGAATGTTGTAAATAGCAAAAAAACAAAATAAAAAAAGATATAACCCTTTCAGACTTTGTGATTTATTTGGATAGATTGTGTAATGGTAATCTGTTTCTATGTCATACGGTTAACGAGCGTGTTCAGCGGCCAGCACAACGACCAACAGCCTTTAGTTCCCCGACGAATGTCCGGTACCCTTTGGCGTTGGCTGGACTCATTGCAAGCGAGAATCGATTACAAGGTCGCCACACTTTGTCATCAGTGTATATATAACAATGAGATGCCCTTGTACCTTAGTGAACTGATTACTCCATATGTCCCCCAGAGAGCCCTGCGCTCAATGGACTCACGCTTTTAGTGGTGCCACGTTTCTCCCTCAAAAGCTACGGTCTGCGGGCTTTTTCAGTGCACGGACCAAAGGTTTGGAACTCACTTCCCATTGATCTCAGACAGACAATATGCTACACCACTTTTAAGAAGAACATTAAGACCTATCTGTTTAAAACGTTTTTAGATTAGTTTACGATTTCTTCTTTTGTGTTTGTGTTTGTAATGTTATTACAGCGCCTTGAACCTACATTTTGTTTGTTAACAGTGCTTTATAAATACAATTATTATTATTATTAAAATTATTATTAAAAGAGAAGATTACTCTGATTAACATTTGGGACAAAAATCTCCAATACATCATCCGCTAGTGCCAGGCAGTCAGTATGTTTCAACGTATAAATGTGACGATTTCTGTTTTTAGTGCTAGTTTTGTGACGATCTTATGTTTAGGATTTCGTTGACAGTACAATGCTTATTTTCCTTTGCGTGTACATTATAGAAAAAAACAACAACACATGTTTATCATATCAACATTTTTTTTTGTGTTTTTCAAATTATCGTTATAACTTGTTATGTTGTTGTTGCTGTTGCCAAAAGTTACACCAAAATATCATATATAAAGTTTTGGCATTACTTGTTTGGTATTGGATATTTTCCATAAATCTGTAAACTTCTAAAATTATGGAATCAATGCAATGAACGATAATAGTAATTATAAATTACTAACCTGACATTACCCGCGGCCTGCGGGTCTTAGTCTGTGTTTACTAATCTAGTGGATTGGTTTTAGATGTATGTTAAACTTAGCTAATGATCCTTTCAAGTTTTTCTCTTTCGCTACGAAAATAAAATTAGTTGTGCGAAAATAGGTTTACCCGAAGCCGATACATTCATATCTATTAAAAACGAAAGATGAATATGATATAGAGAAGGCTACAATTAAAACGGGTTTACCCGATTTGTTATCCTATCTTATATAATACAGACGTTACTTCAAAAAAGAAGATGATTACGTCCTACGCGTCATGCATTTAGTCATGCATATTAACCAATGACTTAAATTCTGCCAAGTCACTGGTTTTCCTGGCTAGCTCAGGCAACCCATTCCATGCTCTAATAGCACTAGGGAAGAAGGAGTATTTGTACAAATTTGTCCTAGCATATGGGATGAGGAATGTGCCTTTATCTTTGTGTCTTTCAGAGTATTTTATTAAATTTTGTTTTTGTATTTGAAGATTATGGTTCAGTGTTTTATGTATTATTGCTACTTTACTTTTGAGCCTTCTGTCCTGAAGGCTTTCTAAATTTAGTGATTTTACTAAAGGTGTTACTCTAGTCAAATGTGAACATTCGTTTGTTATGAATCGCACTGCTCTATTTTGTGTCTGTTCTAGTTTCTTAATGTTTTCTTGAGTTGAGGGGGTCCCAAACAAAGGATGCATATTCTATTATTGGCCTAACCAAGGTTAAATAACATTTTAGTTTTATGTTCTTATTTGATTTATAGAAATTTCTTTTAATAAACCCTAATGCTTTGATTTTTTTTAAATAGTTTCTTCAACATGGGGATACTGTGACAGTTTTTCATTTATTATAACACCTATGTATTTTGCGTTTTTAGTCTGTGTTACTGGTTTGCCATGAATAAGATAAGTGGAATTAATTTGTTTTAGTTTTTTTGTTACTCTTAACAACTGACATTTTTCTGGGTGGAAAGACATGCTCCAATTTGTTTCCCATTTCTGTAATTCATCTAATTCTCTTTGTAAAATATCTGTGTCTTGTGTGGTTTTTATTGTTCTATATATTATGCAATCGTCTGCAAATAATCTGACTTTTGTTCCTGAAGTAATGCAATTTGGTAAATCATTTATGTAAATTAAAAATAGTAGTGGACCCAAGACTGTTCCTTGAGGTACACCTGAGTTTACTGTTATCGGTGTTGATTTAGAGCCATTTATTATTACAGTTTGTTCTCTCCCTATCAGAAAGTCTTTAATCCACTGATGCAGTGGACCATTAATGCCGAAATATTTTAATTTTTTAAGCAAACTATGGTGGTGAACTTTGTCAAAAGCCTTGGAAAAATCTAGTAAGATAGCATCTATTTGTTCACTATTATCTAAACCTTTCGAAAAATGGTTTTATAAGTAAGTCAGGACGTCTAAATTCACAGATATAAGGAACGAACTTATGTAAAAATGCTTTTGAAACACAAATTTGAAGGTTAATTTTATTAAATAATGAAATTAATAGACTATATTTTGTATTTTCATGTGTCAAAGTAAAAAGCTATATGTGCAAAGTGTAGTTATTAAAATTAGATCTAGATCTAAATCCTTTCGATCTTTTCTCATGTCAACATTGTAAACAAAGCCTAGATCCATGTAATAATATAACTTTAATAGAGTCGGTCAACTTTTAAGTTTGTTTTAGGGCTACAATACATACACTACGATCTAAGTTAGTACCCAAGAAACATTTCTGCCAAGTTTTATCAAGATCGGTCAAACGGTTTTGATTTCTATGCGGGGACATACATACATACCTATATACATAAGCCTTACTTTCTACTTTATATATTAGATGATATATTGTAGAAACGTTTCTAAAATTTTAAATCTGAGTAAGAAACGTTACAGTTTTGAGACCAAGTCAAAATGGCGATCATCAGCATTGAGAAGCACGTTACCTTGACCTCTCTCCATTGACCGATTTCTTAATGACCCTAACAGGAACTCATGTATCGACAGATCTATCGTGCGTCACAACGAGGCTTCCTCATCTGAGTTGAATTATTTATTACACGCCATTGTCTCTACTCTCAGGCTCAACCGATGCAAAAGCTGAGTGATTTAAAAGACTCAAACGAAGAAAAGAAGACTTTGTTTGAGTAGACTTATTTGTTGAGAGGTGTAATCAAAACGGAAGGTTCTCTCAGAAGTTTCAAAAGACGAAAGTTTTGTGACAAGATCATGCATCAAATGTTCTTTTGTTTTCTTTTTGCAATACCGCTATTCAAGTTACAACGTCATGGAGGGTATAGGAGACTGGGTGGGTTGACACGGATCTCAAAAACGGCACTTACGATTTTCCTAGAAACTTAACGGTTGATGTATATCGCTGAGAAAAAAAAAGACTAGCTCATTGACCACACTGGAAAAATCTAGTTTTACCGTTATCATTTTTCAAAGTAAAAAAAATACATTTAAATTTGGCTAGAGAAGTAGGTCTAGATCTAGAGCCAATATCGATTTTGAAAGGACTATCGCGTTTTTGAAAAGACTATCGCGTTCGGGAAATTCCGAATATAAGTTTTTATTGATTCAAGAGTTTAATAATTTAATGTTCAGGAAATTTTTTAAATAGTTTTATTAGAAACCCGTGATTCTAGTCTCCTACCTACACCCGGTAGGGCGATTATGTAACATGGGTTTCACCCGTTTTATTACTGAAAAACTTTGTTTACTGAAATGAGTGCTTGTAAACATTGTGATGGCATATCACATCTTCTATGTGAAAGGTTTAGGCCGGCAACACGGCGTTGAAATCAATTGTCTGCATTGCTCGAAATTTATCAAGTACGAATGACTAGCTTGTAGGTCAATCAGCTTCAAATGCAAATCTGTAGGGGCACTTCTCAGCGGCAATAATAAAAAAACATTTCGAAATCTGCTGCTCTGTCATTTAGTTGAATGGAGATTCTTTTACTCATCTCGTCCGCTTTGTTTTGTAGTTGGCATGCCAGAAAGGCTGACTGCTTCAACTGCTTTTTTTTTTGTCAGGACAAATTAGCTTTCAACACTGCTAGCAAAGATCTGTCCACCTTTTTCCGTAAGTTTCTACCTTCAGAGTCTACTTTTCGTTTCTTCGTCTCTACCATTTCATCAACGCATAAATATTTTATTACAAAGTCCCTTTCGCGTTGATATCAACAGAACACCGCCCAAAATGATGCAGAATTGATTCACTGTGTTACACAAAAGATGCTTAGGACACGGCTAGCCCAAGACAGAAGCGGCACTGTTCTAGATCCTAAAACTACTGTCAACAATTGTCACAGAAACAACAAACGTTGTTTTCTTTTCAGAGAAAAAAAAAGAATATGAATTTTAGAATACAATCTTATCTTATCTTATATACTACAGACGTTACTTCAAAAAAGAAGATGATTACGTCTTACGCATCATGCATTCAGTCATGCATATTGACCAATGACTTAAATTGTGCCAAGTCACTGGTTTTCCTGGTGGCTAGCTCAGGCAACCCATTCCATGCTCTAATAGCACTAGGGAAGAAGGAGTATTTGTACAAATTTGTCTTAGCATATGGGATGAGGAATGTGCCTTTATCTTTGTGTCTTTCTGAGTATGTTATTAAATTTTGTTTTTGTATTTGAAGATTATGTTTCAGTGTTTTATGTATAATTGCTACTTTACTTTTGAGTCTTCTGTCCTGAGGCTTTCTACATTAGTGATTTTACTAAAGGTGTTACTCTAGTCAAATGTGAATATTCGTTTGTTATGAATCTCACTGCTCTATTTTGTGTCTGTTCCAGTTTCTCAATGTTTTCTTGAGTTGATTAGAATGAAATCCATCAAAGAAAAAGCGAGAGTCCTAATTTAGGGAAAATACATTTTTCAACCTTTTTACAAAGCTTATATCTGCTCACTCTGTCTGCCTGTCTGTCGGGCTAAAAGAACGCTAAATGCATGAAATTGCGCTAAACAAAAAACAATTGCTAAAATATTTCTATTATTATTGTATTAGGCTTGTTATGTTCAACCACTATCTATTTCGACGTGCCAGATAGAGCCACATCGCGCGCCCGAATTTGGTCCTGGGCATCACTGTTATAACAAATTGGTATAGTCTACGTCTAGGTCTAACCAATTAAAAAAAAAAATCCTCTAAAAATACCATGGGACTTCCCCAGTAAATAAATTTACTAACCCACTAAAAATTAACTTAGAAACTAAACTTGGATACATGACAAGGGCATAAACGTATGAATTATGTGAACAAAAGCTAACATCTGATAATCTGTTAGAAGTGACCAAGTCACTTGACCTCTAATTTAAAAATACCCACAGCTCCGTTTCACACGTCAAAACATTAAAGGGTCATCCATAACATAGGTTGAATGGTGTCATCCAGATAAGTTTCATTGATTTAATGAGAATAAAAAATAATTATGAATGTACTGGCAGTTAGGATATGTATGACGTAGTGTTTTGATAAAGTAATTAGGTGAAGGCTTTAGTAGTGCGGGGTGCGCGGTGGCTGAGTGGTTAAGCTCTTGGCTTCCGAACCTGGTTCCTGGGTTCGAATCTCGGTGAAGACTGGGATTTTGAATTCGGGATTTTTAGGGGCACCCCTGAGTCCACCCAGCTCTAATGTGTACCTGACTTTTGTTGGGGAAAGTAAAGGCGGTTGGTCATTGTGCTGGCCACATAACACCTTGCTCGTTTACTGTTGGCCAAAGATACAGATGACCTTAACATCACCCGCCCTATAGACCGCATGCTCTGAAATGGGGAAACTTTACTTTATTTTACTTTAACTCACTATATAATTGGCTGGATGGCAGGGACCATCGAGAAAACAGTATAAATCGTACACCACAAGACCAGGCAGCCATATCCTACTATTAATAGCATGTCTCCTTCTCCATTCAATATAGATATCATGTGCTAGCGATATTTATGGCTATTTATACCAAAGCTATAGTTATGATAAGCTTAGTTATTAATAACCATAAATCTTTTTAACTACTTAATTAAGCCCCTTGAAATTCTAGATATTCATGATCTTGGAGACTTAATCTAAAGCATAAAAGTTTAACGATGTTTTAATGACTCGTCTGCTCAATGCAAATGTAGAGTACAACAGTACAGGTGCATGCATTTAATTAGCAAAATCAGCACCAAGCTTTGCCCCCCCCTCCCAATTTCCAAGCCTTCTTCCTATACTTGTACAAAAACGTCAGAAAGACTTCGTGCTTGTTTTCACAGGGCAGAGGAATCGATACTATAGTATATAATAATTATAGCTTTTATATAGCGCTACTTTCATGCTTATAGCATGCTCAGACCGCTATGGTCCAATCTCATTTTTGAACCAGTGGGAGGGGGTATCTGGGAGAAGGTTTTCCGTTCTGCCTTTAAGCGCCCAGTAAACACAGCTCTGCTCGAGTCGGGTGTCGAGTCGGGTGTAGCCAAGCCAAACCAAGTTCAAGCGTACTTAGCCTCTCGACCACGCTTCCCACATCATAAGTATTCGGTTAAATAACAGCGCCGATTCCATTTGTTAAAGGCAAGTAAATAAACAAAAAAAAAATTGTATTAAAAAACAGAGAATGTAAAAAAAAAAAGACGAAACAATTTATAACTAATATTAACATTAAAACTCACACTCTTGCGTGTAGTGCTAGATTAAAATGGTGTTATTTAAATTTACTATTATTTGACCGTAAATGATTTTAACATTAAGTATTCTTCTTTGTGTTTCAGTTATTCAAGTTGTTTTTCACCGTTTTTAAGATATCAAGATGTTTACTTTGGGATTTGATATTCACTTTGTGCTATGATAACAGAACCAGAAATCGATATTATTCGGGAAATGTATTGATGACTGAGGAAATGAAACAAGAAAATATTTTTAAAAAATAAAAAAACAACAACACAAAGCTTATATTAAGCGTACTAGTATCAATTAGTCTGGATCAGTTATGTAATTAAATTGAAGTAAGAATTTAAAAAAAGCATTTATATAAAAAAAAAAGGGGGGGGGGAACGACCTGAATTTGAACTCATGGCTCAAACCTTCTCAGGCTTCTCAAGCCAACACGGTAACCACTCTGTTCATGGAGAGCTTATTAACATGGGAGATTGTAGAGTTATCTATTGTTTCTATAGTGTTGTCCTATTTTTAAGTTTGTTTTTAATAAGACTCAGATGACTACCTTTAAAGGGGACTAATTCTGCTTACACAGCCACTTCAGTCGATTAAAATTTCTTTCCCTTGTTCGAGATACCAAACAAATTTATTTATTACCAATAGTTAATTAACTTATTGTTTTTCCACCTTCATTGGTTCTTATGTTGTCAGATAAAAGAAATAATTGTGCAAAATTTCAGCTTGACCCGAGATTAGAGGTGTGGGAGAAATAACGTGTACAAACATTTTACCAGTCATAGTGAGTTGATATAAACATTGTAAAAAAAATAGAATAGAATAAAGGAGAAATGGACCAGCTCCCACTCAAACTTCGAGAAAAGCTATGCCTACTACTATCTGCCCCGACCAGATCAACCTATTATATTTCGTCTCAGAACCGGACACAACAGAATGAGATAACACATGTTCCGGACAATAACAATGGGAACTAGTGAGATCTGCCCGTGTGGACCATCCTCTGAGAATGCCGACCATGTCCTCCAAAGCTGCATACTATATCGAGCGACCCAAACAAGACACTGGCCCCAAACCTCCCTATAAAACAAAAAACTATATGGAGAGCTGCCATATCTGGACACCACTGCACAGTTCATCAGTCTGAACCCTCCAAAATATAAATGAGAACGAAGAAGAATAAGTTACTGAGTCCAGTTATAGATTTATCCGAAGATTGTTTACTCTAACGCAAATCCTAACTCTAAGAAGTAGAGGTCTTTTGTTGTTTGTTAATCACTTAGTGCAGTGTTTCTCAAACTGTGCTCCGCGAAACCTTAATGTTCCTCGAGGCATGAATATTCTACAAACTACTGGAATAATTAGCTAGTAGGCCACCGTTTGAATTAACCTCTCTAAAAAAAAAGTGTTCCGCAAATACTCAAAATGTTCGAAGTGTTCCGTTATGGGAAACTTTTGAAAAACATTGATTTAGTGCATATAAAAGATTGATGCATAATAGAAGCACGGTATATAAATGTAGGCTAATCCATTATTACATAAAATGGGTTATGCTTGTATTAGGCATTGTTAAGTCTTTTTAAAATTCCTTTATAAAGGGCAAAGTGGGGACTTTAGGCCCTTCAAAATGGCTCATTCAGTAGCAGTTTCACAGACGTAATTCGATCCTGCCCACGGGTCCGCCCCTGATCGATTGATTGGTTAACTGTTGGAACTCATATAATAGTAAGTCTTGAACCACCTATACACGAGTTTGTAATATAAATGCTACCTATTACTTAGGACCAAAACAAAAAAGTATTTTCATAGAGTCAACCTGCCAGTTTTTTCCCCATGACTTCTAGACATTAAACTTTCAATGAACTCTGTTCTGATCTTATCTTTCAAAAAACAATGTTTGTAAAATGTTTGACACATTTCAGATGTTCCTTCAGATTCTGACATTCTAACCAAGTGGATGACTGAAGATTGCAGCAGGGAGGATTCGAACCCTGGACCTTCGAGACCACTGAACGACTGTCCAGAGCGCGTACCACACGACCAGGCCGCCATTAAATTACAGACATTCCTTCGAAAGAGAAGACAATGTCCATGTGTTAATCTACTCGTGCATGTTAATTAGAGACTTAAACTCTGCTAATTCATTGGTTTTCCTGGCTGATTCAAGCAACCCGCTTCATGCTTTAAAGGCACCAGGTTTTAAACCAATTTTTTTTATTTGTAAGCTACAAGCATTCACTTCCTCTCCCCCACCTCCCTCCCCCCCCCCAACCCAACAAAATCCACCGCCCGCCATCTCCAGTTACAACTTATTAGATAAATGCGACCCTACCAAGAGGTTGTCAAAGGGCCATAACTCTGGAACATGTCTATCACAAACAGTAGGTCTATGCGTTCACAAGTGGAGAGAACCTTAAGTCTCATTTGCTAAAACATGGCCAACAACCTCTACCAAGTTCACGAGGGTATTGTGGATCGCTGACCACAAGGCGGATGGCGCTGTAGTGTTTGTTTAATATATAGTAGGTTTATATCGGAGACCGAGTTTCCTACTTTGTGTATTCTCTTTAAAGGGTACTATTACTAATTGATAATAATTATAATAAGACGCGTCTTCGAGTCCGAAGATGACTAAAGAGATCTGTAATTCCCCGTGGCTACGCAGCCCCATCTTTGACCTTTGCCACATCAGCATGATCTAGGCAAGCACGGCGGGAAATGAATATTATTAATTAAAATAATAAGAAAATGTGTAAATTTGGTAGTATTGCGCAACAGGGGCGTAGCTAGGAATTTCTCATCGTTTGGGGGCCTATGGGGCTTGACCTCTTTGGGGAGGGGGGGGGGGGGAGCGTGCAGCTGCGTAATATTTAATTTTAAATGTAAAAAAAAAAACTCACTTGGGGGCCCCCTCTAGTGGGGGCACGAAGGGATTTTCAAATTCTCCCCCCTCCTTCCCCACCCTAGCTACGCCACTGTTGCGCATGTAGAATACTGCACATCAGTAAGATCCAGTTTAGGAACGAAGCGTAGACTTGATAGGTCGCAAGGTCTGAAAGGGAAACGTTACTGTTGACTCTATGGATATCTTTGGTTCAACAGTTACGCTGGACAGGGCACGTAAAGGGGACGAACGTATGCCAAAAGCAGTCTTTTTTTTGGTGAGCTAAAAGGTGGTCGACGTAACAGAGGCGCCCCACGGAAACGCTTCAAAGACCTGCTCAGGCGCCAACATGCCTTAGCTGACATAGAAGAGTGCGCCTGGCTGCATGCGGCTTCAGAACGAGACTGATGGAGGTCACTCACAAAGGCCGCGGGATAAACATTCGAGACCAAAAGAAAATCCGCTGTCGAGGACAGGCGTAGTCGGCGAAAGAAAATCGACCACCGGCGGACAATCGTTATGCTTGCCATGGATGTGACAAAATATGTAGGTCACAACTTAGTTTGCGTAGCCACGGAAAATACTGCATTCCTCACTAATCTTAGGACTCGAAGACAAGCCTTATATTATTATTATCTTTGGTTAGTTTATTGTCTGTAACGTTTATGACTTCATGCTTGGATTAACAGCTGGATTTTAAAGCGTCTATTTTAAGTTGTTGATTCCCTGACCCCGTTTGTAAAAAGAGGACACACACACACACACACGTAAGCATGGTCATCAACACGCACACACACGCACACGTATTCCATTGAGTTAAACTGCGTCAAGCCTTATCAGTCCAAAGTGATATAGGATACGCACTTTGTCAACCTATATAGACTATCACTCTACAACAGAACTATTACAGTAGTTAAGGTAACACACCATCTTGTATAAGTCTCGCGTTACTGAAAACAATAAAGGCGATTTATGCTCTGCACATTTCTTATGCGCAGGACAAATCCGTTGTGGTGCTCTTTCTTTCCTAGTGCCTACAATGAAATGGGTTGCCTGAAAAAAAAAACACCAATCACTTAGCAGAGTTTAAGTCTTTAATTAATATATATGCACATAAATGGGATTTTAAATTTCGGGATCATTGGGCGTCTCTTAGTCCATCCAGCTCCTAATAGGTACCTGACATTAGTTGGGGAAAAGTAAAGGCGTTGTGCTGGTCACATGACACTCTCGTCAATAGTAGGCCATAGAAACAGATGACCTTTACAGTTTACACCATCTGACTCTGAAAGGGAAACTTTACGTTATATATATATATATTATATGCACGACTAGATTAACACATGGGCATGCGATAGGACGTGATTATTTTGAAGGAATGTCTGTAATTATCAATTACGATATGAAATACATGTAGTTGGATATCCTCCCTTACAATTATAAATCTTTCTATTTATAGTTTATAGTTTATACCTATGTGCATATTTCGGAAGACTACAAGAAGCTATTGGACAAAGTTCAAGATCAACGAAGATGATTGTGCATTTTTTAAAAGGAAAACTTGACGGACAGACAACTCAAACAACTCTCTCCATCTGGACCGCTAAAAACGAAACGAAATATGAAAAAAAAAATTCTTACACCTTTTACACCTTTCGATCTAAGGGGCTAAATGTTGTAGAGATCATTTGTTTCTATGGATGACGGGGTCACGAGATATGAAGCAAGAAGAGTGACCACTGACCAGCGTGAACGAGCGCCGAACAAACAAATAAAAAAAACTGAGAGAAGAAGCAGGCCTATCTGAAGCTAACCAAACCTACCCATCCCACTTATGCGGCCGGCCTTTTAAAGCGAGGATTGGACTTTACAGTCATGTAAATATAAATAAGTATGTATGACGGTTAAAGACAGCGTGATGTGGCCAGAACAACGACCATTCACTTCCTCAACGTAAAAGAGTTGGGTGGTCTTTACTGAAATTCGAGACTCTCTTCGGCACGGAGGTCAAGAGTGTTATTACATTTGACAAGAAATAGAATTTAATTAAACATCTGTATAAGTTACCTTATTCTTCAAACACCTTACTGTTACAGCTTATGATTTGACTTGCAACTTATAGACATCCTTTTTATTGTTCTAGTCAATCTAGTGCCTTACTACAAAGGCTGGCGACCACTAAGTGAATCTTCAGGACAGAACTGCTGTTGTCAAAAGTTTTTGAAAATTATTCTCTCTATCTTCTTTCTCCATTTTCTCTTTTTTTTTAACGGCTCTCTAAAGGGAAAAAGACGCTATTAGTTTTCTGTGGAATGTCTGTTCGTCCGTCCGTCCGTCCCGTTTAGATCTCCTAAACAAGAAAGGAAAGTGAAAATCCAACATCATAATATTTTAGAACATTCAAAGTTCTGATGCAACGGCTACTTTTTTCTTTTCTGAAAGCGAAAAATCTAATTTTTAATATCACTTAAGCAAGCAGTTTTTTCGTAAAAATACACCACTTTTACAACTATTCACTATTAATAGTAACATACACGGGAGGCCCCTTATTAGGAAAGTTGACAATACCTGTATATCATATTTTAACATATTTATGCAAACATTTTTTACATTTGTATTGCTAAGTTAAGTAAGTTTGTTTTACTTACTTCTACATTTACACACAACAAAATTTTTACTTTTTTTTAAGAGAAAAAATCTATTTAGTATGCATATAAGTTGGACATAATTTAAAACAACAATTAATAAGTAGGTTTTCATATTATCGCGTGAACTGAAGCATTGCATAATGGCAATGGAACACTGAACTAAAGGAAATTTTTTTTTTATGGAAATGTTTGTTCTTTAGGAATAAGAACAAAACAATTAGAGCAATAATATATTCATTATAAGACATCAATTAGGCTAGGTTTACATCTAACTTCACATTCACTTTCACCTATCCTTTGGTCTGTGGACCGCTGGGGCACCACACAAGATCCGTCAACCTTCTTTCTCCATTCTTCTCTGTCATTTGTCTTTTGATAGAATTTCATTCTGATAATATTAAAACCTGCCTTTTTACCTGCCTGGGTGGACCACTTCGGGGGCCGATTTTGAGTTTGTGTCTCTACACAAACTGTCTTTGTAACCTAGTTTTTTATCCTTCTCTTTCGCTCTTTCTGTCGTTCTCTCAATTCTCTTCTTCTCTCTATGAATCTCTTTCTCCTCTTTCGGTTTCTTTATTTCCCTTGTTGGAGATACTAAACAAAATTATTGATTATCAAAAGCTAATCAACCGATTGGTTATCTTTTTTAATGGATTCTTGTTTTGTCAGGTAAAAGAAATAAAGTTATCATTTCAGACCTTGTGATCTATTGCGCAGATGATGTAAAGTTAATCTGTTAGGGTCTACTGTTAACGAGGGTATCATGTGGTCGGCACAACGACCAACCTCCTTTACTCCCCCCCCCCCAAGCAATGTCAGGTACCCATTAAAGCTAGGTGGACTCAGAGGCGCCCAAAGATCCCGAAACTAAAAATCCCAGTCTTTCCCAGAATTTGAACCCGGGAACCTGGTTCATAAGTCAAGCGCTTTACCGCTCAGCCACCGCAAAATTTCAGCTTGATTAGAGAATGGTGTCGGAGAAATAACGTGTAAAAACTTTTAAACAGACAGACAGACAGACAGAGTTGATATAAGCTTTGTCAAAAGAGAAATAACTTTACCATAAAAAAAAATAGACACAAATAAAAAAAAAATCGATTAAAAAAAATCCAAATATACAAGAAAGATACAAGAAACATTCAGAGTGATTGAAAATAGGCGATTAGGCGTTATACATTTGTATTCCATTTACTGCTCACAGTTTCAGAGTCTAGTTGTAGTTCTCAACGTGTAACTTGCACATTGTGTTATAGACTATTTGTACTAATTGACGGTTAACTTACAAATCAAGACACCACAGAAAAGAATGTAACCAAATCTTTAAGGCTCACAACAACGTCAGCCTTACGTCATAGATTCGTACGTCAGTTCACTTGCCTATATAAATTATCTCTATCGCAGTGAGCCCCACGCGGCTACACAGTTCTAAACCTTTCTTGCTTTAATTGCAAACCAAAGCGGACGGTTAGATGTATCGCTGTACAACTAAACAAGAGCATTTATTTATTTAATCACACTCAGGCTCGCCCTTGGCCAACCTGTTGATTGGTGCCCCACCCCTCGCTTTGCTCTCTCCAGATAGCTTAGCTCGCCCCCCCCCCTTTTTTTTTAAAAACTTTCTCTCTCTCTTAACTAGCAAAACGTTTATTGCAGTATTTTATCTTCTCCAAGACACGAAGGCAGGCAGGTGCCTGGAAGGACGCTGAGAGAGAGAGAGAGAGAGAGAGAAAGAGAGAGAGAGAGAGGGAGGGAGGGAGGAAGAGAGAGAAAAAAAAAAAAGAAAACAAATTTAGAAAAAACTTATTGTGAGTTGGCTGCCGGCGAGCCACAGTTGCGGCTAAGCGAGGAAGGGGGATAACTTGCAGTACCAGGCATGCCAAATTTTATCGCATTGTACAGAGTTAGTTCCCCACCGACTTGAACGTTCCCTCAAGTGCTTTCTGAGTAACGTCTGGTGTTTCTTTCTTTCGCGTTGTTGTGTTGTTGTTTTTTTATAAACTGCTCACTTGACTGCCACCAGCACAGCACAGTCTCCGTGTTTAGTGCAGTCTTGTTCTCACATGGCGTAATGACGTGATCTTAGCGCTACATAGACATGGATATAGGCTCAGGGATTTACGTACGGCTAGACCAACACAGATAAACTAGACGTGTTCTCGTCTGCACGCGTTACTAATTAAAAACTAGACCTAGAGTCTAGTGGTCTATTCCCCTGCTTATTATCAGGTAAGTGTGTCATGTCACACTCATGTGTATAACATTTCATCTTCATAATTGAAATTGTCGATTTTAGAACTAAGCGATTATAGTTAATAGAATTATATAAAAACTTGTTCTTAACCTAGTTTTTAAGTTCAAGCTTTTTCAACCGTACCTCTCTAAATAACAACAGAGATAAAGGTATTAACTCTTTCTCTCCGCAATTATTTTCCACGTTCTAACAGAATTGTTCTTTTTTCATATTTGTACATTCTACCCTGTAATCTTTAATCTTCAATAACATTTTTGTTTGTAATTAGAAAACGTGACTTTTGGTATAGAATTATTGGAAACGGCATGCTCTTTTTATGCAACACAAAATGCAAATTTATTAAACCAAAAATTAATTCATTTTTATGGTGTCAAAGCAACGATGGTTTCGTTAATTAACATCACCGGTTTTTAGCATTGAAATTAAATCACACACGCACAACCTATAATAATACTCAGAGAGATACTTAAGGCACATTTCTTATTCCATATTCTAGGACTAAATTAAATTCATACAAGGGCCCCTTTTCTCTATTGTCATTGGATTTTGGGTTGCATGGATAGAGCCAGGAAAATCCAACGACTTAGCCGAGTAATGTATAAGATAAGATAAGATAAGAGTAGATCTGTGGAAAAATTAATCGGACTGCTATAGTTGTGACCTTGTTTGCTTATAGATTAATGTATCCACACCTGACACTCTAAACAATCCGTGTCCAGATATTAAAAAGAGGACACACATTTTTGTGACCCCGTTTGGGAAAACGAGGTTCTTTTTTGATTGATTTATGCTTTGTTAGGAACAATGTATAATTGTGTACACGTTTCAACTTGATCCGTGAATGGGAAGTGGGTGAAATAACGTGTACAAAATTTGTACCAGACAGACAGACAGAATGTATTGATATAAGCTTTGTGAAGATATTGAAAATCCAATTTCACATTATTTTGTGTCTTTCTATATTTAGGAGCAACGGCTACTTTTGTTGTCTTTTGAAAGCAAACTGTTTATTTTAACATTAATTGTAGAAACCGGTGTATGTTTTTTTTTTATTCAGTTAATACTTCACCAGTTTTAAAATAATATATACGTCTATATAGCAGGTCTATTTCTAAGAATACAAATAAGCAGACGGCACATACCGACCTGCAACCTACATATTAATAGAGTCGTTCCAAACGCCGTTGAGACCCCCAACTAATGGGAAGGATTTCTTCCGGAAGCTATATAAAAGAGCAGGATCCTTGTCCGAAGGCGTCCCCACCAATAACATGATGCTCTGAGAACATTCATTTTTTTTTTTCGGGTCCTTGAGTCATTGTTCTCTTGTCCCTGCCGTGACGAGGGCGGAGGCCGAGACCCAAGAGGAGACCGTCGTATTTCCACAGTGTATAGTGTCACCGACCTTTAGAATGCCGCCACCACAACGTTCAATGTTTTGAATGCTGTACTTCGGAAGCCAACTAGAGGTTATGGTTTCCTGTTTCCTCTCATAAACGTTCACACGACAGGGTAACGACGAGGCGGGAAAAAAAAACACACACACGCACGTACACTTACACACCAGATGTTGCCATTAATTACATTTAACATGAAGCAAGAAAAATAAAAAAAAAAATAATTAGAAAAAAAACAACAACAGCAGAGGTTAGATTGAGACTACTTGTATCAATTAGTTTGGATCAGTCATGTAGCCTAATTAGATTTGTAATAGATCTAGACTTACAATAAAAAAAGTATTTATAAAAACAATTTTTGTTAAAAAAAGGGAAAGACCTGAATTCGAACTTATAAGCTAAAGCCTTCTCAGGGTTCTCAAGCTTCTCATTCCCTTGAGTTAATTAACTAATTACTCTGACTGTGTGTCTGTATGGCCAAAAGTTTGTACACGTTATTTCTCAGACACCCAATCTCGGATCAAGATGAAATTTTGCAAAATTATTTCTTTTACCAGACAAGTATAAAATCAATTTAAAAAATTAACCAATTAGTTAATTAACTATTGGTAGTAAATTATTTTGTTTGGTATCTCAAACAAATGAAAGAATTATTACTTTAGTTTAAATGGTGGTATAAGCTGAATTAGTCCCCTGTCGTCTGAAGCTTATTGACCACAAACAAGAACTAGAAACAATAGGGAATTGCTAGAAATAGCGTGTACAAGATTCCACCCCAGACTGGTCTGTCAGACATTTTTTTTTCAGCAGATGAAAGCAGCGATTGCATTTTTTTTTAGCTACAAAATATGGTGCGATTAGAATTTCAGTTGCGTGTTTAGCTTTTGAGCTATAAATGTGACAGACCAATCACGCCTTTTTCATCTTTTCGTGTCCGCTAAAAATATAGTACGTGTATTTCAAAACAAAATCTGCATATTTAATTTAAAAAAAAAAAACAAAAAACAAAGGGTCTCATAGGACCAAAAGTAGCCGTTGCGAAATGTTTGAAGCAGAAACATGCGATGGTGAAATTAGGTTTTCAACTTTGAAATCTAATCGTGACCACGGAAGACAAAAGAAAAAAAAAGAGGGGGGGGGGCAGATGATGATCACATGCTATTTTCTTGCCCTACACATCACGTGATTTCTGTCACGTGATAGTTAAAAAATAGGAAATGATTGAAAACAAAACAAAACAAAAATGTTTTTCCAGGCACCTAAATCTATGCACATTGAGTGGTTGTAAATGGGACACTCGAGCCGTTTTTTTTTTTAAACAGTGTCAGTAGAATGTGAACTTTTATACTACAGGCTCATAAATCTTCTATGCGTTATCTGTAGAACTAAGACAAATAAATTCCACTTATCTTATTCATGGTAAACCAATCACACAGACTAAAAACGCAAAATACCTAGGTGTTATAATAAATGAAAAACTGTCATGAAATCCTTATGTTGATGAAACTATTTTAAAAAATCAAACAAAGCATTAGGATTTATTAAAAGAAATTTCATTAAATCAAATAAGAACATAAAACTAAAATGTTATTTAACCTTGGTTAGGCCAATAATAGAGTATGCATCCTCTGTTTGGGACCCCTCAACTCAAGAAAACATTAAGAAACTGGAACTGACACAAAATAGAGCAGTGAGATTAATAACAAACTATACAAACGAATATTCACATTTGACTAGAGTAACACCTTTAGTAAAATCACTAAATTTAGAAAGCCTTCAGGACAGAAGACTCAAAAGTAAAGTAGCAATTATACATAAAACACTGAACCATAATGCTCCTTCTTCCCTAGTGCTATTTTGAAGTAACATCTGTGTTATATAAGATAAGGAGTCACATTTATGGAGTGAACCATCTCGGCAGATGTTTGAGCTCCGGACTTATAATTCTATTTAATATAAATGTATACATTTTTATATAATTTATATTCAATAATATACTTTATAATATTTATAAAATATTTTAGACTATATTCGATGTTATACCTAACAATATTCTCTATCCTAAACCTTAAATTATATTTGGTGTCAGAAATACAAGTACACACAGTGTTGTATTTTGAGGCAGTTATTCTGGTTATCATCTTTCCACAGCTACTGCTAAAACAATCTTAAGTGAGAGCATCGACACACAGAGTCTAGTTTTACAACTATTTGGCACAGAGTCTAGTTTTACAACTATTTGGCACAGAGTCTAGTTTTACAACTATTTGGCACAGAGTCTAGCTTTACAACTATTTGGCACATAGTCTAGTTTTACAACTATTTGGCACATAGTCTAGTTTTACAACTGTTTGGCACAGAGTCTAGATCTTAGGTAGTTCCTCTGCTAGATATCTATCTAGTAGCAATGTCTTTAAGCTGTGCCATTTTTACAAAGCGTATATCAACCCTGTCTGTCTGATAAAGTTCCTCTGCTAGATATCTATCTAGTAGCAATGTCTTTAAGCTGTGCCATTTTTACAAAGCGTATATCAACCCTGTCTGTCTGATACAAATTCTGAACATGTTATTTCTCCCACTTCCCATTCTCGGGTCAACTTTGCAGATTTTTTGGGTCAATGACAACATAAGAATCAATTAAAATAATTAAATAAATGGTGGTAATTATTTAATTTTGTTTGATATCGAAAAAGGAAAATTCTTACAGTATTGAGATATGTTGTAAATATGGAGTTATTCCCTTTTTAAAAAACTTTGTTTTTATCTTAAGTAGTTCTTTTAAAATTTTGCTTGTTATCTAGCTCCAAGAACGAAATAGCCACCATTTTCTTAGCACTTGAAGTAGCCAGGTGTCTTTACTGCCGCCAACTTGATCTTCTGCAAAAGAAGATTTTTAATTTTTTTTTTCAAATGGCTCATAGTAAAACAACAACAAACAAACGGAAACAATTAAAATTCTTGATTAGCTTGTAGTATTCTAAGTATATCTAAAATATTCAGCACGGTTCCACGACAATTTGTTCACTGACATTTCGTTCACCGACAAATCGTTCACGACTTTTCGTTCACGCGACTATTCGTTCACGGCACGGACAAATTGTTCACAGACAAATCGTTCACTGGATAGTAACATATTGTTTATATTATATATTCTCGTCGCGTGTTTAATTTATTTACATTAAAACTTTTGTAGCTATTATTTCCAAATGCAAAAAAAAATCTAGAGATCAGGTCAAATCTGAGTTTATTTAATTTCGTTGTTGTTGTTAATATTTTGTTAATGAGGACAGTAGCCTATGTGATAAAAATTATACTTAAAAGAAAAAAAAAAAGAAAAAAAAAAAGCTAGTTGAAAAATGTAAACGGGCCCTCACTTTACTTTAGGTAACATTTTTACTTTCACCTTTAATATACCTTTAAACCCCCCTCTTTTTTTTTCATCTACTGTGAATCTACCCATTCATCCGGATACTCTAGTTAACACCTAGTTGAGTGCTAGACAGACTGGCTCCTCTGGAAGTAATAAAACTTTATTGGACATTGCCTATACACATGTTCAATCTGTTAACATTGAAAATGTCTACTAGACACTAGTATAGTACTTTCCATCAAGTTTAAAAGAAGTTTTATTTTATTTTTATTTTAGTTAACTTGTTTCTATATGTGACCACCCATTGGTAGACTAATTTGATTGCTTGGACTTCAATAACAAATTTATTGAAACAATTTTATTTTGTTGTATTGCGATAAATTTATAATTTTTTGATAGGGAACCAAAATATTTCCTAGTGCTGTATATGTAATTAGTTTTTTTTTTCTTAGATGTCTTAATTGATAAGTATTAACCTTAGATCTGTATCTAGTATGTGACGTTCAGAGTTGAACAGTGAAACCATATATTGTACCAAATCTAGTACCATTGTTAAAAATCTAAATTATCTTTCGTAAAAACACAGTAAGGATTGTGGAAAAAATACTAGTGTGTCTGAGCTAGCCAGGAAAACCAGTGACTTGGCAGAATGCATGACGCGTAGGACGTAATCATCTTCTTTTTTGAAGAAACGTCTGTATTATATAAGATAAGATTTGTTTTTGTTAATAAGATATCAATAAAATGGGTATGTTAATTAAACATCTGGACTGCTATTAAGAAGATAAGCAAATATGGGTAGGTCGAACAAGACCACATGATGGACATGAGTGTAAAAGAAGGCCTACATGTTGAAAGTAAAAATGTTACCTATAGTAAAGTGAGGTCCCATTTAAATGTTTCAGCTTGCTTGTAAGATCTCTTTTTTCTTTTAAGTATAATTTTTTATCACATACTGTCCTCATTAACAAAATATTAACAACAAACAAACAAAAATTAACAAAGAATTTCGGATCAGGCCCGATCTCTAGCAATTTTTTTGTTTTTGGAAATATCCAGTGAACGATTTGTCTGTGAACAATTTGTCTGTGAACGAATTTTTAGTGAACGATTTGTCGCGTGAACGATTTGTCGTGAACCAACTGTCGGTGAACAGGTTGTCGGTGAACAAGTTGTCTGTGAGCGAATAGTCCGTGAGCGAATAGTCGCGTAAACGAATAGTCGCGTGAGCGAATAGTCGCGTGAACGAATTGTCGGGTGAACGAAATGTCTGGTGAACGAATAGTCGCGTGAATGAAAAGTCGTGAACGATTTGTCGGTGAACGAAATGTCAGTGAACGAATTGTCGTGTCCCCATTCAGCACATTCATACAAAAAATGAAGTTTTTTTCGTTTTACCGATCTCAAGGGAGTACATAAATCAAAAGATAGCTTGTTAAAACGTGAAGTCTTTTTTTGAACAAATGGCTAGTCAGTAGACATTAAAGTTCTAAAGTGTCATTTCAAAAGAACACAAAGGCAAGGTAAAAGTGTCTTTTTTCTTCTTTTCATGTGAGTGACGAAAAATCGAAGTGTACAATTTTAGGTTTCCTTTGATTTTTTTTTGAAAAACCCAGAATGCTCGATATGTTTTCTCAAACAGCTCAAGTTTTTAAAACCCAGCTCAACAGATTGCTTTTATTTATTTATTGAGCGACATAGTACTCTCAAAGTAACATTGCACGATGTCTTGTGTTTGTGTTTGCGCGTAGGCTGATAGATAAAAGGTTTGGCTTCCGAACTGAGGGTCCCGGGCTCGAATCCTGGTGATTTCTGATTTTTAATATTGTACACATTTTTTCCCCTCCCTTGTACACGTTTTTTCTCTCCCTTGTACACATGTTTTTCTCCCTTGTACACATTTTGTTTCTCCCATGTACACATTTTGTTTCTCCCTTGTACACATTTTGTTTCTCCCTTGTACACGTTTTGTTTCTCCCTTGTACACATTTTGTTTCTCCCTTGTACACATTTTGTTTTCTCCCTTGTACACATTTTGCTTCTCCCTTGTACACGTTTTGTTTTCTCCCTTGTACACGTTTTGTTTCTCCCTTGTACACGTTTTGTTTCTCCCTTGTACACATTTTGTTTCTCCCTTGTACACATTTTGTTTCTCCCTTGTACACATTTTGTTTCTCCCTTGTACACGTTTTCTTTCTCCCTTGTACACATTTTGTTTCTCCCTTGTACACGTTTTGTTTCTCCCTTGTACACGTTTTGTTTCTCCCTTGTACACATTTTGTTTTCTCCCTTGTACACGTTTTGTTTTCTCCCTTGTACACGTTTTGTTTCTCCCTTGTACACATTTTGTTTCTCCCTTGTACACGTTTTGCTTCTCCCTTGTACACGTTTTGTTTTCTCCCTTGTACACGTTTTGTTTCTCCCTTGTACACATTTTGTTTCTCCCTTGTACACGTTTTTTTTTCTCCCTTGTACACGTTTTGTTTCTCCCTTGTACACGTTTTGTTTCTCCCTTGTACACGTTTTGTTTTCTCCCTTGTACACATTTTGCTTCTCCCTTGTACACGTTTTGTTTCTACCTTGTACACGTTTTGTTTTCTCCCTTGTACACATTTTGCTTCTCCCTTGTACACGTTTTGTTTTCTCCCTTGTACACATTTTGCTTCTCCCTTGTACACGTTTTGTTTTCTCCCTTGTACACATTTTGCTTCTCCCTTGTACACGTTTTGTTTTCTCCCTTGTACACATTTTGCTTCTCCCTTGTACACGTTTTGTTTTCTCCCTTGTACACATTTTGCTTCTCCCTTGTACACGTTTTGTTTTCTCCCTTGTACACGCTTTGTTTCTCCCTTGTATACGTTTTGTTTTCTCCCTTGTACACGTTTTGTTTCTCCCTTGTACACGTTTTGCTTCTCCCTTGTACACGTTTTGTTTTCTCCCTTGTACACGTTTTGTTTCTCCCTTGTACACGTTTTGTTTCTCCCTTGTACACGTTTTGCTTCTCCCTTGTACACGTTTTGCTTCTCCCTTGTACACGTTTTGTTTTCTCCCTTGTACACGTTTTGTTTCTCCCTTGTACACGTTTTGTTTCTCCCTTGTACACGTTTTGCTTCTCCCTTGTATACGTTTTGTTTTCTCCCTTGTACACGTTTTGTTTCTCCCTTGTACACGTTTTGCTTCTCCCTTGTACACGTTTTGTTTCTCCCTTGTACACGTTTTGTTTCTCCCTTGTACACGTTTTGCTTCTCCCTTGTACACGTTTTGTTTTCTCCCTTGTACACGTTTTGTTTTCTCCCTTGTACACGTTTTGTTTTCTCCCTTGTACACGTTTTGTTTTCTCCCTTGTACACGTTTTGTTTCTCCCTTGTACACGTTTTGTTTCTCCCTTGTACACGTTTTTGTTTTCTCCCTTGTACACGTTTTGTTTTCTCCCTTGTACACGTTTTGTTTTCTCCCTTGTACACGTTTTGTTTTCTCCCTTGTACACGTTTTGTTTTCTCCCTTGTACACGTTTTGTTTTCTCCCTTGTACACGTTTTGTTTTCTCCCTTGTACACGTTTTTGTTTTCTCCCTTGTACACGTTTTGTTTTCTCCCTTGTACACGTTTTGTTTTCTCCCTTGTACACGTTTTGCTTCTCCCTTGTACACGTTTTGTTTTCTCCCTTGTACACATTTTGTTTCTCCCTTGTACACGTTTTGTTTCTCCCTTGTACACGTTTTGTTTTCTCCCTTGTACACGTTTTGTTTCTCCCTTGTACACGTTTTGTTTTCTCCCTTGTACACGTTTTGTTTCTCCCTTGTACACGTTTTGCTTCTCCCTTGTACACGTTTTGTTTCTCCCTTGTACACGTTTTGTTTCTCCCTTGTACACATTTTGTTTCTCCCTTGTACACGTTTTGTTTCTCCCTTGTACACGTTTTGTTTCTCCCTTGTACACATTTTGTTTCTCCCTTGTACACGTTTTGTTTCTCCCTTGTACACGTTTTGTTTCTCCCTTGTACACGTTTTGTTTCTCCCTTGTACACGTTTTGTTTCTCCCTTGTACACGTTTTTGTTTCTCCCTTGTACACGTTTTTGTTTTCTCCCTTGTACACGTTTTGTTTTCTCCCTTGTACACGTTTTTGTTTTCTCCCTTGTACACGTTTTGTTTTCTCCCTTGTACACGTTTTGTTTCTCCCTTGTACACGTTTTGTTTTCTCCCTTGTACACATTTTGTTTCTCCCTTGTACACGTTTTTGTTTTCTCCCTTGTACACGTTTTGTTTTCTCCCTTGTACACGTTTTGTTTTCTCCCTTGTACACGTTTTGTTTTCTCCCTTGTACACGTTTTGTTTCTCCCTTGTACACGTTTTGTTTTCTCCCTTGTACACGTTTTGTTTCTCCCTTGTACACGTTTTGTTTTCTCCCTTGTACACATTTTGTTTCTCCCTTGTACACGTTTTGTTTCTCCCTTGTACACGTTTTGTTTTCTCCCTTGTACACGTTTTGTTTTCTCCCTTGTACACGTTTTGTTTTCTCCCTTGTACACGTTTTGTTTCTCCCTTGTACACGTTTTGTTTTCTCCCTTGTACACGTTTTGTTTTCTCCCTTGTACACGTTTTGTTTCTCCCTTGTACACGTTTTGTTTTCACCCTTGTACACGTTTTGTTTCTCCCTTGTACACGTTTTGTTTTCTCCCTTGTACACGTTTTGTTTTCTCCCTTGTACACGTTTTGTTTTCACCCTTGTACACGTTTTGTTTCTCCCTTGTACACGTTTTGTTTTCTCCCTTGTACACGTTTTGTTTTCTCCCTTGTACACGTTTTGTTTTCTCCCTTGTACACGTTTTGTTTCTCCCTTGTACACGTTTTGTTTTCTCCCTTGTACACATTTTGTTTCTCCCTTGTACACGTTTTGTTTCTCCCTTGTACACATTTTGTTTCTCCCTTGTACACATTTTGTTTCTCCCTTGTACACATTTTGCTTCTCCCTTGTACACATTTTGTTTCTCCCATGTACACGTTTTGTTTTCTCCCTTGTACACATTTTGTTTCTCCCTTGTACACGTTTTGTTTCTCCCTTGTACACGTTTTGTTTCTCCCTTGTACACATTTTGTTTTCTCCCTTGTACACGTTTTGTTTTCTCCCTTGTACACGTTTTGTTTTCTCCCTTGTACACGTTTTGTTTCTCCCTTGTACACGTTTTGTTTTCTCCCTTGTACACGTTTTGTTTCTCCCTTGTACACATTTTGTTTTCTCCCTTGTACACGTTTTGTTTTCTCCCTTGTACACATTTTGTTTTCTCCCTTGTACACGTTTTGTTTTCTCCCTTGTACACGTTTTGTTTTCTCCCTTGTACACGTTTTGTTTTCTCCCTTGTACACGTTTTGTTTTTCTCCCTTGTACACGTTTTGTTTTCTCCCTTGTACACGTTTTGTTTTCTCCCTTGTACACGTTTTGTTTCTCCCTTGTACACGTTTTGTTTTCTCCCTTGTACACGTTTTGTTTCTCCCTTGTACACATTTTGTTTTCTCCCTTGTACACGTTTTGTTTTCTCCCTTGTACACGTTTTGTTTCTCCCTTGTACACGTTTTGTTTTCTCCCTTGTACACGTTTTGTTTTCTCCCTTGTACACGTTTTGTTTCTCCCTTGTACACATTTTGTTTTCTCCCTTGTACACGTTTTGTTTTCTCCCTTGTACACGTTTTGTTTCTCCCTTGTACACGTTTTGTTTTCTCCCTTGTACACGTTTTGTTTTCTCCCTTGTACACGTTTTGTTTCTCCCTTGTACACATTTTGTTTTCTCCCTTGTACACGTTTTGTTTTCTCCCTTGTACACGTTTTGTTTCTCCCTTGTACACATTTTGTTTTCTCCCTTGTACACGTTTTGTTTTCTCCCTTGTACACGTTTTGTTTTCTCCCTTTTACACGTTTTGTTTTCTCCCACACCCAATTTCGGACCAAGTTTAAAATTTTGCTCAATTATTTTTTTACCTGACAAAACAATAACAAAATTAACCAATTAGCTTATAAACTAACTATTGGCTATCAGTTATTTTGTTTGGTATCGAACAAAGGAAAGAAATTATACTTGACTGAGGAAATATTTTTAATCGCACAGATTTATTCTTGCTAGTCTAGAATCTATCTATTCCAAATTTCATTACAAAATATAAATAAATAAATATATATTTTTTTTTTAAAGTAATTTTTTTCCTGTTTTCCATTTGATTTTGGATTCAGGTTTTTTTTGTGTGTGTAATGTGACTTGACCTATCATTTATGCATGTTTATATGTGATTAAGATTGTCACACATTCAAAGAAATTAGATATGTATATTTCTTTTTAAAGGCAAAATAAAATGAACAATTATAACTAGCCTAAGACATTCAGCGCCCAAATGACCACGTCGTCAAAAAAATGCGTCGTCTAAACGACGATGGCGCCAAAACGGCGTCGCCAAATCTTCCTGCTTCGCTTTAACCCTTCCCTATTGTTTTCAAAGTATTGTACGATTGATGATGCTTAAAAGTTTTTAAAGGGCTGGGCGGACCCAAGTGTCTTTTTATTTATTGTGGCTCCTATTAGTGTTTTGTTTTTATGTGTCCCGAGACATTTTTAGTGCCTTGAGTCTGGGATTTGCCTCTCAAAACTTGCCTCGCACGCATCTATTTTCGGAGCTTCTCCGCCATTAAATGCAGGTACGTAATGGGCTACTTCCGGTCCGGTTTAATGTACCCAGTAAGGTGGGGGGGGGGGGTATGGATAATAAAATGTGCGATTATGTGTGCATTAAGTAAAAAAAGGGCGGGGGTAGGGGAGAAGAGATTTAAAATAATTATATGATAATAAAGCTAATTGACATTGATACCTAAAACGTGACGAGTACCACGTGACCAGCAACAGGAGACGCGTCAGAGTTTAACATTATTACAAGGTTGTGATGGCGTGTAACAGTGATGCACAAACTATGGCACGCGGGCCTAATCCGGCGTGTCACGTGTTGCTGCTCGGCGCTTTGAAGCTTCTTCCCACAGTACAGGAAGTTGTCGCGGAGGTTCGTTTCTATGACACGCAAAGATTTTGTGACGTAGGTGTAGGGAATGGATATGACCTCCGTGTAGAAAGAAGTTGGTCACTGTCACTGGGTTATTTTATATGTTATGAATGTGGCTGTGGTTATCAATGTAGGCGTGGTGGTGACATTGGGTTCTTGTTACAAATCACAGAATAATAAAATGACGCTGGGTGTAGCAGACACAATAAGTTTAATATAACACCACATAGTGAATACACCATACAACTCGACCCAGGAATGGTCGGTATTAATCCAACAGTAATATACGAATATCACAACTTAGTACTTATTCTATAACCAACTACTTTAAACATCTAACTCTACTGCTTATATCTTAAGTGACTCAATACAAGTGCTTGCTACAAGATCTCTATGTGGACTGACTGCCTTTAACTCTCTGGTTCACCTAAGGTCAAAAGTGTTCACCTTAGTGCCACATGGGTTGTGAATAAGATTCACAATATGGAATTAACATACACAATACAGAATTAGGGTTTCTACTCTATGGAACCAACTTTGAGGTGGTGACAGTCACATTTAGTGTAAATTACATTCACATCTGACTTGGTTCAGCGTAAAATAAAGCAACTCTTTCAGACCTTACGACCTACAGGGCATGTCGATGTAAAGGTCTTCTGTTTCTATGGCCGACAGTTTACGTGGGTGTCCTGTGGCCAGCACAAAGACCAACCGCTTTAATTTTACCGAACTAATGTCAGGTACCCATTAGAGTTGGGCGACCTTAAAATCCCGAAATTAAAAAATCCCAGTCTTCACCGAGATTCAAACCCGGGACCCCTTGGTTTGGAAGTGGTCAGCGAGTGGGCCTTAATGTGCGTGTGTGGATGCGTAACTTTTGTGTGCTGGGCTTTTATTAAGTTTCAACCAGATCTATTAAACTTCAATCTAATTTTATCAAGATTAGCCTCATAACATATAAACATTTGATTTTATTAAGATTAACCTCATAGAATAAAACCATTTTAACAATTAATGTTATCAAGATAAACCTCTTAACAACTAAAGATTTAATGCTGTCAAAATAAATATCGTTACAATTAAACATTAGATTTCATTACAAACAAATCTATAAATCGATGTTTTTTTTTTTATGACTGCCTTTGATGAGCGCTGTTCAATAAACGAGAATGATAGATAAGTACTAGACTCTTTTATCGTGATCTTTGACACACTCATTATCTAGTTAGAGAGAGTAAGAACTAACTGGGCGAAGATAGATCTAATTGAACGTAGATCTAGAAATCAAAAATTGTACTCTGGGATTACATGATTATATCCAATCCTTCGGACATAACGTCTCGTCTTCATTTATTACAGGTACTCTCTCTCTCTCTCTCTCTTTCTCTCACTTCCTCTTTCTTTTTTTTACTTTCTCATTCCTTCTCTCTTATCTCTTTATACTGTCACTTCTTTCTCATCTCTCTCTTTCACTTTCTCTATTTATCTCTCGACTCTTCTCTTTTTATATCAATTAATCTATTCCTCCCACTTTCTCCTCTCTCTCTCACTCTCACTCTCTCTCTCTATCTAACACTCTCTTTTCTCTTATTATCGATTTCTCATTATGCCTCACCCTCTTTTTTCTCCCTCTCTCTCCTTTTCTTCCTCCCTCATCCTGTCTCTCTTTTTTTATTATCTTCTTTCTTTATGCCTCTATTATACTCTCTTTCTTTCTCTTCATACCAATCTCTCCTCCTTTCTCTCTTCCTCTATCCCATTCGTTCTTTCGTTCTTTCCGTTTTTCTCTCTCTCTCTCTTCTTTCTTCCTCCCATTTTCACTCTCTCGTTTTCCTCTCTCCATTTTCTTTCTGTTTCTATAAATACGTCATTTTTCTCTCCTTCATTATTCTCTTCTTCTCTGTCTCTCCTTCTCTCCTCCTTCTATTCCTTTCTTCTTTCTTTCTCTATCACTCTCTCCTCTCATACTCATATTTCACTTACTAAAATAGGTCATACAAGGGAAGACAATCAAATGACGTAAACAAACAAAGCGAGTGAATTCCCTTGTCACCGTACAATTGACATGACAGATGTCTGAATGTTATTACAAAAGACATTTTGAAAGCACGCCTGTATCTCGGCCACAGAAAACGACTACTTTGGCTACTGCATGTATTAGTACAGCACGAGAGCACGGCCATGTTACAGTGACTCAGCGTTTGGCAGTGAATCAAGAGAGTTGAAGCTCTTAGACGCCAAGCTTGTGTCTTTCTAACTCCTGATTGACCCAGCTACAAAGAGATAACCGGCAGAAGCTGGGGAAAGGAACTGTGAGTTGTTGTGGCAGTCACGCAAATCCCTCGTAAACATTTACCCTTAGAAATGTGTTGTTTTTTTCTCACAGTATTTAAACCCCCTTTCGTGATGAGTATTGAGCTGAGACTAACTGTAACAAAATACTCAGAAAGACACAAAGATAAAGGCACATTCTTCGTCCCATATGCTAGGACAAATTTGTACAAATGCTCCTTCTTCCCTAGTGCTATTAGAGCACGGAATGGGCTGCCTGAGGCGGGCAGTAAAACCAATGAGTTGGCAGAATTTAAGTCATTATTTAACATGAATGTCTAAATGCATGATGCGCAGGACGTAATCATAATCTTTTTTTAAGTAACGTCAGTATTATATAAGATAAGATAAGAATTATTCACTTAGAGCACGTAAATGCAGTGAGTTTTAAATTCTCCCTGTCCACGTTGAAGGAACTATCTCGTAACCGAACGTGGAACAGTTTTTTTACAGAACTCATATCAACTCATTCTGTCTGTCCGTCTGTCTGCTACAACTTTCGTACATTTTTTTCTCTTTTGCCCATGCTCTGATCAAGTTGAAACTTTACACAAATATTTCTAGCACCTGACAAAACATGAGTCTATAAAACAATTAAACAATAATTTATTTAATTATTTAATTTGTTTGGTATAGAGAAAGGGAAATAAATGCTACTTATTGAGAGATGTCGCTGCGGCTTCAAGTCTGGACTGTGGGCTCAAGTTGTGAGGATAGCTCTGCGTAACGGGTCAGATGTTGCCCTCGTGTCGTAGTTTTTATAAACTGGTCTAGCATGAGATCATTTACTGAAACACAAGTTCATGTGACGTGTCACGCTTGTATATTTGCAATACAAATTACGAAATCGATTTCAAATTAAACTACGAATAAACAAAATGGCGAACGACCCGAACGGTAACTTAAAATTAAATCAACGCTTGTTATGTAAGCAATAACGATATTACCTATTTAAAAAAAAATCTTTTTTGAAATAATGATTTCACATTCCTAGTGAGACTTGCCAACTTGAGAGCTGCCATTGTTGTGAAAAGAGTGCAGTAGGTTAAAAAAGATGCGTGTTACATTATAGATAGTTATAATGGAGAAAAAACAGTTGATGAAAGTGAAAGTTGATGTGTTTAACATGGATAATTGTCACAGTTTTTTATGCGATAGTTGATATGTGTGACAGTTGATATGTGTGACAGTTGATGTGTGTGACAGATGTTATATGTGACAGTGGATATGTATGACAGATGATATGTGTGGCAGTGGATATGTGTGACAGTTGATGTGTGTGAGAACTGATATAGGTGACAGAGGATTCGTGTGGAAATTGACGTGTGTAACGGTGGGTAAGCGTGACAGCTGATTTATCTCATAGTTCATATGTGTGACAGTTCATCTGACAGTTGATTCGTGTGACATTTGATATGTGTGACAGTTGATCTTACAGTTGATTCGTGTGACAGTTGTTGATATGTGTGACATTTGATGTGTGTGACAGTTGGTCTGACAGTGGATTCGTGTGACATTTGATGTGTGTGACAGTTGATATGTGTGACATTTGATCTTACAATGGATTCGTGTGACATTTGATGTGTGTGACAGTTGAATATGTGTGACAGTTGATCTGACAGTGGATTCGTGAAACATTTGATATGTGTGACAGTTGATATATGTGACAGTTGATATGTGTGACGGTTGATATGTGTGACGGTTGATCTGTGTGACGGTTGATATGTGTGACGGTTGATATGTGCGACAGTTATATTGTGTGCTAGATTTACTCTCTTTCTCTTTTTGACGTGACATTTTAAAGATATTTATGATAATTTATGTGCGATGTATGTTTGTCACGTTTAATGCCTGAGAATTATGTAAAACCTGACAGCTAATAAATGTATCTGACAACTAGTGATGGGCAAAAGTTAACTAAAAAGTTGCTAACTTTTAGTTTAACTAAAAAATATTAGTTAAGGCCAAAGTTTAATTTTAAAAAAAGTTTAGTTAAAATCCTAGTTTAATTATTATTTTTTAGTTACAAACTAAAAAGTTGAATTACAAATTATACAAACTTTTGTAACATACATACCAATAAATATTTAGATCTATGTAATTTGGAGAATATATATAATGGATAATAGAGAGGAGAATAAACTAGAGGATGCACAGGTCACTAGAAAGCCTTTTGACCTTTACCCTATAGTGTCCGCTACTCCCGCCAATTCAAGGTATTTGAAAGGCGAGACAAATAAACGTGTTATATTATATTTCTAGCAAGTTTCGCTGCTTGATAAATCCTGATAATTCCTTGCTTCTATAGATCTACATTTTGCTGCTTTTTATTAAACACCAGTGTGTTCCTGTATAGCTGCCTGCAGGCAAAGAATTTTGCTTTACTATAGATCTTAAAGAAATGTCGGCTCTTTTTATCTTAAAACTTTTTACTAGATAGATCTAGAGTTAGAGTCAGGTGACGTCTAGTCTATTACTACTATTAGATCTATATAGTTATAATAGTCTATATTAAATTATTTTAGTCTCTTAGTCTTAAGTAGAGTCTAACTCTTAGATCTAGATGTAAATTTAAAATTTTAAGTCAATAATATAGATCTATTAATTGAAATCTATAATATATTAGGCTACTTTACTTTATTAGACTAGATCTATTAGTTTAGAGATTCTACTATTCTAGAATTAGAGTCTAGATTAGATCTAGATAGATCTAGATTACTTATTATACTAAGACCTAAGATGCATAGATGATAGATCTATAATGAGTTAATGACTATAATACTAATAATAGTCGTCACTATACTAGATCTAATACTAAATTAACTAAATCTAGACTAGATCTACATCTACTTCTATTATAATTATACTTATATCTACTATCTAGATCTATTAGATCTAGATCTAGTATTATCTACTTGGACTAGAGTAGGCCTATATAGATCTAAATACCCATATCTAGTTATAATCATAAAATCTAAAATCTCTAGATCTAGAGTTACTAAGATATCTAATAGACTAGACTCTATCTAGATTTTAGATCTAATAGTAGTAGTAACTAGTATTTCTTAGATTATTTTTAGATTAAAATATTAATTATTTGATCTAGGTCTAGTAGCTAGATCTAATTCTAGATCCAGATTATATTTCTGATCATTTCGTTTGTAGAAGATATTAGATCCAGAATATTCTAGAATCTAGAGTTAGTTATAGAGTCAACATGCAGTTTTATCATTACTTCTAAAGGTAACTTATATTAGAACTTGGACAATTACTTCTAATTTCTTTCTATAATAATATCATTCTAGTGATTCTATTAAGACAGGCATGTCAAACTCGCTAAGGTGTATGGGCCGCATAAAACACTTACTATGGCCTGAGGGGCCGCAGCCAAAATTCCGTTGCAAAACAGCGTACTAGTTTTTATGTAAATTAGAAACAATAGAATAGAATACAATAATTAATGGCATATCTGTCCCTTAGTTAGCTAAATTTGTAGTACGATATGGTAAATAATAATTACTATGATTGCGCTTTTTTTCCCCCCTTGTCCTGATGCTTGACATATTTCTGGGATACAAGTTTATTAATATCGGGTGGAGGTTTGTTTGCCACTGACACTATCATCACTGACGACAAATTTTGATCAGATAATCTCGAACGCTGAGGTGATTTGTAGCTTTCATTATTGACAGAGATCAGTGCTTGCAAAAATAGCTAGAATTCTGGCTGGAAATTTCTGCAATTCAACGTACCGTTTAGGTAAATAACTAAATTTAAGCGCACCCACTTCTTTATAATTCGCTTTCAACAAAGAATTTGACTACAATTCTATCAGCTCTAGTTGCCAGCAGCATTTTCAGAAGCAAATAAAAGTGGTTATAAAAACAACGAAAATTCTTGCTCGTATGAAACGAAGTCATGAAAACGTCCAGTGGAAGCATCTACTAACGATTCCAGGTGTAAGACATATTTACCAAATGTTGTAGCCGTATTTAATCTTTTTAGTTCCTGACACTTTGAGAATTGAAAAGCCAGCAAATTCGTCTCCAATGTCATTCAGAAACATTAAAAATTGGCGATTTTAAAGCCACGGGCACGAATAAAATTGATATTGACTGAAACAAGTCTTATAACATGTTGGAACTGTAATGGTTTACCGTGAATGATGCACTGAAAATGAGCAAATTTAAAATTAGCATTAGTCTCTCTTATTTTTGCAAGTAGCTTTGCATCAAAACCATTTCATAATGGTTAGTGCGCCATCCGTTGTTAGACTAGCTAGCTTTACCAAAGGTAAATTGTACTGCAATATCACATCCTGTTATTTCTCAAAAACATCCTCGCTTGTTGTGGCGTTATGCATAGAACAATTAGCTCCTCATGTATCTCAAAATTCCTGTCACAGGCCCTTATGAATATAGCCAACTGTGCTACACCCGTTACATCAGTTGACTCATCAAGAGCCAATGAAAATAATTCAAAATCTATTTTGTTCTTTAATTGTTCACGCAATCTGACAGACATGTCATTCATTCTATCTGCCACAGTGTTCCTAGTTAACGCTATTTCTTTGAATACTTTCACCTTTTATGGACAAATTACTTCGGCAGCTTAAACGAAATGATTTGCTATGGCTTGCAATTAAGTTTGAAAAATGTAGCTGGCTTTCACTGCTGATTCAATATCGTTGTTCAATTTAACAAATGCTATATGTTAATTTAGGTAGTTTGTCATCTTTTATTTTCCAGCGTAATAGTTTAACATTATTTTGATAATTTTTCAGGTGGCCAAGCGGCCGCATGCAAGGTGGTCGCGGGCCGCATGCGGCCTCCGAACGCCGTGTTTGACATGCCTGTATTAAGATCTTCATCTATCCCATAAAGACATTTAAATCTTTTTTCATGTGCACAAATTAATGTTTATTACATTTTGCTAAAGAGATTGGTTGTGCTTTATACTTTATATTTTTCATGTTTGGCTGTTTCGTCCTTAAAAAAAGGTCAAAATAGTTAGTGAAAGTTTAACTAAAGTTTCTTAGTTTAGTTTAACTAATTTTTTTCCAATTTGTGATTAACTAAAAGTTTAATTACTCTTTTTTAGTTCAAACTTAGTTTTAGTTTAACTAAAAAAAATTTGTTTAGTTTCCATCACTACTAACAACACGTAGAATGTGTGAGGCCCCTTCATTGAATACCTGACTATTGTAGAATGTGTGAGGCCCCTTCATTAAATACCTGACTATTGTAGAATGTGTGAGGCCCCTTCATTGAATACCTGACAATCGTAGAATGTGTGAGGCCCCTTCATTGAATACCTGACTATCGTAGAATGTGTGAGGCCCCTTCATTGAATACCTGACTATTGTAGAATATGTGAGGCCCCTTCATTGAATACCTGACTATGTCCTTAGCGTTTATTTACCAGCCTATAACTATTTATCATAAATAATAAATGACAATCTTTGATTAGACTGTATGACATTCTAAGAAAAAAGGAAAATAATGTTGGAATATCTGACAATAATAGCAGGATGAGATGATTTCCCCCCTAAAAACAAACAATATCTCATTAATAACCAAATGTTGTTTCTGAACAGCGAAAGTACAAAACAACAAGTAATGAGATTTAAAAAAAAAACTAATTAATTATTATTAATTATTATTTCGTTTGTACGCATTTTTACAAAAAATTGTTTTGTCGTTAACTCGAGATCATAGACTTATATATTATTCTAGACTGGAAACCGGAAACAAATTCTTATCCGCGATTGATCGATTCACAGACCTATATATATATATACTTCCTTCTATCTGTCCTACTCACTTCTTCAAAGTAGGGCGTATAATTAACGAAGCCATTGTGTGCACACTGTGCAGTGACCTTGACCGCATGGTGCATCATGTCTGCAGATTGTTACTGATGTGTATGTGTGTGTGTGTGAATATATGGGGGTGTGTGCTTTATCTTAACTTTAGCGATTCCAAGCCGAAAGAGCTTAGATAACGAATTGACCAGTAGATCTCTGCGCTGGTCACCCAGGCCAGTGGTTCTATGATACGCTGGACGAAACACGATGGAAGCAGCATGCGCCAGTGTTAACAGACAGACGGACAGACTCACCACACACATGTGAAAGTGTAATGGGCGAGTGATGAGGGCAGGGGATGGAAGGCGAATGCACATCCTTGATCATGTCACCGTGACCCACTTTCAACTTCCTGTCCAGGTTGAGCGGGGGGGGGGGGAGAGGAGGCGCTCGCTCTTAATTATAAGTGTCTTGGATGTACATACACTTTCATTTTTCTCTCTCTCTCTCCCACACACATACATACACTCTTTTCTCTTTCTCTCTCTCTCCCACACACACATACACTCACTCTTTTCTCTCTCTCTCTCTCTTTTTCTCTCATTGTAGAGCTTTTCGTTTCTATAACTTAACTTTTTTCTTTTGTCTCTTTCTTTTTTCTCTCTAGATGATTCTCTCTCTCTCTCTCTCTCTCTCTCTCTCTCCCTCTCCCATTCCCTCCCTCTCTCCCTCTCTCTCTCTCCCTCTCTCTCTCTCTCTCTCTCCCTCTCTCTCTCTCCCTCTCTCTCTCTCTCTCTCTCCCTCTTTCTCTCTCTCTCTCTCTCTCTCTCTCTCTCTCCCTCTCCCATTCCCTCCCTCTCTCTCTCTTTCTCCCTCTCTCTCTCTCTCTCTCTCTCTCTCTCTCCCTCCCTGACATTTACCCTCTCTCTGTCTCTGCCTCTCTTTCTAAATATTTTTTTCCCATGTAAATGTCTTTGTCCATCTCTTTATCTGTTTCTCTTTCTTTTATTTTATCTTACTATTTTTACGTGTTTTCTTGTTTCTATCCCGCTGTCTCTCTGACCTCTCTCTACATCCCTCCCTCTCTCTGACCTCTCTCTAGATCCCTCTCTCTCTGACCTCTCTCTACATCCCTCTCTCTCTCTCTCTGACCTCTCTCTACATCCCTCTCTCTGACCTCTCTCTACATCCCTCTCTCTCTCTGACCTCTCTCTAGATCCCTCTCTCTCTCTGACCTCTCTCTACATCCCTCTCTCTCTCTTTCATAATCTTCACGTGATTTGAATAGTGTCCTCATTCGTTGTAAACATTGTTATAACATGTACATGTTTTTATGTTCCTTATTGAACGGTCTTGAGAACTGTCTTGAGAACGGTCTTTAGAACGGTCTTGAGACGTTATCTCAAAAGCAAACGGCAAGGGATCTTTTTTTTTTTATCGTTAAGTGACATTTGACGCCTCCATTTTGGCGCCGGCTGTTTTGGCGCTACGGTTTCTGGCGATTTTTTTTTTTTTTTTTAGAAAACAGACATTTTATAATGATTGTATGAATTTCTCTTTGAGTATGGAATAAGAAAAGTGTTTTATCCTTCTCTTATTGTGTATTTGATTAAGTTCGTCTTACTGTTGGCAGTTCATTGTCAAGTGTCCTTTGCTGTTGAACTAAAGACTCTTGCTGTTTTTTTACAAAGGTTTTATAAACTCTGTCTGTCTGTCTGTCTGGTACAAATCTTGTACACGTTATTTCTCCTACTTTACATTCTAGGATCAAGTTGCGACTTTGCACAGTTATTCATTGTCCCTAACAAACCATGAATCAATCGGAAATATCAAGTAGTCGTAATTATTTAATATTTTTTTTTATATAGAGACAGTACTAGCTAATGGGAGATAAGCCTTGTGTAATGGATTAGGTCGAAGACTAAAAATCTCAAACTAACTAAAGATAACTATTAAACCTTCAATTTTTATAGCTCAGTGGCTAGATTGTCGGCTTTCCAGCAGGGAGGCTCCAGAATTCGAGATCGAATTCGGACTCGGCAACTTTTTTTTTAATTTCCTCTGAAAACGCAGCACAGAAACCTTCTCCCAGATATCCCCCTCCCACCAAACAAAAACAACAACAAGCAAACAAACAAACAAACAAACAAACCAACTTGTTAGCAAAAGTGATTGGACCATAGCGCACTGATCATAAAAAAAAAAAAAGCGCAATAAAATATTTCCAAGCTCACAAATGTATTATTGTTGGACTAGATCTATTAAAAATTAATCACATGATTGATTCAAAATAATTGATACTATTTCGTTCATTATAAGCTTTGTTTTTTTGTTTTTTTTGAAAGTGTTTCGAATATATTCATTTTCCTCTGTCTCTCTTACTTTCGTTTCAACTGTTCTCATTACTTTGCGACATTACTTTACGACATTACTTTACGACATTACTTTACGACATTACTTTGCGACATTACTTTACGACATTACTTTACGACATTACTTTAAGCTAAGGGACAATCAGTTTCAGATTTCCGCGTACACACTCAAGCCACAAAGCATGTAAGTTAGAACAAGTGCTCCCACTTCAAGTTCTTGTAGTGTGTGTTGTGCTGTGTGTGTGTTGTGCTGTGTGTGTGTGTTGTGCTGTGTGTGTGTGTTGTGCTGTGTGTGTGTTGTGTTGTGTGTTGAATGTAAGAAGAAAATAAAGTTCCCCCTTCCAGACGTCGCGATCTATAGTGCAGGCGATGTCAACACACCTAAATAAAAGTGACATACGTCTGAATCTTTCAGAATCACTGTTTCAAATTCTCTGTGAACTAAAGGGATACCTCCCTATTTAGCTCTCGTTCTCTCCCAGCCTCTCTTCACTCATGCACGTTACAGAAAGGAGGTCGGGGGGGGGGAGCTTCATTTGTTATGCTTCATTTCATTGGTTGTTCTCACTATCTTCATTTCTTCAATATCTTTCTTTTTTAAAACTCCCGTTTCAGCACTATCGCTAATTCTCTAACTTTTTACAGAAAGCTTATTTTAAATTCACTCTGTCTAATAACAGTTTTAAACACGCGATTCCAATCTCTGATCAATTTGAAACTTTGCACAATTATTTATTGTCGAAGACAACACATGAAGCAATATTTTTTTTTCCCCTAATAATCAATTAAATAGTGGTAATGAATTAATTTTATTAGATATCGATAAAGGGAAACAACTCTTACAGTATTGAGATATATGGCTGTCAGTATTGAGTTATTACCCTTTTTTAAAAAAATAATAATTTTTCATTAACTTTTAACTTGTTTCGGTAATATTTCCAACTACAATTTCTAAATCTGTTTATTATTATATCATTGTATTACATTTTGGATGGTATCAAATGTAGTGGTTTGGTTTTACACAAAACGAAAACGTAACGTGGACTCCATTTATTTCAGTTTTTCAGAGAAATACGTTATTGAGATTGACGGAAAGGGGAAGAGTTATCCCCACCTGCCGTCTTCTTTTTCCTGGTCATTAAATCTAAATGGCATCCCTGCTTTAAAATAAAATCCAAACTCGTTTTGTGACCCGATTATTGCGACGCTTAGCAACATCTCTGTCTCAACAACAGTTTACATCACTACACCTCCCCCCCCCCCCAAGGAGTACATTAACAGTAGCACCCCCCCCCCCCCGGCTGACACCACTCTGCTCAGCGCGACCTAATCTCGGAGACACGCTCAAAGTGAATTGATCAAATGTGACCAGGAGCTACGAATTAGGATAAGGAGTTAGAAAGTTCTGGACAAGAGGTAGGCACAGGAGGGGGGGGGGGCTGGATCGATTGAAAGAAAGAAAGAGTGGTGGTGGTGGTGGTGGAGAGGGAGGGAGCTTTTCAAAACAACAGTCACTTAGAACTTTGCCTCAATACCATACTCTATTTACATTGTTCTGGTGGAACCTCCCCCACACCTACACCCACGGGCCCTGGTTCCTGACCGATCAATGTGTTTAGTACCGCAGTGTTGACATTGGCCCTAGCCTCGTTTTGTGACTCCAGGTCGGTTCAGTCCATAGTAAATCTACTAACTTTGAATTTAGGTCGGTCGTGTATCTTTAAGTACGGTCAGATCTGATCTATCGCTGAAGCATATTTCAAGCTCTCCTAGACAAGGGGGAAGACATTTGTCTGACTCTCTAGGACAAAGAGGTAGAAACTTGTTTACTTGTTAGTAAATATTACATAGAGGTAACTATATGGTGTGTATGCGCGTGACCAAAGTTATTGATTACGCATGTAATCGATTTCCACGAGTGAGTTTTGTCTTAATCTCCAGTCAACAAATGATTATGTATCTAAACCGTGTATTTAAAATAGTCTTATTCTATTTGTAATCGATTACTGTCTTTGCATTGTTGAGCTGATATTCAGGTTGAGGGTTAGCTCTGTAACTATTATAAGCTTTTGACAGTGTGAGTCGCCATCGCCTCTGGAGGATTTTTATCTCGATTCGAATGCCCTCCAAGATTTATCTCTATTTTACAGCAACTTTATGAGGGTCAAAAGGTTCAAATTAAGTACAGACGTAACCAATCAGCTCACTCCTGTATTGAGAATGGCGTGAAGCAGCGATGTGAACTTGTTTCAACACTCTTCGCTGTATTAGCAACATCTCTGTCTCAACAACAGTTTACATCACTACACCTCCCCCCCCCCCACCATACCCCAAGGAGTACGTTGACAGTAGCACCCCCCCACCCCCGCTGACACCACTCACTATTGCGCTTCCTATGTATGTTGTATAACAAATGTTGGTATAATCACCTAATTAATAGTTGTTATTGTAAATACATTAAAAGAGAGGCTTCGCAAGCGTCTATTAAATTATGCTCCGCAACTCGTTAAGCCGGCCCTGGATACAGACGTTTTAAAAGACACAGATACACAGATGTAAAGGCTTAGATACAGACAGTTAAGACACACACAGCTCTGCGCAAAAATACAAACACAGACATGTGCAAAGAAACACAACACATATAGACACACAGTTAAGTATGGCGCGTAGACACATTCTAACACATTCTAACACATTCTAACCAAACTGTATTAAGGAAGTTTGTGTTTCAGCTTTCTTTGTATTGGTATGATTTCTGTATCAACTTTTCAATGAAAGTATCCCCTTCAATCGACTGAAGTCCTTAAAAACATGCCATCCTCAAGCTGGTTTTGAAGCCCGTGGGAAATATAAGTCGCCAAGTTAATAAAATAATATTTCCTGTCTTGGACGTGATGGAATCTAAACATCTTCAGTAGCATTTTAAAAAAATATGTTCCTGACATGATGTCCCAGAGGAAATAATGATAAACTTTAAAAAAAAATAAATTTCAAGCTTGATTTTAGAATATGGTTTCAGTGGGTCTCCAGAGAAATAGCTCTTCTGATTTGGAGACCATATTTCCCAAGACTGGGGTGCATCTGTAAATACAGTGGTACTGGCGTAGAGGCGTAGTGAGGGAGGCCACCCTTAGGGGGCGCCACATGCAACCTATATTCCTAAATAATGCTCACGGAAAATGGGGGGTGGGTGCAAATACACACTTTGCCCCGGGCGCAATTTTGCTCACTACACCTCTGAACTGGAGGAAACGATTGTTAGCTGTCTAGCTATCTGCTTTTTAAAATAGAAAGTCTTTACATGCCTGTTACTATGTCTTAAATGTCTATGCCCACCTTTCAGTTACTAAAACTATGTCTTTTGATTCACTGTACTTAATAGCTTTTAATTCACTGTACATATATCTTTAATTCAATGTACATATATCTTTAATTCAATATACATATATCTTTAATTCAATGTACATATATCTTTAATTCAATGTACATACATCTTTAATTCAATGTACATATATCTTTAATTCAATATACATATATCTTTAATTCAATATACATATATCTTTAATTCAATGTACATATATCTATAATTCAATGTACATACATCTTTAATTCAATGTACATATATCTTTAATTCAATATACATATATCTTTAATTCAATGTACATATATCTTTAATTCAATGTACATATATCTTTAATTCAATGTGCATACATCTTTAATTCAATGTACATATATCTTTAATTCAATGTACATATATCTTTAATTCAATATACATATATCTTTAATTCAATATACATATATCTTTAATTCAATGTACATATATCTTTAATTCAATGTACATACATCTTTAATTCAATGTACATATATCTTTAATTCAATATACATATATCTTTAATTCAATATACATATATCTTTAATTCAATGTACATATATCTTTAATTCAATGTACATACATCTTTAATTCAATGTACATATATCTTTAATTCAATATACATATATCTTTAATTCAATATACATATATCTTTAATTCAATGTACATATATCTTTAATTCAATGTGCATACATCTTTAATTCAATGTACATATATCTTTAATTCAATGTACATACATCTTTAATTCAATGTACATATATCTTTAATTCAATGTACATATATCTTTAATTCACTGTACATACATCTTTAATTCACTATCTGTACATATATCTTTAATTCAATGTACATATATCTTTAATTCAATGTACATATATCTTTAATTCAATATACATATATCTTTAATTCAATGTACATATATCTTTATTTTAATGTACATATATCTTTAATTCAATGTACATATATCTTTAATTCACTGTACATATGTCTTTTTATTCACTGTACATATATCTTTAATTCACTGTACCTATGTCTTTTAATTCACTGTACCTATGTCTTTTAATTCACTATACCTACGCTTATATCTTTTCTTATTCACTTCTGTGTTTCCATATTGTCTGTGATTCTGTCAGTTACAAGACACCAGATAAAATTCCAATGTTAGCTTTCACAATTTTTCTCCTTAAGTTTACTCACAGAAACAGACGCACACACACACATTTGAGGTACTGTGTATGTATTGTTATCAGTAGATGTCCACATTGTCTTCTTTGTCAACTATAACCCCCCCCCCCTTCCCCAACCATTTTATTGCAGCCCACAGCAAGAACTGCTTATACCTGATCCCCTAACACGCTCAGACAGAGGCAATCAATAGAAACCAGTGGTGTAGCTAGAGATGAGGGAGGGGGCGTCCACATTTGAAAATCCCCCCCGGCCCCTACTTGATGGGTCCCCCAAATGAGTGTCCAAAATTGCATTAAATATTACCTTATGTCATGATGTCGAATGTCAAATTGCAGGGACCCCCTAAAGAGGTCAAGCCCCCCCCCCTCCCGCGCACCCAAATCTCTGACTACGCCACTGATGGGAAGTTATTTATTGTTTACAAGGATTTACAACCATATCAGCCAACAAGGATTTACAACTCTATCAGCCTGTTATTCAAGACATTCAATACTTGGACAAACTAAATGCGACAAACTATTGGGTTAAGCTCACAATTCTCATGTTGTTTTGTGCTGTCTGGGGAAAATAGAAGGATTTGGTTACGTGCACTGTCAAAACACCATCTTCTTCTTCTTATCTTCTTATATAATACAGACGTTACTTCAAAAAAGATGATTACGTCTTACGCGTCATGCATTTAGTCATACATATTAACCAGTGACTTAAATTCTGCCAAGTCACTGGTTTTCCTGGCTAGCTCAGGCAACCCACTCCATGCTCTAATACAGGGGTTCTCAACCTGTGGGTCCCGACCCCCTTTGGGGGTCGATTGACCATTTGTCAGGGGTCGCCTAACACCATCGAAAATATGGATTGGTATTGTCTACTCTTCTATTGCTGTATGTGTGTGTGTGTGTGGGGGGGGGTCGCGGCAGAGTGGGGGGATTGTAAAAAGGGGTCGCCGAGCTAAAAAGGTTGAGAACTGCTGCTCTAATAGCACTAGGAAGAAAGGAGTATTTGTACAAATTTGTCCTAGCATATGGGACGAGGAATGTGCCTTTAATGCACCACTGGGACAGGTGAGGATGGCGATGAACCATGGCGTTAAATACTTAGCGGTACTGTGTAAGATGAAAGAGACGATCTTAAGAAAATTGAGTAAGAATTTATGCGGCCCATTAATGGGGCGATGTTTAAGCATAATATTAGAGAGGGCATTGCATGCACTCAAACTATCAGAACTCTGAGGCTAACTCTTTCTTTAACAAATTGCGTAATTTTTAGCGGCCCCCGAAAGGGGAAAAGACGCTATTAGTTTTGTGCGAAATGTCTGTCCGTCTGTCCGTCCGTCCCGTTTAGATCTCGTAAACTAGAAAAGATATTGAAAATCCGACATCACAATATTTTAGACCATTCAAAGTTCTGATGCAACGGCTACTTTTTTTTTCTGAAAGCGAAAAAATCTAATTTTTAAAATCAGTTATGCAAGCAGTTTTTTTAAAGAGAAAAAGCTAATTAGTATGCATTATAAGTTAGACCTAAATTAAAAAGAATAGTAATCTTGTATACGTCATTTTCGTGAACAATTTTTTTTATTGCGGAAATATTTCCTTTTTTTTTTGAGCATTCGAATAAGAGATTGATCCTTTTCAAAACAATTACATCTATTATAAGACTTCAATTAGGCCAGGAGAGGCGCGGTAGCTGAGCGGTAAAGCGCTTGGCTTCCGAACCAGGGGCCCCGGGTTCGAATCCTGGTGAAGACTGGGATTTTTCAACTTCGGAATCCTTAGGTGCCTCTGAGTCCACCCAGCTCCAATGGGTACCTGATATTAGTTGGGGAAAAGTAAAGGCGGTTGGTCGTTGTGCTGGCTACATGACACCCTCGTTAACCGTAGGCCACAAAAACAGATGAACTTTACATCATCTGCCCTATAGACCACAAGGTCTGAAAGGGGAACTAGTTAGGCCAGGTTCACATCTAACTTTGCACCTATCCTTTGATCTGCTGTACCGTTGAGGGCACTACTTCTTTCTCCAATCTTATCTCTCATTTGTCTTTGAGATAATTTCATTTGGATGTTCTTTCTAAAAATATTGAAGCCTGCCTGGGTGGACCACTTCGGGGGCCGATTTTGAGTTTGTGTTTCCACACAAACTGTCTTAGTAATCTTGTTTTTTAGTCTTAATATTTTCCGTTGGCATCGATTTTTGTATTTTATTTGGGGGCCACGAAGTTCACTTCGCCTAGGGCCTCGTATTACCTAAGGCCGTCCCTGTCTTATGTCGTCTTTTTATTGTGTGGAGGTGCTCTAGTAATGAAAGACCATAAGTTGTAGAATTTGTATTGAACTCATAAAATATACAGTCACACCGATAATATCAAGTGTGGGACAAAGTCTTATAGGCCAACACAATCATGAATGTATAAGATCTCGATGACGAGTATATAGAGATATAAAGCAAGGACACACAAGGACATTACATCAACAGGAAAAACATTCAAATGCTGTCTTGATTGTATCTCAACAGAATGGATTCCAGGGCTCATGAATATTCATCAGCTAAATGCGACTCTTTAAGTAAAGTTGTCTTTTATGATTTTTCTGAATGTGGACATTTGTATTGCTAAATCACGACAAAATTTTATACCCAGCTGTATTTTAACCTGATTTTTTTTTTTACAAAGCTTAAATCAACTTACTCTGTCCGTCTGTCTGTCTATCTGTCTGTCTGGTAAAACGTTTATACACATTAATTCTCTCACACCCAATCTCGGATCACATTAAAACTTTGCACAATTATTCATTGGCATAGACAACACATGAATCAATACAAACACTAGGTTACAAAGACAATTTGTGTGGAAACACAAACTCAAAATCGGTCCCCGAAATGATTGACACAGGCAGGTAAAAAGGCAGGTTTCAATATTTTCAGAAATAATATCAGAATTAAATTCTATCAAAGGCAAATGACAGAGAAGAATGGAGAAAGAAGGTTGACAGATCTTGTGTGGTGCCCCAGACTAAAGGATAGGTGAAAGTGATGGTGAAGACAGATGTGAACTTGTCCTATCTGATGTCATATAATGGTTATCTAATTGATCTAAATGATTGTTTTGTAAAGGGTCAATCTCTTATTCAAATCCTGAATGGAAAAAAAAACATTTCCGTGAAAAAAAAAAATTGCGGTATGTAGCCATGCATTGGCGCGATAATATGAAAAAAAAACAACTACTTATCAATTGTTGTTTCAAATTATGCTCGACTTATATGTATACTAAATAGATTTTTTTTCTCTTAAAAAAAAAGTAAACTCGTTCTTATATTTGCTAATGTAGTAGTTAGCATGATAGAACTGACTTAAATTAGCTATACAAAAAGTCTAAAACCGTTTGCATACAAGTGTTCAAAATGTGGTACGCAATTGTCCTCATTGCGAAGTACCCTCCCGTTTTGTTTACTATTAACGGTGAATAGTTGTAAAAATGGTTTATTTTTATGAAAAAAAAATGCTTAAATACTTGATTTTAAAAATTAGATTTTTCGGCTTCAGAAAAGAAAAAATAGCCGTTGCACCCGAACTTTGAATGGTCTAAAATATTATGATGTCGGATTTTCACTATCTTTTATAGTTTACGAGATCTAAACGTGACGGACGGACGGACAGACAAACCACACAAAACTAATAGCGTCTTTTCCCTTTTCGGGGGCCGCTAAAAAATTACCAATTAGTCAATTAAGTTTTGTTTGATACAGGTACCAACGGGGAAATTAATCCTTCAGTATTCACAAATACAACTAAAGAGTTTAGGTATCATTCAGGTAGATAATTGAACACGTTATTTCTCCCACACCCATTCTTGGATCAAGTTGAAACTTGAAACAATTATTCATTGCACTGGACAAAACATGAATCACTAAAAAAAAATTAACCAAGTAGTCGATTAATTATTAGTAATTAATTATTTTGTTTGAGATTGAATAAGGAAAATAACTTAAACATTATTGAGAGCTATAGTTGTAAGTACGGAGTTTTTTCCCTTAAATAAGCTTGTTTTTTAATTATTTTTTTTTCATTTTGCTTGTTCACATTTTCCTTCAAGTCCCTCTTTCTATCCCACCATTCCCTTTCCTTCCATACTCCTCTTACTACCACCCCCCCCAACACACACACACACTTATTCCTCTCTTTCCTAGTTAGCTTCAATCTCAATCTTGTAGGTCATGACCTATGGCTGCCTGGTCGTGCGGTTTGCGCGCTGGACTGTCGTTCGGATTTATCGATGGTCGAGGGTTCAAATCCTGCCCGCTCCCTTCCCCCGTCGTCCTGCGGGAGGTTTGGACTAGGAAGTAAACTATCTTTAACTCTGAAGGAACATCCGAAACATGTAAAACAAACATGACCCTGAACTCCAGCCTCAAGGGACATAATCTAAGCTAATGTATACTATTCCCTTCTCAATACAATAATTATCGAAATGACATGCTTTTATCTGTGCTCTGATATGCTCTGATATTCTCAGTTTTACACGAGATGTAATTTCAACATCTATATCGGATTTGACCACTATCATAAAATAAAGTTAACGATAATTGAATAGAAACGATTCGAGGAAGCATAGACTGACAATGTTCAATTCACATACAATTTTTAAACTTAAATGTATGAATCTGCAATATGAGTGACAATACAAATTATACTCTAACGATATGTCTTGATATGTTATGATATCATGATGTTATATTGTTACACTTTCAGACACATTCGTCTTCATTTGTTTTCAATATGTATTGTGTTAACTGTATACACTGTACGACAGTATTCCAATTTATACCTTATGTCACACGTGGATAATACATTAAAGATAGCCCACTGTTTTTCTTTTATCTTATTTTATAAAATACAGACTTTACTTCAAAAAGGAAGGGGATTATGCCTTACGCGTGTCCCCTAGGTCAATCTAGTCTTGCATGTTAATCAATGACTTAAATTCTGCCATGTCATTGGTTTTCCTGGCTGACTCAGGCAACCCATTCCATGCTCTAATAGCACTAGGAAAGAAGGAGCATATATTAAGAATTTAGATATTCACGATGCATTTTCGATTCTAAACCACTAAAAACGCTATATTAAAAGATCACTCTTGCTAAATTATAAAACATTTGTTTGTGCTACAAGTTATTGAGTTAAGAATTTTGATTTTACACACGTTTTACAGTGCTAAAAAGATTACAAAATCTATGGTAAACCTTCTAACTTAAACACCTATTTTCTGTACACCGGACAGCTAGCTATATATAAGTATTCACCATAGTCTTTTATGGCTTCTCTTTTGTCTCGGAAGGCAATGGATGCGCCCAGATGAGTCACTGGTTTTGGGTTCTTCTTGAGACGGGGCAGAATTTGGTGTGGCTAATCAAGCCAATTCTAGAGCGGCAGACTTTGCCACCCTATATTAAAATCTAAAGAAACCTTTTTTTTTAAAATTTACAAATGAGTTAAGTTATGTATAATGCTTATTGCCCTATTTCAAAATTCTGATTTATTTATCTCTTAAAGTGTATTTTGTCCCTCTTCAGATTGTCAAGATGTACCGCCACTTGTCGTGTGGTCAAATTGTTTGGACAGGGAGCAAAAGAATCCTCAAACTCTGTCGGAATGTCCTCTCTCTGAAGAACCTCTTCGCCTTGTTTCTCATTTCCCTCTTCCTGGTCTGCATCAACAACATGATTCTGGGCGGGAAGTTCACCTTGTCCACATACCTGCGCAAATCAAACATCCTGGCCGTCATGGTCGTTGACGAACACAGCAAAACGAGCGTGACACGCGACAAGGGCGCCACCATTCCAGCGCAGAAGTGCGTGTTGCCCAAACTGGAGGTCAATGACACTGAGATGAAGAAGTTTTACAGCCCACAGGCGCCTGTCAAGTGCCCAGCGGTCGAAATAGACTGGGTCTACGTGGACAACGGCACCCTGAAGTTCAATCCCGAAGTGACAAAAACATCTCAGAATAGGCCGGTCACGTGCAACGTATATCCTTTGGTGCGCAAGCCGGGCGATGACACCGTGGAGTGGGGCGCCAAAATTCCGAACGTGAAAGACGGCTGGAGATTGTCCTCTGATTTCTTCAAAGTGGAGTGCCTGAGGCCAAGCAAATTTCCGCGCTCGTACGTGGACATACATATCGGCGTGGCGCCGAACGCCGCGGTGGAGAAGCGGTTCTCTGAGACAAAGCCACCAGCCAACGGCTTGAGTGGTCTCTCCCTGCTCGTCCTGGGCTTTGACTCTATGTCAAGAATGTCTTGGATCAGAAGGATGAGGAAGACCAGAGACTACTTTATAGACACACTGAACGGGATAGAAATGGAAGGTTATAATATCATGGGAGACGGAACTCCTGCTGCCTTGTTCCCAATGCTGACGGGTAAGTTTGTGACATTCATATTTCCCGCCAATTGTTTAAATTGAAGAGCGGAAACCAAGTCCCATAAAACTTCTTACTCCATGCGCATTATGTTGGGTTTAGTCATGTGATCAGTCCGTGTTTGTATAAATAGATATCCGGTCATAGATAAAGAACAAGAAAAATAACCAAAATTCTTTAAAAAAAACAACAAAGCTTATATTAAGTTTAATTGTTATTAATTTGGATCAGCCATGTAATTAAATTTGTAATAGATCTAGACTAATAATAATGAATCTGTGCGATTAGCAATATATTTACAAAATATTTTAGTTATGCGCAATTTCATTTCTCAACGCGCTATGATCCTATCACTTGTCTGGACAAGTTGGGAAAGGAGTAGGGAGGAGAAAGAAGAGAGTATCTGGGTGAAGGTTACCGTGATCGCGTTTTAAATGTATTTTATATATAAAAAAAAGTTTGGACGATTTGAATTCGAAACTCGAGGGCTCACACCTCCTGAAGCAAACGGGCTAACCAATGTGCCAGCGAATGCTTAAAAAAATAGAAGATGTCATAGTTACTTATTTTTAGTTTTAAACTTTTAAGCTACGGTCTGATTCTCTATCCCAGTGTTTCTCAAACTTTTTTGTCTGGCGGCACAGTAAAAAAACTAAAAAAAATTCGCGTCACACCATGAAGAGCAACAGTTGTTTCATAATAAAAAGAAAAAAAGATTTGACCTGTTTTTAAGTATTACATTTAATGTGAAGGGTGTGCCTGTTTTTGAGAAAAAATGCGATCTAATCGAAGCTCCAGAGTCGACAAACAAACTCGCATTTCATCGTCTATTGTAAGAAGTCTCTCTCTTTTCTTAGACTTGATTTCAGTCAGTGCTAAAAATTCAAACTCACAAAACCATGAAGATGCAAATGGAAGAATTATCTTGATTGCTTTTAAACTGATAGCAGGATATAACTTGTTGATTGAAATCCAAAACACATCCAGGCTTTTCTCGGCAAAACTTAACTTTAGAACTGCATCGTTTTTTAAATCAATGATGAACTGCTCTTCTTCTTCAGTTGTCAGATTGTAGCTTCATTGTTTCCAAATGGATATCTGACCCATCCCATAGTCATTACTTCCAACTGTTGGAAATTATTCCTGCAATGCTGACTGCAGGTGTTTCAAAGTGTCCAGAATTTCGGGGGTTATTTCTTTATTTGAAGCACATTCATTGTAAGTAAGAAAGCAGTTGAAGACTCCTTTCGAGATCTTACTTTGCCACAAAGGTAATTTTTCACCAAATGACTTCAGTTTTGAGGATGCAGTGATGATTGTTTCGATGGTCCTTGAAGATTTTAATTCAATGAAGACCTTAACCCACCAGATCTCGTCATGAATAGAAAATCTAAAGTATTTTTTTTTTCAGCCTCCAAGAATAAAATCAGCTCAGCCTTGAGTTGGACGACACGCTTTAACACTTTCTCCCTGGAGAGCCAACGAACATTGGTGTGATACAGGAGACATTTGTAGTCTGAATCCATTGCTTCACAAAGCTCTGAGAAAAGTCGGGGTGCAAGCGGTCGAGATTTGATGAAGTTTACAACTTGAATCACTTGATCCAGAGCAGACATCAAATCTTTCGGTAAAGATTTGAAGGCAAGAGCTTCTCTGTGAATCATGCAGTGAACAACTAATACTTTTGGATTTTATTGACGCACAAGAGTGACGAATCCCTTTCTATTCACCCGCATGGAAGGACAGCCATCGGTGCAAACACTGACACAGTTTTTCCACTGTGGTTTGAATAGCAAAATGTTTTCGTTCACCACTTTAAAAATATCTTCGCCTTTGGTCGTAGTTGGTAAGTCTTTGCAAAATTCGTTGGCACATTTTTCATCCCTTATGAACCGAATAAAAGCTAGCAGCTGGGCTTTGCCGCTAACGTCAGCGGATTCATCAACTTGACGAGACCACAGCAGCGACACTTCATCGTCAGTCACGTCGAAGTGTTCGCAGATTTGATCTTGTAAATCTGACGATAAGTCTTCAATTCTGCGCGAGATAGTATCATTTGACAAAGGAATTTTTTTTAACTTTTTCGGCGGCATCGGGTCCTAGAATAGTTTCAACAACTATTGCTAAAGCTGGTGCAATGACTGATTCAGTCTCTGTGTGTGCGTTCTTGCGTTTTGCTAATAACTGAGCAACCTTATAACTTGCAATCAATCCCTTTTTTGGCAGCTTTAGGTAGTTCGTAAGTTTCTTAGCTTGTTTATTTTGTTGAGCCCTGATGTTTTCGAAGTATTCCTTCGGTTGCGCTTTTACAGCTGGATGTTTTGTTTACAAGTGTCTTTTCAATTTGCTTGGAACAAGCGCCTCATTCGACAGAGTTGCATTGCAGATCAGACAGAATGGCAATGGAGCATCTTCAGGTCCAGAAGATATAAAACCATATCCGATGTAATCTTCTTTGTACCTTCGTTTGGTTCCTTGCTTTTCATTTAACACTTTCGCAGTTTTATTCTTGCTAACGTATTTCTCCATGGATAACAACGAATAATGCTTATTGATAATTTGTTATGATTAGTATACACATAACTAATTTACATGAAACACATCGCTTATTATTATCGTTACCAATTCAAGAACTGCTGTGCGTCTGCTAAGGCGGCCTACATTTGAGTCATTATAATAATATATGTATAGTGGACAATTCCATAACCTGAAGAGCCTGAAACCTGAAAACTCCCGCGGCACACCTGCAAATCTTCGGCGGCACACTAGTGTGCCGCGGCACACAGTTTGAGAAACACTGCTCTATCCAAAGGGGACTAACTCAACTTATACTACTACATCTGTCAAGGACAACAACTAATTACCAATAGTTAATTAACTAACTGGTTAATATTGTTTTCATTGATTCTTGTGTTGTCAGGTTAAAAAAATAATTGTGCACAATTTCAGCTTGATCCGAGATTGGGTGTGGGAGAAATAACGTGAACAAACGTTTTACCGGACAGATAGAGTGAGTTGATAGTTATAAAAAGTACTAGCGTTTATTAAAAGTTATTTTCACAAATCAAGCAGGAACATAAAACTAAAATTCTATTCAACTTTAATTAGACCAATATTAAAATATGAATACTCTGTTTAGGACCCCCATAGCTCAAGAAAACTTACATCACAGACACAGTAATAGAGCCTTAGGATTTATAACAAATGAAAATGTATATTTGTTTAGAGTAACACCATTAGTAAAATCACCAAACTTCAGGACAGAAGATTAAACTGTGGGGTAATGGTAATACATAAACGCTAAACCATAACTTACAAATGTGAAAACGCCTAATAAACACCTGAAAAGTGCACAAAGAAATGCATGCTACAGGATCATTTCTTATTCTATAAATTAGGACAAATTTGTACAAGTGCTCCTTTTTCCTAGCGATATTAGAACATTGAACGGGTTGCCTGAATCAGCTACAAAAACCAATGAATTTGTCTCTCATTAACTTGTATGACCAGATTCACATTTGGATATGCATTGGACATAGTTTAAAACATTTCAACATCTGTATTTTATTGCATAAGATAGGATGCAAATAGAATCGGGCATTCCAAGAATGACGTCAGACCTCGTTCTGTTCAGCCTTTGTTTGATATATTTATTACTATTCTGAAGACTTTTGTATAAACTGTGTTTTTTTTCCCTGTTTTTTTTTTAAATCCTGACTACGCATTTATTATCGTCCTGGCTGTTCAGATTTAGCACAATTTAAATAGTTTTAGTATAATTATAAATGCTATAGCATGAAAAAACAATAACTTAAGAGAGTTGAGACACAGATTGACATGCACGACAAGATTGACACATTGCTCCATGGTTACGCGTAGGGCGCAATGGCTGAGGGGTAACGTACTTGGCTTCCGAACCGAGAGTTCCCTGGTTCAAATCCTGGTGAAGACTGGGATTTTTAAT